>NC_056748.1:191089329-191409329 GCF_019279795.1 Protopterus annectens | reverse complement strand
TTTGATAAGGAGCACACCAAAAGATATATAAGGCAAAAATTGGGCATTCTGTGAAAATCTGGATAGTTGACAGGTATGATAATTAAATATATGTTCCAAACACAGTACAGGATAGTGTATATAGTGCAGAACATTATGAAATCCCATTCCTGGCATTCTGTACTGAAGTTGTGTAAATGATTTGTAAGGGCATGTAAAATAAACACCAAAGGGAAGTGTGTGCATTGAATAGGGATACACAGATGAATTATAGTAATGAACACAGGGAAAGAGGACAGATGAAACAACCTAATGTAGAGCAGATGAGGGTATGTCAGTGGAAGACAGTTGTAACAGCAACACCAATCACATATCAATATGGTACAGTAGGGACTGCACAGTGAAAATGTGTATTATGTGACTGTCGCACAAGGTGACATAACTATGGGAGAGATGTCTGTGTAAGAAAAGCATCCTTACATGAACAATGTAGAGGACAACTATCAGGGATTTTATATACAATTGGGGTAGGGTGCATATTGTGAAGCTCTGCAAACTGATTTGTCTGAAAATTAGTGTAATCTCAGAAGAGGGCTCCACAAGTGTGACACAGGTAAAGGCTCATAGGCAACACTGAAAGAAGCAAGCATAATCATGGACAATGTCAGAATAATACCACCAGTAATCCCATGCCTCTGACATAACATATGTGATTTAGGGTGATCAGAGATGATTCTGCACAAACACACTTGTACAACTATTATGATACATCCACAATCTATGAGGCTAATCACGCACATGGTCCTGACACCATAACATCTGCTGTAGGTGTTAGGAGGGACACTGCTATACCTGTATGCAAAATTATGATCAATACAGGCTAGTTGACTGCTGAGCATGGCATATATAGATATAGATATAGATATATATATATATATATATATATATATATATATATATATATATATATATATATATATATATATATATGGCACAATCCACATTGTCATGAATGTTACCCATGCCATTAATGTTGCGAAACATCTATGTATGTACTGTGCGCATCACTGGAACAAGTAGCACACATGCATCTGGAGTAACAACTTGATGAGGGTTCCGCATCATCACACAGTAATGTTTATGCCACAAAAAGAATACCTAGATATGGCCAATATGATGTGTGACAGCTCACTGTGACAAAGGTAGTACATGTCAGTTACACATCACTGGAATATATGTAGGGTGTTACATGAAGAAGGGTGCATTGTACTCAGTCATTGATGTGATGAAGGCTGTGAACTGTAGGAGGCATTATGGCCTCTGATGTGGATGTCCTTCACATACTCAGTAGTTGTGTTACATATAAGGAAGTAGTCAACACTGTGATCACATGCTGGTGGACGTTCCACTTACCATCTACCCCAGGACACAGGTGATATACCTATTTGTCTGATTATAGGGTATGATGTTTACATTATATTTGGTTTGTGTGTTTGTTTTCCTGATGTAACAAATCCCTCCATGTTTTCGTGTCATTCTAGGTGGTGTCATGGCTGTGTCAGCAATCTTTGGTGTGTGTTTATACTGTCTGTATTATACTAATATCACAGTTGAGTCAATGACTGACCACAATCTGTAGTCCTTCAGACAGCTGCTTGGACACCCCAAGCATGTATGTCATCTGTTATGTCTATTACTTAAATTATGGACAGGAAAGAGCCTAGCAGAGAGCCCTGATGTACAGATCTGATCACTGGACTTGAGATATATAAGTCACTTCACACATGTCAACTTATTTAGAACCAATGTACATGATACAGTCATCTACCCACTTGGTGATATAGGTGTGTATGGCCACATCTGACAGTGTTGAGTGAATACCTCAGTCTGGATTTGTGTCAAATGCCTTGGGCTTGTCAAGTTCAAAAGGATGATAACGTTGTCCTCATGCATGCCCTAGATGACCTCTTCGAGGGCATCTAACAAATATAACAGACATGATGTAGCATTAACAACTCACACAGGTTGTTGCACACAGATAGGATATCAATAGTGTCCATTTAGAAAAGGTTGATGATGACATGCTGGTCTACCTCACACATGATGACAGTCGGGATGTGTCTATACATGCATGTATCAGGTACTGCCTCCCCAGCAACTGTCAGAAAGGTGTATGTGATGAGTCACATGATAGGTGATCTATGATGTTGCCACAGCCCATTGATTCTGTATGATAGGCCTGAGTGAAGGTAAAACAGTGCATACTGATGAGTTTCAACTGGCCTAGGGTTTGAACATGATCTCCCACACAGGCATCATTGAGAAACTCTTCCAGATGGGGATTAAACCTTATGTCACCAGATGGTTAATTAATTGACTCACTGACAGAGCACACACTGTAAAAGCTGGTGAATTAACCTGTAGCAGTAGAGCTGTCACCATTGGCGCACCCCAGGAATCTGTGCTTGGCCCTTTACTGTTTGGGATCTGTTCCTTGACAGTTCAGGCTACAGTATATGGCCTTTGCCTTACCACATTTGCTGATTCTTGCATACTGGGTGCAATCATTGAGTCCACCTATGATGATGACATACTACAGGAGGGGATAACATAGACAAATGATTGGTGACAAAGCCACATAGTCTACAAATAAATGCAAACATGTGTCTTTATGTTGGTCTTCTGCAAAATGGAATTCACTGCTAATTACATTGACAACAGTCCTACTATGATGAAACCTGGAGGTGCAAGCACTGGCAACACACATACAGCACATAGCATTCTGAACTTCAACCATCAAGTGTCCACACCCATATTGAAAGCCTATCTTATGCACATCATAAGTCACGCCATTGTATTCAGATCTCAGGAATTTACAACAGCACTGCATTCAAACTTCATCAGAACATTAATATAGAGTATAATACTCTCTTTTGCATATACCTCACCAGGCACATGCAGCAGCTGGAGAGATCACAGGGGTTACTCACCAAAAAAAACACAGTGTCTACAAACCATGCCATGACATATGTAGATAGACTGAAATCCATGCCACTGTAATCTGTATTGTATAGGATGAGGTGACTTCTGCCTGGCCCCCAAGCCAGTTTCTGACCCTGCCCTAGTGCGATAGTGCACATCCACAAATCAGATATAGCTGATGATATCAGCAGTATCTGGTGAGGAAAATATGGCAATAACAGTGCTCAACATGCTGGTGTAAAAGGTTATCTATAATGTCAAGCAAGTGCATACACACATACACCAAGTTGACTGCAGTGAGAATAGATCTCCTGCCTATCTCAGTACACAGGCTACCAAAACTTTGTATTTAAGGCAAGTGCCACAACTCAAGTCTGACTTGGAGTGTCTCAGACAATACTTTACAGCTGATGACAGCAAGATCTGGTGAGAATAATATACCAATAACAGTGTCCCACATGCAGGCGTAAAAGGCTCTCTCTCTAATATCAAGTAACTACACACAGACACACACACATCCCAGTTGATTGCAGTGGAACTAGAACCACTACCTATTTAAGTACACAGACTACAGAACTCAGTACCTTATGCTAGAGCAATGGCACAAGTCTGACTTTGATAAAGCTGCAGGACAACTTATAGTGGATGACATCAGCAGACCATGTTGGAAAGAAGATGTTGGGAGGCCAGCATGAAATGGAAGTGTTGGCATGTGCAAGTATCAAAATACTGTCAATCCATTGGATTAGAGCTGTAACTGTAGGATACACACCTCTGCTCTTCAGGCTAGACACACACACACACACACACACACACACACACACACACACACACACACACACACACACACACACACACACACACCCACACACACACACTTGACTGCAGTGGGAATAGAATCCCTACCTAAATACACAGACTACAGAACTCAGTACTTTATGCTAGTGCCATGGCACAAGTCTGACTTTCACAAGGCTGTAGGACAGCTTATAGTAGATGACATCAGCAGACAATGTTGGAGATAAGAATTTAAAAGGCATGCATAGGTTCATAGCTTCATAGGTTCATAGGAGGTTACTAGGCTAATGGCCCTAGGGTGTTTAAAAGCCTAGCCAAGTAAAACCATAAGTACCCTTATTGAGTATACGTAGATGGTCATTGTTAGCTGAGTGTTTTTGTGCTTAGCACCAACTGCCCTTGTCCATGAGGAACACAGGTGCCACCCCAAGGGTGACTTTACAATCACCCATTAAGTTGTCAAGGTTGCACTTGAATAGGCTCATTGAGGAGCACTGAATCACTTGCAGGGGGAGCCTATTACAAAGAACTGGCAGTCACTGTGAGTTATATCTACCTCCCCAGCATGTTCTGTTTATGTCACAGGCTGGTTTAAGATCCCTGGAGCAAGATATTCTTGTCCCATTTGATTTGCAGATGTCTAGCATTTCAAGTAGGGCAGGGTCTGAGACTGCTTTGTAGGCAAGGTGTAGGTCACCTCTCAGCAGACTGCATGATACTGAGTATAGTGACAAGTCTTTCAGTCTTTCCATGTATGTCATGTTTTGGAGGTGCAGGCTTCTCCCAGTCACAAACCTCTGTGTATTCCTCAGTTGCTGCAGGTGTCTGATGAGGTACAGACAGATGGGAACATTATTCTGAATAAGGGTCTGATAAGGGTCAAGTACAGTGGAGCTATGACCTCCCTGGTCTTGGATGTAATACCCTTATTTATGACATGCGCAATGTAGAATGTGTGTCTCACCACTATGGACACATTGTGATTGAAGTATAGCTTGCTATCGACATGTGTTCCCAAGTCTTGCAACACTGTGTTTCAGCTTACAAGGACGTTATATATATCATAATTCGCAGGGGTACTTCAGTGACAAAGGGAACAATGAGGCATTTTTTGCTTTAAGGTTCAGTCCGTGAGTTTTACACCACTCATTTTTTTGTGTCAACCCTTTCTGTAATATGTTACTATTGCTGGGGCAGTCTATATGAGTGCAGTCAGTTGACAGTCATCTGCAAACCTGGAAAGCCACAGGACATATAACTTTTCCTGGACTTCAGAGAAATAGTTTCCAAACATCTGAGGGCCCAGTACAGACCATTGTGGTATTCAACTGGTAAGTCATCTAGTGGTGGAGGTGCAGTCCCCAACTTTGATAGTGTGCATTCTGTCAGTGAGTCAGTTGGTTATTCATCTAGTAATGTATGGGTTAATTCCCAGATGAGAGAGTTTCTCTACGATACCTGATGGGGGATAGTGTCAAAGGCCTTGGATAAATCAGAATAGGTGGTATTTCCTGTTATCCCTCATCCAGGTCTTTGGGGTCAGTATCAAAGAAGCCCTCAAGGTTTACTAACAAGATCTACCCTTGGAAAAAACAAAATGGGTTGGGTCAAGTGTGTTGAAGATTACCTATGTCTCTGTGGATAAGGGCCATGATGATTCCTTCCATAAACTTGCAGATAAGGCTGTTTAGGCTTATGGGTCAATAGTTCTAGTTCTGCATATTACCAGATTGATGTACATTGCATATCACACAACATATTAATTTGTGCAATGCAGTTGATATATGTGTGAAAAAAGTACTGAGACACCAGGGTTGCAGTGCTTGGGGGGAGATAACACATGGCTATATTATAAATATGTGACATATTGTTAGATAGGGCCTTCAGTTTGTTATGTTTCCACATGTAAGTTCTTCTCATAATCAGGGAATAGACAGTAAACAGCACTAATACATAGTAATATTTAGTTTTCCATAGCAGGGAGAGCTGCAGGTTTGGGTGACGGTTGGCAAAGTGTTTGCACATGCGATATACAGGTTTCCATTACTTTCCCAATTTGCACATAGTTAAGCAGTGTACAAATGTGAGTCATATTGTTAAAATTCTGAGAGTTAGTACTGAGTCTCTGAAACACACATGCTGGTTAACTGACTTTGTGGCAGCAAGTGTAAATGCATTGAGACATCTCTTTTTGCACCCAAAGGATACTGGGTTTGAATCCAGGTGTATCTTGGACTTTCAGATAAATAGTGATAATTGAATGGCATTAATTTTTATAGTACATGTGTTGCTGTGTGTTGCCATAGTGCAGTGGGGTTAAGTGGCATTACACGGAGGTAACCATGGCGTTGTACCACTGTTCACTGTTGCTTGTCATTGCTGTGCAATGCCTAACCCAGATCAAACATAGAGGCCAAAATGTGAAGGGATCCATTACATTTTTTTGCTATTTATTTGTGTTGTGTGTGATTCTATTTTTTTTTGACCAGATTATAGATGTTAAAATGTGGTAGATAGGAAAGTGGTGAAATGGGGAGCAAGCAGGGGGAAGAGCAAAGGGGAAGCAGTACAGGAATGTGCAGGAGGGAGGTAAGAAAGAACCACAGCTATCCATTTATTCAACAGAAAAAAATGATCATATGTGCAGAATATTAGCTGAATTTGGATTGTCACCTCCAGAGAGAGGGCTGACAACGACATAATCATATTGTATAGACAATTGTACTGAATCAAATGTGTCAAGAAGACATGTGTGCAAAATGCAGAGCTATATATGGGATAATTCTTTTTTTTTTTTTGTGCAACAAGTTCCCATTTTTTCCTTAATTCAGTAAGAGAGGACTACTGGGTAAGGCATGTAGGTATATCTGGGTCAGATAAGTTGGGTAGGTGAGGAAGCAAATGCAAACAGACAAGACAAATAAGACAAGAGACAGGTACGGTGAGGGACACAAAAGGTTGGGGGCCACCAAGATTGGGGTGAGGAAGGGGACAACACAGGCTTGTGCCCATCAAGCTTGGAGACAGTGAGAATTGAATCTTCACCCACTGGACTGTCATCAGTGTCCCCTTACTCCTCTGGCACCTATAGTGCTTGATGTCTTCTCCTATGGACAGTGAGGGAGAGCAGCCTCACCATCTGCTGTAGGTATACACCAATAATACTCTGCATGATCCTATGCACCAACCCTGACATCTCCCAGTGAGCAATGAAATTACCACCTCTACTACTGCTCCTGTAGGGTACCACTGCACCAGCTTCCAGGGAAGTACTACCTGAGGGTACAGGTAGTGCAGAGACAGCAAAGGCAGTGCTGACAGGTTGGTTCCCAAATGTGCTAGCCATCAGTGCTGGAGACGGTAGAGTGGGGGCAAGCTGATACAGTGGGAATGGTCTACCTCGCTGTGCTGTGTAGCATTTAGTGATCTGCTACACATGGATGACATGGAGACATTTTGACAACACATAACAGAAAATAAAAAAGGGAGATAATTACTTCCATCGTATGTGACATACAATGCAATAACACAATTATACAACTCTTTTATCAGAAGTATTACATTTAAGTATACTATACATACACACTATACAACAAATTCCTGAAAGTAATCCTTGAAATGTGCATACATTGCACATGTGTGTTTCAATTATACAGATTACAGTTTACAGCAGAGCATTTGTGCCACTGGTATAGAATTTTTAATTTAATGTAAATAGTATTAAAGAAATTGCAGCATTGTATCACTGTGAATTGTGGTATTTCAAACTATGACCTCTGACTACAGTCTAATATTTGACTTCTACAATTGGTTTGTGCTACAGACTAATGCAAGCATACTTGCATTTGCAGTTGGGATATGCATGCTCAATTTGATACAACTATATAAAAGACCCAAAAAGCTATTTTTAACTTTTAAACCTACAATAACACTTATCTTCTGCTGTATATGTACCACTTGCTTCCCTTAGTCAATCCATTCAAACAACATAAACATATCTATTGAACTCACATTTGGTGACAGCTGGGGAAAGAACAGAAAATAACAGAATAGCATTATGCATGCCAGTCTTGCCTATCTTTAGCTTTCTAAGTCTTACAAATAATCTCTTATTGTCATACTTACACAGCTGTGGGATGTCTGCAGTCTCAATGTTATTCAACCAATGGTTGAGAGTATCCTTTTTTATCTGCATAGGTCATTAAAATGATGCCTACACTGCTGTCCAGTGAGTGGGATGCCAGTGGCACTGTATACAGCCTGGATCATACTATTCCATGCCTCAGACATGTATTGGGAGCCAGAATAGTCCTCCTGCAGAAGTCTTTGGTTGTGGTGCTTACCGGGAGTCCAGTAAATATCATGGACTTCTAGACACCCCAACTCTATGCCCTAAACCTGGTGCCTTCTTCTCTAATGCCAGCCATGTCTACCAGCCAAACTACAGTAATGGAAACTGATTCTTTCCAACAAATTCCAGTTATCGCATTTACTGGTAGTGCTCAAACCCAAGCAATGATGCCAACCATGTTTGCATGATGTTAAATGGAGAACAACAATGCCAATCAGGGATGAAAGCATTTTTTTTTTAAACTGGAAGGTTAATCTGACACTTGGTCTTAGTTTGAGGGTTGTCGACTGATGCAACCTGGAAATATATACTGGAAACTGGAAGATAACATTTAGGTGAGTAAAGTTTGTAGACACACTGGGGGAGCATAAATGTAATGGCCTGATACATTTGTTTTTGCCTTTATACATTGAGGAATTTTGATTTTTACACTGCGGGACTCAAATCTAGGCATAAGGAACAAATCATTTTCTTCCACAGCATTGATTTTTCATCTTTGCTATAGAAGAAGTGCTACTCAGACATAGTCAGGAATTATACATAAATACAGGTGACAGTCTGAGCTGTTACACATGTAAGTGTGTGACAAGGTTATTGGATATAGATCCAGTTGTATATGTGTCTTATGTAATTGTGAAGGCCATGCACATCCAGATAGCAGGATTATACTTACAGAAATATAGTATACAGTTTACCCCTCAGTCATACATCTGAAAACACAATAATGATGTCTCATCCCTGACACATATAATTCATCTCAGCTTCACTATCTAAAATGCTATAAATGAGAGTGAATATAGTGGGAAGTGAAACAACAGTAAAAGTGTATGGAATATCTTGTATTAGAACCCAGGACCCTGTATATGGCAGTCATATACTTACACCTGTTGCCACAATAATGTTGAAATAACACTTGTCTATTCTTCAGTTCAGTGCTATAAACTGCACCGTCTCAACAGTAAAAGTAGGTTGCACCCCTGTATTAGAACCCAGGACCATCTGTACACCAGCCCCACTCTTACACCTTCTGCCACAGGACTAGTTACATAACATTCCCTAATTTCCTAATCATTGTTAAGGTCTCTGTGTTAACACCTGTGCAACACCACTTAGCGTGTTTGCATGGTGCTCAACAGAATTAATTTAATGTATCTGGTTTCAATTGTTGGCTGTCTGATACTTGTTTGTACGTGTTGGGGGACCTTGCTACCAATGGTGCAATGCCATGCAAAGCTGCAAACAAAGTTACATGATGGCAAATAAAAAATTCAGCAGTGCATTGTTTTTGACCTTTGCCCTTTTATAGACTCCCTGTTTGCAGATGTTCTGTCTGCTTAATGGGTGGGCCAGTAGTCCAGTTTGTGCACTGCTACACTTTTTTCCAAATGAGATATGTACAGCCATACCTGAAGTTAATTATTTCCTTTGTTTCCCATGATTGCACTAAGTAGTGAATCGCTCAAACACTGCCCCTCTACAATAAAAAAAAAAAAAAAAAAAGGAAAAGTAGTTGAAATAAGGAAAAGTCATCCATGACATACATTCTAGAAAATGTTAGTACAAATGAAATATTTATACATGGCTCCAGATTAGAACTCTCACTCCAATGATCCTTCAGAAAACAGTAATGGTGCCTAATACCTCATTGCCACACAAACACCTTTGCAGCAAGGAACTGAAATCATTCTGCACACAACCAATTGCAACATCATCTACAGTAATATGAAACAATTTAACAGTTATTTGGACATTTATTAATTTTGGATGTAGTGCACTGAGTGATCAAACAGCCATTTATGAGTATTGCTTGCAAATATGTAGCTCTGTCTTACCTCTCTGTTTGTTGCTCATTCTTCTGTTATCTGACCAATAATATGAGACATGCAGTCTGGAAGCCATTCTATATCATTGTTGTTAAAATGTGTGAGGATATTATGTGGCGATAATATAATATGCAGTTGCCAACAAATGAAAGGGAAGTTGGATGTTAATGAACAGAATCTGTGAATTGTGTGCTGCTTACTTACATTTCCAGTCTTGACAAAATTACATCTAACACATTGTAAGTCTAACCTGACAAACCCACTGGCTGTAGGGCTGTCTGCATTGTTGTTGTGGTTTCCTTGTCCCTACCAGTAATCATTCACAGTCACAATCCATTAAAAACAAACACTAAGGGAGTGCCTGCACTATGTTTACATGTGATACACGGAGTCAAATATTTGGGATTCAGCAATTCTAATGAGTTCACAGCTCATTTGCATCATCACTGTGCTCACAGCCCTGAATCTACACCATAAAAAGGCAACTGTGTATCTAGGGAAACTGAAGGTGAGGAGACTTGTTTATGCAGAGAACACAGAAAAGAGGCTATTACTTTGGGATATATCTGCACAGAAGGTTATTGAACCTGAGTAGGCATGCTTGCATTTTGTCAGCTATATACTGCATATGCTGAAATGTAATTAAGAAAAATCTGTTTAATGGTTTTATATATATATATATATATATATATATATATATATATATATATATATATATATATATATATATTTGATTAGCAAAGGCTACACTGTTATCTGTATGCATACACTGCCACAATAGTCAGGAAGTCCTTCTATGTGGCACACCTCATCATAAAAGGGTTCTTGTCCAGGAAAAAAGAGGTCATCGTTACCCTCTACTCATCACTCATTAGACCCATTATAGAGTACAACGCCCCTTTTGGAATGTACCTCACAAGGCATCTGCAGCAGCTGGAAAGGCCACAGAAGTACCTTACAAAGAGGATTACTGGACTCAAACAAATGCCCTACACTGACCACCTCAAAAAACTCCAGCTTTACTCCGTAGCATATCGCCTACTCAGAGGTGATCTCTGCCTAACATATAGAGCTATGTCAAACCCAGAGTTGTTGGACATGCTACACCTAAAGAAATCCCAATCCCTCAGAGCTACGTGCTCTATGGACCTAAACCTTGTCACCACAATAAACAGGACATGCTGGAGGGATAGATTCCTATCCCAGAGACTTCCCATACTCTGGAACAGGCTACCCATCTATGTCAAGCAAAGTTCTTCATTAGCACTTCTCAAGAAATATCTTGATGAGTGGATGGGAAATAGGAAATACACCCCGGGGATCACTTCTGTGTCTCTGCTCGACAATGGCATGGAAAAATAACTTTCTTTGGTGGCGTAAGCCAGGGAACCTTGTTGGCTAGGCTTGCATAGGCCCTTGGGCCAATAGCCTAGTACCTACCTATAAACCTAAGTGTACTGATGGCATAGGCATGTTTGTCAGGGCATTTCACAGGTATATATGATTGGTAATACCTTAAAATAGAATGTTCTGTGTTAAATCTGTTGTCATGTTTCTGGGACAGTTTGTTTGATAGCTCATACCACTTTGAGCATTTCAAAGATTGCTTGTTCTTTTGGTGGTGGGGGAGCAAAGCTGCACTTCTGTTATGGCACAAACAAGGATGTGTTGGCATTGTTACTCTCCTTTTTTTTTTTTTTTGCATCCAACCTGCTCATATTTCAAATCTCTAGAATGTTTTTATGTTTCTCCAGTGGGTAATACTGAAATGCTACCTTTTCTGCTTTATCTGGGAACAGTTATTTTGTAGTTATGTGATACTTATGTGTATTATCCTTCTGTTGTTTTTTAGGACACCTAGGACTGTGGCAACAAGGCATCTCAATCCCCGAAAACCTTTAGGTGACATGATGCCTTCCTGCTTAAGAAGGGACATGGTGATATGTCAGGCAGAATGTAAATTTGGCAGATAGTTGCATACATTAATGCTGTAGGCGGCCTCAGCAGGACATATGATCAGGTGGCATAGGCACCCACATGATCACATCTCATCAGCAGAGCAGGAGCAGAGGCCAATGATAGATGGTCTGGGGTGGGGGGGGTCTGGGGTGGGCCTGCTACACAACAATGAATAGTTGTTGATGAAGGTTTGTGTTCAAGTCAGGTATCAAGACAGGTCTCATAAAAGTGCAGCTGACATTGCCCTTGCATTTTATGTTTCAGGGACTGCAAGCATGTTCCAGGAGGAGCTTCCAGGTAGGAATTTGTATCTCAATTGTTAAATACTGTTGCATAGCAAAACAATTTAAAACAATACATTAGTTCTGTTTTACAAGAAATGTTTTTTTTTTGGGGGGGATTGAAGATTGCTACAGTTAACAACACATTCTGATTACACATGGGCTTAGGTTCGACTTGTCATCCAAGTTTTTGTTGAAAGTATAGTTAATGGACACATAAAGGGGAAAAAGTATTGCCACTTGCGTTACTGTTAATTGTGATTATGTTGTCCTTACCTTTTTCTTAACTTCATCCAGGACCATACAGCATACAGAACATACCATCATCTGCACATGGTAAGCCAAACATTTTAATGTCAGTACTGATGCGCAGTTCAAATAAATATTTTAGTGTGAGGTATTAATGTCAGGACTGTTGTGTGAATTGCTGTACTGTCTAATATTGGCATCACTGTTATGTTTTTAGCATATATTGGACTATAGTAGTGTAGGTATTAATTGTTCCTGTGTTTGTTGCTTATTATCAGAGGTGATAATGACATTGGAAATGTGGGACTTTTGCCACCTGATGTCAGAGTATCAGTAAACTCTGATGATGATGGTGGCCAAACAGAAGCACAGTCAGGGGGTGCAGAGGTTGAATCTGACACTGAGGCTGACAAATAGCCATCCCCCTGAAATTCCATCACACACAGCCAGTGAGCCTTCAGATATTGCACAGGTGGCAGGTGAGACAATCAATCAGGGAAGTGTGGTTATTGCAGCTTCAGTACCTGTTGATTCTGGTCGTAGCCAAAGTGTGGGCAAGGTGCTTTGCAGGAGGGTTGTTAGGGTTGCTCAAAGGAGGTCTGCTGTCCATCCTCCACCTGATCCATGTATCTCTTTCTGTGTCACTCAACATATGTTTAGTGCCATCATGGAGGCACAGGGACATTCCCATAGGTCCTTTAGGGAAATACATAGGCTGTCAATGTGGTACAGGCTGACATGCATGACTGCCTCCATCATGTTGCTGATGCAATGGACTGAATGAATGACACACTGGAACAAGCGGTGTCTGTGATAAAAGGGCTGTTGGGAGGGGGACAGCATCCCCGTAGGCATGGGTCAGCCACATTATCTGTTGTTAGCCAACATGGCTGTGCCCGATCACAATCCCATAGTGGCAGTACTTCCACTGCTCCATCAGTGGGTGGGCTATCCACACCCAGACATGGCAGACCATGGGGTCATGGTCCAGGGCATCCTCATGAGGTAATCTCATCCAGCAGACATCAGTCACATTCAGGCAGCAGCAGTGCATCTGACCATGGTCATGGACATGCCAGTGCAACTCCTGGCAGAGGCAGTTTTTGTGGTCAGGTACAACAATGATGAACTGCCACCTGGCTCACAACCTTTCAACATTCCAAGATGCAGAGCTAGCATAGAGCTTGGCTGTGTTCAGGCAGACACTCACACACAAGTTTTACCTGGAGGACCCATACAGACTCACACACAAAAGTTACATGGTTCAGCCATGATGCTTAGAACTCATTTTGTCTCACTGGCCAATTGTTGCTTTATTCAAATATCTGCCTGATTTTCTTTCTTACTCACTCACACTTACCAACCTTTTGTGTCAGCCTAGGCTTCCTTCCCCCACACAACACCCTGTGCAAGTGGTGATAACTGTGCCATATCCCTGTTTTGAATCATTTGGATTCAGGTATACATAAGCTTTGTGTCTGATGCTCAGGGTGCATAGCTTACTTTGTGCTTAGCAAATCTGCATTTGTGATGTTGAATTGGTAATTGTACATTTGACTTACATTGGTCTTAGAAAGTTAGACATTTGATAGCATCAAAATGTTTTCATCTTTATTGTTAATGATCTTGAGAGGGTTGTGAAGTCTGAAACTGAAATGTGCATCATAACATTCTAAATTCTCTCATTAATGATTTTCATGGACAAATATATGGTGCTAAACTAAGGCCATGCAGTGACCCTCACTACTTTTGAGAGGTATGATTGTGTAAATCTTTTATGCCTGAGGCCTACCACTTAATAATTGACAAATATATGTCAAATAAGTCTCTGCTGTCACATGTCAAGGTCATTTCTGTACAAATCTCTCACCTTTTACTTGCTTACAGTACAAGTAACAACAAGCAAGTATATGCCAGTTATTCATATTATTATACAATACACTCCAGGTTCAACACTTACCTTGTAAATGCAGCAGTTGCCACAGTTTTAGTTCAGGGCTGACACTGTCTGATGCAAGTACTATACAACCAATATGTGGGGAGGTAAAGGTTGTGAGCATCGCCTAGCATCAACATTACTATAATTTGTTTTAGGCTCTTAGGTGGTGAGTGAGTGTGCTATGCATTGTCTCTTAGCCAATGCAAGGATATTGTGCATGCCTATGTCTGCCTACACCTACAGCAGCTGCTGTTTCCCCCTCTGACTCTTCACTTGCATGTGGCTGTGGTGACCTTGCCATGAGTGGTGGGATGTGTGCCCCTTCCCCTTGTTGATCCTACTGAAGCCGTTTTCTCAGGATGATGAAATCTAGCATGGCACATACTGTGAATATTTTAGTACATGTCCATGGATTTTGCTGCCAGGGTTCCGCAGATGTATCTAGGCATCAGAACCATGACTTCAGCAGCCCAAACACACACTCTATGATATTTTTGGTTTGACCATGTTTTTCATTATGGCGTTCTTCAGCAGGTGTGTGTGCATTTCTGATGGGTGTCAGCAACCATGGTTCTAGTGCATAACCTACATCCACCAGTAAATGACTCTGTGGGATATCCCCCCTAGTGAACATCTGATACAGCTGGGAGGTGTGCCAGATATGTGAGTCATGGTAACTGCCTGGGTTGCCAGCACATATGTTTAAGATGATTCCCTTAGCATTGCACATGACTTGGCAGTTAATAGCATAGAAGCCCTTTCTATTAATGTATAGCCTTCCCTGTTCCCCGGGTGGTGCCTTAATTTCTACATGTTTATTTTATTTGCTTATTTATTTATTTATTTATTTATTTAACATTTGTTTAACATTTGTTTACCGGGAAAGTCCGACTTGGAACAAATCCAATTTTCAGCATAGGCTTGGGGAGAAATGCTCCAGATGCATGTCTTTGTAATGATGTAACATGTGTGCAATCTATGGCACCCAGTACTTCAGGGTAGTGTGCTACAGGGTAGAACTCCTGCATATTTCTGGCCCTACCCTCAGGATTACAGGAAAAATATATGTGGTCACTAGCATGTTGTAGCATAGTGTTCAGGAACTGATGGAGGATCCTGGTTGATGATGCCTTTAACACCCCCAACATGTCCCCTGTTGATCTCTGAAAGGTACCTCTACTTAAAATTCTAAGTGCTCCACATACCTTTGTCTCCACTGAGATGGGTTCCCCTTGATTTGCTCTGGCTTTGAGCTCAGGACGACAGAATTTTCAGAGATCCTGTAGTGTGTCTCTATCCACCCTGTAGCACTCTACAATTTCCACCTCATGCAGATTTTGATAAGTTAAATGGGGTCTGAAAACTCTACTCCTTCTTGGTCATGGTCTGTTAGCAGCAGCAGCAGCAGCATAGACTTCAGCCTGTTGCACAGACACATGAATTAAAGCAACAGCAGCCCATAACATTGTTTCTGTGTAGACTCCTTTCTGTGACTGTATTCCAATAGGTTTTGGAATTTGCAGGGAAAACCAGCACTGAGTGTACACTGTTGCTTTATAGCTTGTTGAATAGCTCTTTCATCTTGGATTGGTTGATTATCATACAATTCAGCTGTTTATGCAGTAATTTGCATTCCACGGTGTTTACCTTGTTTGCGTGGTGGTGTGCGACTCTACACACCTCGTAGAGCCACTTATTTAATCCAAGACATTGCACTACCATGTGCACGTCGCAGTGCGATGCACACACAGTGTAAACAGACTGAGTAGTCTTTACTGAATCTGGCTGATGGTCTTTCCATTTATCTAATATTTTTGTTTTCTGTCAGTGTAGTAACTGATCAGCCTGCAGATTTCAAGAAGATGAAGGTTTCTCTCCCCTTGGTTTCAGGATTTCAGGCAAAAGCTAGATATTTAGATGCATGAAACTGGATCTCTTGACTGAGTGCCAACTAGAATATCATTTATGGCATAGAAGAGAGCCTGGTTGAAGTGTTTATACTTCACTAATGAATGACCATGTAGAGTTCTTTATATATGAAGGGCTGTAATTCTGACACCCCACTGGCCTAGGTCACAGAGAGCAAGAAAGATGTTTCACAAAAAAGGAACCTCAAGGGAACAGATCCACTAAGTTTTGAACAATAATGTCCAGGACCTAAGAAGGTGGTAAGAATTTAGAACTCCAATATCAGAAGTTAAATCAAAAATTGGACATCACAACTACAATGAGAAAAAGCATCCCAGTTCTCAAAATTGCTTTCACACACTAATCTGACAACCCGATGGAATTTTCTACAGGTCATCAGAGGTCAGAGAGCATTCCAGAGAATTACATTGAGGCATAGCATTGCACACTGAAAATTAACAGAAGAAAAGGGAAAAATTATCCCAAATGATGAACAAATTATAACAAAACCACAAAGTGAGGCACTGCAGCAATAGAATAACCCGGAAAGTTAGAATAGAAAAATAAAACACTTTAATATCATACATGAAGCGATGGTACACAAGGAAACTTGATTCTGGTTAAAAGTGAGTCTATCAGATGGTCAAAGAAGCTGAAAATGCAACCAGATGTTTATTGGAAGACTTAAAATGTTGAAACTTTATGCTCCATTCCATCCCCTTGCAGGCAGTTGTGCTTCATGAATCCCTTGTGCTTATATGTCTGAGGTCTGAGGTCACTGCACCTTTGTGGAAGAGAAATCTTTCCTAATAATGAGTCACATGTTTTAGCCACATCTCATTTTTTTACAGTTAACTGAAAATGGAAAAGTGAATACACGGCTCTTGTCTAAAAGGCCTCTCTCTGCACGACTGTAGTATATGAGCAGTGCAGTACAATTTCAGTATCTTATCGATGAAGTATTACATTGAGTTCTGTTCTCCTTGTTCTGGTGCTGTTTTGTCTTAGTTTGTGATAATGAGAATAATATACATGCAAAACATTGTTTTAAAAGAGGAAAAGTGAATGCTCCTTTGTATCCATGCTAACTTTTACTTTCCCATAAAAGGGAATGTGCAATATCATGACTATCTAAAAATTATTTGTTTTCATTTTTGAAACTAACCCTATTACTTTAAATCAAATAAAAGTTTTAGGCAAAAACTCTTGCCCTAAAGCCTGACAAAACTATCCACAAAATATGCATTCATATTCAGTTTAGAATTTAAAGACTGCAACTACATTTAACAGATATTGGCAGAGAATTCCACTACTCCACGAACTTTATTGAACCATCGCTTTTGTTTCTATTTTATTCCTGTAAGAGTTAATAGGGAGGCGCTGATATTCCTATGCAGTTCTAAGCATTCCTGTGTATAACTATTGATTGACACTTTTTGGAGCATGTACCAGGGGTGTAGAAAGATAAAGCCTTGACTATGGCCTTTGTGACCCAAGCTCAAGTAGTAGCCAACTGCTTGATGGTACAGACAGGGAGGATGGGCCTGCCCATCCTAGGTAGTGACGCATTCTCAAGAGCACATTTAGGTGAGGTGATGCCCCCTGGCAGAGACCAGGGAAAACAACAGCATGATGCCTCCTGTGTGAGTGTGTGTATGTGTGTGTGTGTGGGGGGGGAGGGGGGAATCCAAATGATAGTGTCCCCTTAAAAAAATGAGTTGTGGAGCAGCACTGATTCCATTGTACACACACACATCTGTAGGTTGTCACCAATAGCCTGCAAGGGATGGGGAGGAGGTGGTTATGGGTATAAAATAAAAAATCTTGTACCACCTCAATGGACAGCTACATGATAGCCTTTTTCAGCTGTTCTTTAACCTTGACAAAGGGACAGCAAATGAGCCATTTGGCAGAGTGGTGGTTATGACTGGCAGGAAGCAGGGACTAAAAAGAAACAAACATATATATATATATATATATATATATATATATATATATATATATATATATATGTGTGTGTGTGTGTGTGTGTGTGTGTGTGTGTGTGTGTGTGTATATAGATATATGTATATATATATATATATATATATATATATATATATATATATATATATATATATATATATATATATATATTAATATTCTCTGCAAGTCTCTTTTAAGTCAAGGTATACAGTTTCGGTTTCTGCAAACTTTGAAAAATAAATCAGGACTGTGAGGATTTGCTGCTGAGGCCTGCAAAGAGGCAGCTTAGATATTAAAGCCCCTTTCATACCTTTTTTTAAAATTATTTTTCCCTAAGTTATACCATGCATATACACATATTTCACATTGAGGAGATTGGTAATGCTATTTGGCCCTAGGATGGAGAGGAAACTGGATTTGATTTCACCGAGATTTGCTACATTAATAATAGGGCTGGCTTGGCTGTGTAATACAGAAGGATATTTAAACTATGAGATTAGTGGACTTTAAGATATCACTTAAAGAAAAATAACATAGTTGCATTTTTGATCATGGAAAATCCATTCATGTAATTTGGCAGAAGCTGTGTGCCCTACAAAGAAAGAAAAAATATTTATGAGGTCGTGTCAATCACTGTTGCCTACCCAAAGGGAGACATGGGCAGGATATCACTATCATTATTGATCAGTTCATGAGGTTTATTAATAGATCCTCAAAGCAAATGGATTTCTCAGTGGAGGAAGATCATAGGGTAGACAAATCCTTATCACAGGATAAAATGAAGGAAATGAATTTGCAAACTGCACCAGTTACATCCCAATAGCATTCTTTTTGTGATAGTGGCCCAGGAAAATATTTAGTCCCCGCAGGTCACAAGGTTTGTATTATGGAGGATTTTTCTTGTGGGTATAGTTAAAAATGCTCATGTCAAAGTGATCTACCTGCCCCTTTGTCAGCTCTAATTCATGGAGGGATTAAGCTTTTATTTTTATCTGAGGTGACCTGGGAATAATTAGATGCTTGGGTGAGTGATTTAGCTCTCAGACAGGGTGTGCATGTCCATACTGGCAGAATGCAAGGTATTACTAGATGTGGAATAAACCAGTACTCCTGGAGGAGCAGTTATGATACTAAAGATGCAGTTCTTGGGTGGGTATTAGGCTCAGAATGCCACTGACATGTGGTAGCTCTCTACCCACATGGGAAAGACATTTTGGTTTAGAATGTGTCTGGCTTTAATTGAAGAATGTGGGTTCTGTGGCTAGCCCAGTAGTTATCATGTTGACATAATCAAGATGTAGCAGATCTGTAATGCTAAATCTGATGGGAGTGTCTTGTAGAAAACTTTTGCTCAAAAACATTTGTCATGAAGCATACACAACAGGGGGAGGGAGTCATTGTAATAACACTCAGTGCAATTAATAGATGTATCTGTGCGCAATAGAAAAGTTAAGATATACAGCTATTGCTCTGCAATTCATAACTATGCAAAATGTAGAGAAGATTTTAGAGTACACTGTAGAGGGTCTTGCAAAAGATATGTCACTAAACCTGTTGATGAATCACATATAAAACACAACTGATTAAGCTGATGACACCACCATAATCATAATGGCGAGTATAGCACATGCTGGCAGAGTAACATAATCACCTATACTGCACATTGGTGCACATAACAATACATTGAAAGAAGGAATGTAAAATCATATCCTGATATGGAGTATAGTGCAGACAAGCACTGTAGCACAACCTAACTTGCCCTCATCATTGTTGTATCACTAAACACCCAATAATGCGAGCATCTTCAGTATAAGATTCTTTTAGCAAAATTATAGTTAAATTACCAGTTTAAAAATGTTGTGACAGAGGAGCATGAAATGATCATGAATAATTCTATGACACTGGGAGAAGACTAAGCATGATGCTGGAAAACTGTGTCCTATAAAGCATAGTAACATTAACATCTCAATGGCATGCATCAGTAATTTGCACAATACTGATCACTTGCCTACTGCTATTGGTATATGCACGTAGATTTAACTTGTGTATATGAGTGTATTAAAAAGTCTTTAAGAGTGCAAATGCCAAATGCAAAACCCTCTACTCCTCTGCGAACAAAAGCAGAAGAATCAGTGAAATGGTCTCGACCATGGGTTCTGCAAAGGTAAGGAGGTAAGTTGTTTTCCTGCAATGCTTAGCAGTTGACTAAACGGGATTTCTCATCTTCTAATCCAGCAACCAAGTTCCTCTTTAATTTCGTATCATGATCTTTATTTCATGTCTTCTATTTATCAGTGAATCCAAAGACACTCAATCACCCTGTAAGCTGTTATTCACACCATTTTAGTTGATGGCTTGTCTACATATCTGAAAATTGATGCTTCTGCATGCGTATCCACTTAAAATGCTATAGAAATAAATTATGCATACACACTTCCATTTTATCATGGCAGCTGTCAGTACACCACATGGACATATTTATGACATCATGACATCTTATAGTTTCAAATGAATAAGAGGCAGTTAATCAGTTCTGTCACTCACACACACACACACACACACACACACACACACACACACACACACACACACACACACACACACACACACACACACACACACACACACACACACAAACACACACATGCACATGCACACACACACACACACACACACACACACACACACACACACACACACACACACACACACACACACACACATGCAAAAACACATGTGGACACAGGTCTACTTCTAATAATCGAAAGCCAACTTACCCAAAGATGACTAACGAGACGACAACACTGAGCCATTACTTTACAGAATGATCACACTACTGAATTTTTTAACAGGGATGTATGTTTGTGAGTGAACACATTCAGATAATATTGAGATTCTCTTCTGTGAGATGCAGTACTTCAAGATGGCAAGTAAAGCTGGACTCACACAACGATTAAACATCAACACACATAACAATCATAAATATTATGGAAGATTTAAAAATGGCATGTGGTTTATTGGATATATAAATTGCTATGAATGTCATGGTGACTTTAAGAGTGTAACTTATTCTGTTGAATGCTTATTTCACTGATAGAATAAAGTGTGTGCACAATTAGTCGAATGTACACATAGTTGACTGTACTGTACACATGTTGTAGTTCACATTGCCTGGATGAGTTTGGGTGTGCCTTTAATATAACCCTGCTGCTGCATGCAGGATATTTACTGTGTGTGTGTGTGTGTGTGTGTGTGTGTGTGTGTGTGTGTGTGTGTGTGTGTGTGTGTGTGTGTGTGTGTGTGTGTGTTGCATTCTGTACATGATCTTGTGTGAGTCTGGTGTTCAGCTGTTCCATGATGGCAATGCAACGATCAGTGCTGTTTCTTCCGCCATTGTTGATAGTAATGGTGAACAGCCAGTAACAGTAGCAAAGGACCAATGGGCCAGGCTAATGCATGGTATATGGATGCATAGGCAAAGCAGTGGCATCTAGTCCATGACTCTGAGCCTTGACATTCAGGCAGTAGTACATTTAGTAACAAATCACGTAGATAGTACTTAATGTGTAACCTGTAGGGTATGCTGTGTGGTACATGGCCTGCTGTCACTGTATTCTGACATTTTCATTCCTTTTTAAAGAAATCTTTTTCACCCAGATAATTACTTGTTTGTTTTATGTGTTTTGTTTATTGGCAGCATTCCTCCACTCAGATATCTAATTGTCAACTGTAAGCTGTGTAGTTAATGGTGAAGGCATAAAGAAAAATGCTTGCCTTGGGAGTTAGCTTCTTGTTTTATGGCCTTTGTTTAGTGGCACGTGATTATAGTCTTCTGCAGCACCACTGATGGTTAAGGACTGTTCGTTATCTGACAGTTGTTCAGGCAGGATTGTAAGTCAAACGTCAGAAGAATGTCTACTGCAATATATACAGGTACAGTTTTCCAACCGAGAGATTATGATGAGTTCACAGTTACCGGAAAGGAAATTAGTTCATAGGTAGTTACTATGCTTGCTGTGGAGGGGTAATTTTGGAGCTTAGCTGAAATTCACAGGTGTTCCCAAGCACTGTCTGATTTAGTGACTTGCTCAAAGTCACACAGTAGGCACATGAGGTGTAAGGGACTCAAAACCTGCACCACTAGAACTGGAACTCATAGCCTTTAACCCTCTGTGCCAGTTGCCAGACTATTAGAATTTTTCTATGTTCTGCTGTCTTTTTACTGTTTTTCAGATGTAAAAATGAAGAAATTAATTTTTCTGTAAAGTAACTATTGGGTGAGTACTTGTGCGATGCTTTACTGAACACTGATGTTAGCGTTAGTTACAAGGTATTCTTCATGTTTACCATAGGCTATTGCTGTGTGTGCATGGTCACATTAGATTGCACATTTAGGGTTGCCAGGTGTCCAGTTTTTGACCGGACTGTCCGGTTTTCAGACTAATTGTCCGGTTACAAATTTTATTAAAAACCGGACACATGAAGTCCGGTTTTTGTGCCACTGACACGATCTCAAGCATTTCTCCCATGCCATCTTTACTCACTCTCTCTCCCCTCCTTATTGCCTTTAATCCTGGTGTGCTTTGTGGCTATAATTAGAGCCATTACCTGACTCCGGACTGTCCACAAATAAGGGACCCTGTCTAGAAAACGGCGACTGCCTTTTCTTGTCTACAAAAAATAAAATCTTTTCATTTAATTAAAAAAAAAATTTTTAAGGGTGTTCTACTTTAAGAACACCCTTTGCATCTTGTCACATGCACTGATGATGCAGAAGAAGCTGAAATTGCTTACATGACGTCTTCATCTTCCAACTGCGCGGTGGAATTTGAGTTCCAGTCTCCAGAAGACATTTGGAGTTTAGACTTCACAGCGGACCACAACAACAATGAATGAATGATTGGACACAAATTCAGAGAGGTAGGGGTTTGTGTGTGTGTGTGTGTGTGTGTGTGTGTGTGTGTGTGTGTGTGTGTGTGTGTGTGTGTGTGTGTGTGTGTGTAAGGGTACAGGCAGCTAATACACAGGATCGATTCGTACATACATTTTTATTTATCATTATTTCTTTCTGTTATGTTTCTTTAAAAAACAATAGCCACACTGTATGATGGCCTGGTGCTTTCTCCTCATTTTTTCGTCATTGGAAAACACCTCTGTTTCTTCTGAATCTTTCAGTTTTGTTTCAGTTCTTGGTAAGCTTGGCTGCAGCCTGCTCCAGCATGTGATTTACCCTGCTGTATCTGATTATACTTTCAGTTTGTCACAGATGAAACTCCTTATGACTTATATTCTTCTTGAAGCATATTGTCATGAACTCACAAAGATGCATACAATAACAGCCTTCTTACATGACTGTGATATGCATATGTGCTTTAAATGTGTGCATTTGCTCTGCTTAAAATGTAAAATGTTGAATAAAATATGGAGAGACAACTGAAAGAGAAGAGAATGTAAGGCAACAGTTGATGGCAGTACTTTCAAAAGCAGTTCAGCAGCTGTACCATGTAAATAACTGGGCATTTATGTTTAAGATGCTTGGCACATGTAGTATTTCACAGCATGCAGTTTCTTGCTCAACAGAACTGCACAATATAATGTTTTTTTTTGTTTATGCACTACACATAAATTATCCAAAATGGCTGCAGAACATCCAGTTTTTTTTCCACTGTCACAGAAAATGGCAGGCCATTTGGGTAAGTCAAACATTTCTTATCAGCTGTCAGAGGATAAGTGTTTATACTCTTGTTTGCTATGCTATAACATTCCAGCAGTTTCTTTGCCATGTTTTTGAGAGATAACATGCCAGATGGTTAAGTAGTGAAGCACCACGTGACCTTCAATTACTTGTTGTGTAGGAACTGCTTTCCTGTGATAGAGGTGGGTGTGTCTGGTCTGTGACAAAGAAACTTTAGTTGTTGTATTTAGATAGGTGAGAAGTATTCTGTTTGAAGGCAAGATTATTTTGCCCCCCCCCCGACACACTTTCTCTGAAAATATATATTTTTTTGAAACATTATAGAGATGCCTGAAAACTATGCTTTAATGCTTTATTTTTGTACATTTTATTTTGTATTTTTTTAGCTTGAAATCTGAAAATGTAAGTGTTGATAATGGTTTAAGTAGTAAATTGCATATATAAAATGTTAGATGTTATTTGTAATTTTCAAAGTATACCAGTGGAAAGTCTTTAACAGCTGTGGGGGTAAGAGATTTAATTCATCTATGGAGTGACCCACTACCCCAACAGTACTAAGGATTATCATATCATACCGCCCTTTCAACAATGGACTTGAGTCCATTTTAAAAACATAATTATCTGTTCCAGATATGGAATCATTTTACAATGTTGAATATCCAAGAAATATCTATTCCCAATAAACCGCCCGAGTAGCTAATGTGCAGACATCCTACAAATACCTTCAGATCTTGATTATGGCCCTTGCTGCATTGTTAAATGCTTATTTGCAAAAGTACTAACTTTCTCAAAGTCATTAATGACAACGAATGAGTCCATTATCTATTCAGTATGCTAAACTTTAATACTTTAAATAATATCTTCATTTTACATGCTTGCTTGATTGTTTAAGTGTATGGATATTGATCATAAATGATAGTTTTCAGGCCCAGCCCAGGTTGCACAGAGACAACTCAAGTTACGTAACCTATGAGATAAAATGCAGATTGCATAAGAACAGCAGACAACAGAGATCTACATAAAGTGTATAAGCAAAAACATACAAGATTTATTGACAAGGTAATGCAGTTTATAAAAAATAAACATAAATGATTTATTTACATGATGATAACACAGCATATTTAAAAAAAATCCAAGACAGGCAAACTTGACAAGGAGGGTGATGGATAGGATATTAAGAGAAGTTAAGCAATGTGGCCTGTATAAGGCAATTGCACTGTCTCATGCTTTATCACGTTTTTCTGGTCATTTTTGGACAATTTCCTTTTGAAATTTGTTTAAAGTTTTCATAACAATACATTGAAAGAAGGAATGTAAAATCATATCCTGATATGGAGTATAGTGCAGACAAGCACTGTAGCACAACCTAACTGGCCCTCATCATTGTTGTGTCACTAAACACCCAATAATGCAAGCATCTTCAGTATAAGATTCTTTTAGCAAAATTATAGTTAAATTACCAGTTTAAAAATGTTGTGACACAGGAGCATGAAATGAATAATTCTATGACACTGGGAGAAGACTAAGCATGATGCTGGGAAACTGTGTCCTATAAAGCATAGTAACATTAACATCTCAATGGCATGCATCAGTAATTTGCACAATACTGATCACTTGCCTACTGCTGTTGGTATATCCACAGTAGGTTTAACTTGTGTATATGAGTGTATCAAAATGTCTTTAAGAGTGCAGATGCCAAATGCAAAACCCTCTACTCCTCTGCAGAAAAAAAGCAGAAGAATCAGTGAAATGGTCTCGACCATGGGTTCTGCAAAGGTAGGGAGGTAAGTTGTTTTCCTGCAATGCTTAGCAGTTGATTAAACGGGATTTCTCATCTTCTAATCCAGCAACCCAGTTCCTCTTTAATTTTGGATCATGACCTTTATTTCATGTCTTCTATTTATCAGTGAATCCAAAGATATTCAATCACCCTGTAAGCTGTTATTCACACCATTTTAGTTGATGGCTTGTCTACATATCTGAAAATTGATGCTTCTGCATGCTTATCCACTTAAAATGCTATAGAAATAAATTATGCATGCACACTTCCATTTTATCATGGCAGCTGTCAGTACACCACATGGACATATTTATGACATCATGACATCTTATAGTTCCAAATGAATAAGAGGCAGTTAATCAGTTCTGTCACTCACACACACACAAGCATCCACGCGCGCACACACAAACACACACACACACACACACACACACACACACACACACACACACACACACACACACACACACACACACACACACACACACACACACACACACACACACACACACACACACACACACACACACACACACAGACACGCACAAACACATGTGGACACAGGTCTACTTCTAATAATCGAAAGCCAACTTACCCAAAGATGACTAACAAGATGACAACACTGAGCCATTACTTTACAGAATGATCACACTACTGAATTTTTTAACAGGGATGTATGTTTGTGAGTGCACACATTCAGATAATATTGAGATTGTCTTCTGTGAGATGTAATACTTCAAGATGGCAAGTAAAGCTGGACTCACACAACCATTAAACATCACCACACATAACGATCATAAATATTATGGAAGATTTAAAAATGGCATGTGGTTTATTGGATATATAAATTGCTATGAATGTCATGGTGACTTTATGAGTGTAACTCATTCTGTTGAATGCTTATTTCACTGATAGAATAAAGTGTGTGCACGATTAGTCGAATGTACACATAGCTGACAATACTGTACACATGTTGTAGTTCACATTTGGTTGTTCTGCTGAAAAACCATTTCCATTGCCTGGATGAGTTTGGGAATGCCTTTAATATAACCCTGCTGCTGCATGCAGGATATTTACCATGTGTGTGTGTGTGTGTGTGTGTGTGTGTGTGTGTGTGTGTGTGTGTGTGTGTGTGTGTGTGTTGCATTTTGTACATGATCTTGTGTGAGTCTGGTGTTCAGCTGTTCCATGATGGCAATGCAGCGACCAGTGCTGTTTCTTCCGCCATTGCTGATAGTGATGGTGAACAGCCAGTAACAGCAGCAAAGGACCAATGGGCCAGGCTAATGCATGGTATATGGATGCATAGGCAAAGCAGTGGCATATAGTCCATGACTCTGAGCCTTGACATTCAGGCAGCAGGACATTTAGTAACAAATCACGTAGATAGTACTTAATGTGTAACCTGTAGGGTATGCTGTGTGGTGCATGGCCTGCTGTCACTGTATTCTGACATTTTCATTCCTTTTTAAAGAAATCTTTTTCACCCAGAGAATTACTTGTTTGCTTTATGTGTTTTGTTTACTGGCAGCATTCCTCCACTCAGATATCTAATTGTCAACTGTAAGCTGTGTAGTTAATGGTGAAGGCATAAAGAAAAATGCTTGCCTTGGGAGTTAGCTTCTTGCTTTATGGCCTTTGTTTAGTGGCACATGATTATAGTCTTCTGCAGCACCACTGATGGTTAAGGACTGTTCGTTATCTGACAGTTGTTCAGGCAGGATTGTAAGTCAAAAGTCAGAAGAATGTCTACTGCAATATATACAGGTACAGTTTTCCAACTGAGAGATTATGATGAGTTCACAGTTACCTGAAAGGAAATTAGTTCATAGGTAGTTACTATGCTTGCCATGGAGGGGGTAATTTTGGAGCTTAGCTCAAATTCACAGTTGTTCCCAAGCACTGTCTGGTTTAGTGACTTGCTCAAGGTCACACAGTAGGCACATGAGGTGTAAGGGACTCAAAACCTGCACCACAAGAACTGTAACTCATAGCCTTTAACCCTCTGTGCCAGTTGCCAGACTATTAGAATTTTTCTATGTTCTGCTGTCTTTTTACTGTTTTTCAGATGTAAAAATGAAGAAATTAATTTTTCTGTAAAGTAACTATTGGGTGAGTACTTGTGCTTTGCTTTACTGAACACTGATGTTAGCACTAGTTACAAGGTATTCTTCATGTTTACCGTAGGCTATTGCTGTGTGTGCATGGTTACATTAGATTGCACATTAGATTAATCATTTCAGTTATAGGCACTCAGTTTTTCTGGGTCAGAAACAACTTTAGGAGTTCTGGGTCAGTTTTTTGTTTCAAACTCCAAAAAAAACAAGTCTCCAGTCACATTTTTGGTTAGATAATTTCTGAAACACTGTCTAGGCTCATGCAAGTTTCCTAGGGATATTATCAACTATGTGAGGTTATAATAATCTATTATGATGTATTACAGTTTATATATTATCACATTCCTTAGTATTGGAGGTGATGTTAGTTGTTATTGTTTGTCTTTTGATGTCATGTGATTATTATATTGCATTCTGGACTTCATTCATGGAAACAAATCCTTGTGTCATTCTAAGTAATAATAATCATCATGTGTGCAACACTGAGGGTCAAGTGGCCACAGTGCTAGTCACCCTGGCAGTATGTATCACAGCAGCACATTCATAGGCCTGCTCCTACAACTCACCCCAGTAATAAACACACAATACTGCTTTGAATAACAGTTCACCTAACCAAATGAAAAATGCCCCCCTCATGTTTTTCATCTGACTTTAACTCCGAATCATCAGTGTTTCCAAGCTGCTGTGAATAGTTATACATTGATATCCATGTTTGAAAATTGAAGGTTGCGCAACTTTTATTACTTGCTGCCTTCAGTGTCATTTACAGATCTAAAATGTCCAACACAATGTCCCAGTGACTGTAAGCAAGTGCCGGCATGTGAGTTTAATGCTGAGTTATTACAATGTTAAGATCTACTGGATGCAAGTAAACCTCTAGCTCTGCTGTGGGGGCGAGACATCTACTATGAGGTTCTAGTATATGTTGTGGAAGGCTGATGAGGCCTGCCTTCCTTCAGTTGGGTTATATCATCAAGACTGTTTGCAGCACTTTGTTGAGAATTACATAAGATGTGGGCTACTTGGACCTCACATGTGTGGATAGTTCCCATTCATGTCCATTTGTGGTACCTATGTGATTCTGCTAAGTCTGCACACAGAGGTAGAGGCAAGTGGACATGGATGCTATGTGTACCATCATACTGCACATGAGGATAATCCTGACATTGTCCCTTGCCTCTTCCATTCCCATGTTCTGATGAAATACACACAGGAAACCTGCACAGTATATGCCATCATGGAGTATTGCCATCACCTATGCACTGAGCTTCTACACTGCATGCCTGTGGGGCTGCTGCAGTGATCTGAAAGTGCTGGTGTCCACATCATCCCTGATGATTCCTTTGGCATTGTCATCTGCACCATAGTCATTGCCCCTTATGGAAAACAGGTATTCTTCATCAATTATTAATGGTTGCAGTGTAGAAGGGACCCCATCGGTGCTGTTATGGGCAATTACATTCTGCCTAGTTTGCTAGTTGCACAACTACCTAGGTCTTTTTCTGTTTTCTTACACTGTGACAATGAGTGGCTTCTTCTGCCTACAGCATCAGTGTTGGCCACTACTTGATTCCATGCTTTAGCTCTGTCTGCCTGCATTGAGCCTCCTTTGCCAAAGAGGCATTTTCCATATGTCCCCAGTGCATTCATAAGGATGTGTCTCTCCTCTTAAAGTTGTTTCTCCTGTTGCATTTTGGAACTTACAAGCACATATTTGGCCATAATTAATCCAGCCTCCTACTCATTTATGCATTCCTCATGCAAGTTTATAACATACATAATAATGCTGCAGTATGTTATAATAGAGAAGCACATTTTTGCACATAATTTACCCGAGTCCTTCAGATGACATATACACAAATACACAAATGCTCTTTAGTAGCTGAAATTTCAAAAGTGAATTGACTGTGGTATTATTTATCCTCTGTAAGTCAGTCCAACTTACTTAACTGTGACTGGTAACACAAATGCTTATCACTGTGGTGTGGCTGCAGACACTTTAAGGTAATGTAAAATCACTGAATGATACTGCCCCACTTTTATGTAATCCTTAATAAAGGAAATTAAGGCCACTGAGACCCAAACTACAGGTGTAGACAACTGTAAACAGTGGCAACGTACACTCTCCACGCATGTCATTCCTAATGTTGTATACATTTTGCATATTATACTTTACTTGTAAATATATGCTTCTGGCATGCAGATCTACCTAAATTATACCACGTTTCATTCTCTCTCTTACACAATTCTTTTAATTTTTTTTCACTTTTCTCAGGCTCCTGAAAACAAGTGGGGTTCAGCAGAGTTTAAAATAGCATATTGAAGCCTACCGGCTTAAAATTTTGGCTGATTTAGAAATCTGATATTCAAATCAGCTCCCAGAGGAAGCCCAGCTGTCTGCATCTCATGTCAGGGAATGCTCACCACCTGCATCTCCCCAGCCTTGGATATCTTCATGGAGTTGGGGCAATGTCTCCAGCCCAGTGTTCCCCTGGTGCATGGCAGCCTGGGAAGCTGCTAGCATTATGATCTGGTAGAGGCAGAAATTCACTGGGTGGTGAAGATGAGCCTTTAGCCTGTAGAAGGCTTCCTCCTATGGGGCAGTACTCACTGATCCAATTGGCTCTGACCACCAAAACCACTGGAGGCCCCCACCACAACAACACACAACACCAGGTTCATTGTAGAGGTGGAATAAATTAGACCATCCAGACTGGGTGATAGCTGTGCTCCACACCTCCTCACCCTATTCATCATCTATATGTCCTGTGCCTCAATCATGTCAGCCCGCAGTACTTACCCTGACTGTCTTGTCTGTCTTTAAGGCTGCATATGTTCATTAACTCTTCCATAAGTCTATCCTGTGCTATCATTCCTTCTTCCTTCCTCATCCCAAAACTGATCAGGGTGTTGATATTAAGGACACCCTATATTCGCTAAATAATACATTACAGAATTTTGAATTTACTTCTAGACAGCTGCACTAAGCAACACTTTGCTCAAATGGTTCACAACAGTTTATTCAGACTTGCACAGGCTTGCATTCACTTATTTGCTACAAAAATAGCCCGAAGAAACTGTGATTTTACACTCATGAGGATTCTATCTTATATAACTAGAATATATTACATTTTATGATGATTCAGATAGCCATATCTTTTGTGGGCATTTCTGCAAAGCAGTTCTCTTTTCTGTGAACAGTATCAGTCAAACAGCACTCAGCACATTAACATAAAGGTACAGCGGTGCTCTTTGCCAATAGCCTTTTACACATTTGTGAAATACAGCACTATTAATAAAACCTCTCCACTTTATCTAATCTGGATTTTTTGCTTACTTTTTTCCTTCATTGCAGTAATTTCAAACCATCCAACATTTTCCTTTTTTCCCAGAATGCTTTAAAATAGCATTTTCGGGTTCTCTTATGAAATGAAGTATACTGATGCACAACCTTTTTCTTTTGCATGCTTATGAGCTAAGACATGTTTTAAAGACTTAGGGATTAAAAATGACTTTTATTTAAATGCAAATAGAGCAAACAGTTGTATATCTTTTGTTCACACGTCCCTCTTTCCTTTTTCATTCCTCTAGCACATTGTCCTTACAGAAGTCAGTGAAAAATCCTGCACTTAAAGTATTGCATGCCCTTAAAGTCCCCCTGCTTCCCCTTTAACATGTAACCTTACCCTAAGCATGCCCCTGCCCATAACACCAAATTGAGACATAAGGGTACTAAATGTCTTTTCCCCTAACAGTACTACAATGTAGATGGTGCAGTTCTAAGAATTAGTGATTTTATTTATTTATTTATGTATTTATTTATTTATTATTTGTAACATTTATCAAACATGAGCATGCTACTCATTTATACTTTTACATTTAATACTATATCTCTAAGAGCACCATAAAAACCACTGGACTGGAGTTTCGCTGTGGCGACCCCTAGAAAGACCCCTAAAAGGCGAAAGACAAACAACAACAACTATATCTCTAAGAGTATGAACAATGCCCTGCTTGTATGAACACACATTTGGAAATGGTTTACTATGACAATGACAAGTGCGCATTTGGCAAAAATGGGAATGTTGAACCTCACTTGGTTGATTCCTGTATCGCCGACTTGCAATACTGCGAGTGTGCAGTGTAGAGAATGCCACTGTGCATTTTCACATATGTGATCGAATTTATGACTACAGATCATGGTACAGTGGGGAATGGGAAATTACCATTTTCCCAACTGTAGTGCGATCTCAGATTTGGAATATATTATTTGCAGGGGGTGTGGGGGGCACAGCCCCCACATGGGGGGTGAAGGGTGGCTTGCCCCTCTGAAAAAATGTTATGTTACATGATTTGCATTTGTGAACTGCAAAAACAATGTCAAAAGTGTGAAGGCGATCATTTCACTACATGCACTTCAATATTCTGATCTCATTATTATGCATAACATTGCACATGTGAATCGCACAGGTAAACGTATATTGTAACTTTCAATATTTTGATAGTAAACCTTGGAAGCTATATTAGCTTATCCAGTTTACCCTTCCACACAAATGACATTTGCATTTGAAGAAGTGATATTTGCATTATAAATGAGTTTTAACATTTTATTGTCTGTTTTAACAGCCCAATTGGTGTCATATTCATTCTATTAATTAAGAGCATATTTAAATTTTATTTGGTACACCATGAAGACAACCAGCTAGTACATCAATTTTTGACTCTGATTATTTCTTCTAATGACTTTGCAGTCTGTAGACATATGTACATATATATATTTTTTTTTATACGGAATAGTACTTAGGAAAAAACAATAACTCATATGAAATGTGTAAAAAAGCGTGCCAAAAGCAACTGCAAACAATAAAACACCTTCTTGCCCGGCTTGGCAGTAACCCTTGGTAAAGATGCACCATGATGTAGATCCAATAGTTTATTATAGACACACACTTCAGTTAAGCGCTTTCATCCAGCAACCTGGACTTCATCAGAACTGATTGTATCGAAACTGTATGCAGTTTAAATACCCTAGTACTCAACACACAACCAATCAAAAATATCCTCCATTCCCCCATTTAAAAGAATATAGTCACATTTTGATTACGTAAAACATTGTAAAGACAATTCCAAACATAAAATCATCATTTTCCACAATTCACATTAACAATGCCTTTAAAATACCACTTACATATGTATTAACTGCTGACAAAATGAATAAAAAATGTTAAACATAAAACTGCATAAAATTACAATTCTTGTGATCTCTGTTTTAAAATTGGCAGCATAGAGATATGCTCATTAATACCTGGGTGCTGGTTGACAGTGTATCTAAGTTGCCAGCAAAGTTCAATTCTGTCTAATTTATTGCTCCAGTCACCCCCCTTAATGATCTTTCTACTATCTGTAGTATTCCAAAACAAAAGTTCTTACACATACTATTATTTTCCAGAGGTGACATGATCCACCATACATAGGTTCATAGGTTCATAGGTTCATACTAGGCTATCTGCCCGAGGGCATTTATAAGCCTAGCCCATAGTTTTGTGGCTTACGCCACCCCTTTAGTATGGGGAACTATACCCATTATTTTGCTGTGCCTCTGTTGAGCAGTGACACTGAGGTAATCCCTGGGGTATATCTGCGATCTCCCATCCATTGGTCAAGATTTCTCTTGAACAAGGCCAGCGAGGTGCTCTGCCTCACATATACCGGGATTTTATTCCACAGCATAGGGAGTCTTTGGGTGATGAATCTATCCCTCCAGCACGTCCTATTAATAGCCGTGTCGAGGTTTAAGTCTCCCGCCCTTGTGGCTCTGACGGATCTAGATTTTTTGAGGTGAAGCATATTCATCAAATCTGGGTTTGACATGGCCTTGTATGTTAGGCAAAGGTCACCTCTGAGCAAGCGGTAGACGACTGAATAGAGCTGGAGTTCTTTCAGTCGGGCAGCATAGGACAGATGTTTGAGACCCTTTATCCTTTTGGTGAGGAACTTTTGTGGCCTCTCCAGCTGTTGCAAGTGTCGGGTCAGATACATTCCGAATGGGGCATTGTACTCAATCATTGGTCTGATGAGTGATGAGTATAGGGAGACTATGACCTCCCTTGATCTAGATGAGAATCCCTTCATGATAAGGTGGGCAATGTAGAAGGTCTTCCTAACTACTTTATCTACATGGGTGTCGAATGACAGACTACTATCAACCTGGGTCCCCAGGTCCCTGATAACTTCTTCTGTACTCAGTGGATTGCCACCTATTTGGTAGCTAGGGTAACCTTGTTTTTCCCGAAGGGTATGACTATGCATTTTTGGCATTTAACTTTAGGCCATGGCTCTGGCACCAGTTTTCCATTTCTGTGAGACCCTTCTGAAGGATATCTGTGTCAGATGTGTTTTCTACTATGGCCCAGTTTGCAGTCATCTGCAAACTTTGTCAGCCATAACCCTCCTGTGTTTGCTTGTACTGAAAAGTAGATGCCAAACAAGAGTGGGCCCAGGACTGAGCCCTGTGGTACACCACTTGTGACAGGCTTTGAGTCTGACATGGCGCCAGCAACTCTGACCCTGTGGGTTCTGTCACTCAGCCAGTTTGCAACCCATCTTGTGATGTATGGGTTAACATTTAAGCTGATGAGTTTTTCAATGATACCCGAGTGGGGTATTGTATCAAAGGCCTTCACCAGATCAAGGTAGGCTGTATGGACTGCCTTTCCTCATCAATGGCTTTGGTGACTGTTTCAAAGTCAACCAAGTTTAGAAGGCATGATCTGCCTTTGACAAAGCCAAACTGGGATGGATCCAAAGTCTGCAAATTCCCTATGTCTTTATTTATGAGGTCCATTATGATCCTCTCCATGGCTTTGCAGATAAGGCTTGTCAAGCTAATGGGCCGGTAATTTCCAGGGTCGGTGGAGGCACCGCCTTTGTGAAGTGGGACCACAGTTGCAGTGCGCCACTCCCTGGGTACGTATCCAGAGGTAAGACTATGATTAAACAGCTGTCCTAGCTGTGGGTTTAATTCCTCGTTGAGTTCGTGGAGCACACAGCCGGGGACACCATCAGGTCCCATGGATGCTGTGTTTTTTGCTTTGGAGAGAGCAGTTCTCACTTGGGCGTTGGAGATGTTTGGGGGGCTGCAAACGCTTGGTATAGATATCTCTCCTTTTGGGGGGGAGGGGGGGGAGAAGTTTGCACTGAACCTGTCAGCCAGTATGTACATGAGTACCATAGAGTTCTCATACCTGCATTCCACTAACATTTCATCTTTCTCATCAATTCTGTTACCCAATAAAGGTTTATACCTAACTCCCCAATTGTTGATAACTGTTTGGTACAAATCATCCAGCAATTTTTGGGGTACCCCCTTTCACAAAACAACCTTTTAACCACTTCCAACTCTTGTTTACAACCTTCTTTGGAAGAACACATACGTGCCACCCTTATTAGTTGCCATTTAACTATATTTTTCTTTATAAAATAAGGGTGGCTACTATTGTAGTCCAAATAATCATTAGAAAACATTGATTTCCTATATATAGTCGAGGAAAAACATTTCTCTTCTGTATCTTTCCAAATTAAAACATCCAAATAATTTATTACTTTATTATAATGTGAGGAAGTGAACTTGAAGTATTCACAGACCCCATTGAGGTATTCACAAAATCTTTCCCCCACATTATCCTTCTTCCACAAAATGAATGTATCATCCAAAAATCGTAAATAGATAGAATAGTCTTTCCTGAAATCACTGTAGAAAATGTATTGTTTTTCCCAACTATACACGACCAAGTTGGCAAAAGCAGGTGCGCAACTTGTACCCATAGCAATACCTTGCGTTTGCCAAAAGTATTACCCCTCAAAGAAAAAGAAATTGTTCTTCAATATACTGTCCAATAACAAAATTTATCAATGTGTTATTAAGTGTTGTTGTTTCACGAAGGGCTTCATAGAAAAAATCCAACCCTAAACCGTAGAAAACAGATGTAAATAAAGCACAAGCATCGATGGTAGAAAAACTACATTCATCCTTGTAAATATCATTATTTATATGTGATAAAAAAAATCACAGGAGTCTTTTAATATGTGAGGAATGGGTACCATTGCATTTCTTACCAGTCTATCGACAAACACTCCTAAAGTATAAGTCATACTAAATCTCGATTAAATTATTAACCTATATGGGGGTTCCTCAATCTTCTTATGCACTTTGGGAATTCGAATACAGTTGGTATGACTGGACTTAGGAAAAAACAATATGGTTTGCATGTTATTCTTTACAATGATGGTTCTTCCTAATGTCATCTGTATGACATATAAAGTACCAGCAAAGGGAAAAGGAAAATGTAATTAAGACGAGTGAAGCTATTTGTCTATGATAAACGTAGAACACAAAATAAAATTAGGAAAAGGAGGTTAGGAAGCACAGAAGCAGGAATAAGGTGGGAGTTCTCTGCTATATAATGGGATGTGTTAGCATGTAATTTGGTGTCACTTGTTTGGACTAGTACACATAAAAATAAATGGGGTATGGAAGGGGATAGTAGGGGCTTGAGAGTTCAAAATCAGCATAGCCTGTAGTCAAGAAAATACAGAAAAAGTTAAAAAAGTCAAAGGTTTAGTGAATTCTGGAAAGGAACTGTTTTTCATAAAGATCACAGATGGAAAGGTGGAAAATGTTGAAATAGATACTTCAGGGATCTAATGAGGAAACTACAGAACATAAACATTTTGATCAAATACAGAGGAAAATTTGTGATTAAACAAGACTGGTGATGAAAGGACAAAGGGAAAATTGCAGGTATCATCTCTCTCAGTGGAGAAGGGCTGAGAAGGCTGAATGAGGATGTTATATTGAGAAACAGCTGGTTGGGTAAATCAGTGGTACTTTAACTGAGATATCCATAATAATGTAAGACTATTAGTTTTGTAAGACTGACAAGGCTTGATAGGAAACATGAGAATTGCTTCACATTTTCTAAATGTAGGTTCTTTATATAATTTATAATTAAGAATCCTTCACAGGTGGCATTTCATATCAGTGAAATTAGTTGTCAGAGGATGGGAAGAAGATCATGCCTGCTGTTGTTGATGAGAGACAGGATATTATCAGGAGATAATAAATATTCGGATAAAATAGATATTTAGATAGAAATGGAAGCATTATATGAAAGTATCTGCAATAAAAAGTACCAGACAGTGGGATGTCTTGTAGGGTGGCAGTCTGTGAGAAAAGGATGATTCAAACAGGACAAAAGAGTGGAAGTTACACTAATTATAGCATAGATTATAATTTTTATAGATACACCTTCAAAGGAAACCTTATCAGAGGTGAATACCGAGATTAGAAGTGACCAACAGTTTAGGTGAATAATGGCTGGTTCAAGGAGTAACTTAGATGAAAACCACAAGGGAAAACACAGAAAAATGGTTTTGTTATCAGTAATAATGATTTTCAAAACATGCATCTGCATGGACAAAAGAAACCTCAGTGTTTAAATGATTCACGCTGATAACTTTATATGCTAGTGGAATATAGGCTATAGAGCTTTTCTTTGATCCCTTCTCATTAATCTTTAGAGCTTCTCCTTTAGTATTTTTCATTGATAATTTTTTTTTTCCGTAAAGGTTTTATCTAAGAATTTTTCTTATGAGCAGTAAAAGACAGTCAGTCAAGACTTTCACTGAAAGCGTATTTATTTTTCTCTTCATAAAGTATTACACTGTGGCTTAAAGCATTCTCATCTCTGGGTTATAACCAGGAATTCTGATACAATATAAATATAAATGTAAATGCACGTGTTGGTTAGGTAGCTATAAACGTGCACTGTTGAGCTTTATTGGAATAGTGAAATATTTTCTTCTACTACAAGTATGTCCATTGCTATACAAAAGTCTGCATTATGTCTGTTCAAGAAAAAGACATACTTTATTTTAACTAATGTGTGTGTGTGTGTGTGTGTGTGTGTGTGTGTGTGTGTGTGTGTGTGTGTGTGTGTGTGTGTGTGTGTGCATGTGTATACATATATATATATATATATATATATATATATATATATATATATATATAAAATGAGTATATTACTATTAATCTAAAATACTTTTCATTTAATTCTAAAGTATCTAGAAAAAGTAATCCAATACACATTTAATATAAAACACGTAATCAAATCACACTACATCTGAAATTTCATATACAGCAAATACTTCTCCAAAACTTTTTTGCAGGGAGGCAAATCCCTCCCCACACACCCTCATAAGGGGGGCTTTGCCTATACTCCCCTTTACTTAAATAGACTAACTGCACAGATAAAAGAGAAAACTCCTCACACAGTAAATCACTGCTGACATGCAAGCACAAACTTATAGAATAGAGTTGCCTCCTTTTGTTGTGGCTGATACTGGACCAAACCACCCCCTTCACACCTCCATAACCCACACCCATCTGCTACACTCTCCCTGTCCACTTTCTGCCCATTTTGCAACATTATAGGCAAGTCAAGGGAAGAGGAGGAACATTCCCATTTCCTAGTTTGCTACACAATCGTATCTCATTTGCGTTGGTAAATCTGCAGATTTAAAAAAAACTCTGCTAGTCTGTTTGTTCTCTGAAACAAAACTCCAGAGTCTCTTCAGTGTTTTGCAGGCAACTGGTTTGATTTCTGGATAGTATTGAAAATCAGATACATTCTAGAGATAGAGATACAACATATTGGTGGGCATTAGCGAGGTACAAATATTGATCAACACTAATCTGCACTGTGATTCCTATGATCCAAAATCACACAGTGATTTCTGTCAAGTATGATTCAGTTTTTTGCGTTTTTGGTTACATTTTTTTTTGTGTTTTACATCAGCTGTGACACCTTTTTCAGATGAAATGTGTTGTGAATCAAATATATATAATATGCATAAAAAAAAAAAAAATATATATATATATATATATATATATATATATATATATATATATATATATATGTATATATATATATATATATATATAGGTATAGATATATTATGAATGAATGACTGAACTACCCAAATGTCAGATCCATACTACCAACAAAAAAGTTCCATCATCCATAGTACTGAAAACAAAAAGTAATGGGTGCTAATCCTAATCCTAACCCTGATGCTGTCCCTTCCCCCAACCCTAACCCTATACCTTACCATCATTAAAACCTTCTCAGAACGCTGCCAGTACACAAGACAGATTCAGACATAGAAACATACACAATCACAAACAAACAATGTTACATCTATCCCATAACCTAAGTCTTACTCTTACCCCAAAATATACAAACACACACGCAAACACAACCCTAACTCTAACTTACACACACACACACACACACACACACACACACACACACACACACACACACATGCGCACACGCGTACGCATACATGCGCACACACACACACTCACACATACATAAACACACACACACACACACACACACAAACACAGTTTCAACCCCCAACTCCATTTAATTGTATCGACATATTTACCATTCGGTGATCTGTACTGTTAGCATTAAATCACACCACTGGATTTGTCAAACAAACATATGTTCAGTCAAATGCAGGGGGGAACCCCCCACACATATGTATAAATATATATATATATATATATATATATATATATATATATATATATATATATATATATATGTATGAAAATCCAAAATAAATAAAGCAGTATGGTAATATCATCCTGTTTCTCACAAGTAAATTATTGATCTTTTCTAATTCTATCATTTACATTTCCTGTAGCATCGTGGCACCTGCTACTCATTTCTCAGTTCCTTCATATTTTTACTAGATATTCTTTTCATTGCAGCATAATTTTTTAATCCGGTTATCTGTATTCTATTAAGAAACTGCTATGAACTCTCAAATCTTGCTTCAGACTATTTTAGCTATAGTGACAGGTCGTTGCTTATTGTGTAGTTTTAACACTTCTTCAAAATGGTCTTTGAAATGCTCACATTATTTCCAAAGTGCTAATAAATAATTATCTGTCTTTCATGTTTGAATATACAATGGGCTGTGCACTTAGTTCTAACTAACTATATGTATTTAAAAACTTTATGTTGGGGGTGTGGCCAAGATAAGCACAGAGTAGCAGCATTTTATCTTCAGCACTGTCACTTCAGAACTATATTGACAGGATTTTTTGAAAATATATATCCTAATATGGGATTTTTTTCTTCTAATTAACTCTCTAGAATATTCATTAAGATAGTATATAAAAATTTCTGCATAAATTTTAATTTTTCCTGTCAAATTATCATTGACAAATCTTTAACATCAGAAAACAAGACGAGTTTCACTAAATCTTCTCATCAAGAGACAACTTTAAAAAAGGAATTACAATCCTTAATAGCTAACCTTCAAGAACTCTCAACAAAAATAGACAAAATGGATCTGAAACTGGATAATTTTAAAGAAAAGTGTACTCAGCAAATGGGCATTCTGCATGATGATTAATCACAACAAAAAAAAACACATTTCTAGAATAAAATCAGCACTGAATGGCATGGACAGCAGGATTAAAGAAGATGAACATAATAGTGAATTTCTCTTAAAACAAAATACTCTTCTACAGTCAAATGTAGATGACCTTGAAAACAGGTAATGTAGGAATAATGTGAGAATATTTGTCCTACCAGATAACATAGAGGGAAATAATATGGAGACGTTCCTGTCCTCTTGGCTGCCTGAAATCCTGGAACTCCCAGAAGCATTTTCCTGTGGTATTGAAAGAGCCCACAGATCCTTGGTTTCCTCTAAAAATAACAAAAGCAACTATACAAATTCTGTTATTGTGAAATTTCTATCTGCTCACAATAAAGAAATTGTTTTAACAGCTGCATGGGCGAAATCCCCAATTAAAATAAAAGACAATGTCATTCATTTTGATAATTATTCTCCTACTGTATTATCAAAAAGAAGGATCTTTCTACCCTTAGTCAGAGAACTTAAAAAAAAATCAAAAACCCATTTGCTATTTCCTGTTAGACGGAAAATCTTCTATCAAAATGGATTTAAAACAATTGAAGATTTGGACTCTGCTATTTCATTTATAAGAACAACAAAATATTACAAAAATTGAAGAAATGGAATGGGGAAATCTAAGTCTTAAAAGAGTTTCTGATAATAGTGCATGGAAAACCTTTGACCTCAAAAAGAAACAAAAAAATGAATAATATCTGATTCTTTACCATATTGTTATTACAATTCTGAACTGCTCAACATCTCTCTTCCATCTTGAGGTTACATGCTAAAATACAAGACGTTTAGCAAGAAACATCATTATTCCAGGTATATATGGTCCTTTAGGTTGGAGAAAGTGAACCAGACTTCCAGGTGAGCTTATCTTTATTGTTTTGTTATTACTGTAGACATATATATGTTTTTTCTTGGTGTTGTAATAATTTTTATCAATATATTCTTGTTTCAAGTGATTAGACAAGGGTTTGGATCATTTGCTGTGTTTCTTGGTTGGCGTCATGTTTTTCTTGTAGCTTATTTCTTCAATTATTCTACTTGGATTGAGCACTGCTTATTATTGGGTATGGTGGGATACTGGTGGATGTATAGTTTGTATATCTGTCGGGTTATGCACTATGTGGAACCTCACATGGGAAACACCATTGATTGTTGTGTTATCGTTGCCTTTGATTTTCAGGATGTATTGTGTCTGGGGTTGCTCGGACAGGGTGGATGATGTATGAGAATTCCTTTGTTGTCTGTGTGCTCTGGTACATGCTCCCAGGCGCTGGGGATGCCTTGGTGGAACTTTGTTTGTGGTGCACAACTGATGCTCTGATAGGATTCTTTAAATTGGTGCTCTGTTGTGGTTTGTTTACTGGGTGGTGTCTCTTTTCAAGTAGTGCAGACAGTGCAGTGAAGTTTGGGGTGGTCTTTCAGCTGGTCCATTTGTTGGTAATGTACTAAAGGAGCTATGGAGAACTTGTATGGGTGTTTTTTTTTGTCTGTGTCTCTGTATGGGTGCATTATTTTCACTTATTTTCTTACCCTCTCTTCATTTTGTTCCTTTGTGGCACTCTCCAAGTTGTGAATATGTCTCACGCTAGTGTAGCTGCCTGTGAGGAAGAAAAAAAGCAGAGTTTACTTACAGTTTTCCACTGAAATCTTCAGTTTTTGTCTCCTCATTAAATTCAGCTCGAGATCCTACTTGCTTCGATTCTGGTGATGTGAGTGCATTTCACATACATCATTCAGTAAGTGCCGTGACAAGACGACCTTTGGTCCCGGACCTCAGCAGTTACATTGTGCCTAGAATGTTTAAATGACACAACGAATCAGATCCTAACAGATTACATCTCTGAAGGCTTTTTAAGCGACAAAAGTTTTAAGAAAATGTAAACTGAAACTTGGTATGTACTTTATTTTAAAGTTGACTGTTTTGAGTTCACAAACAGCTTACTATATCTATGAAGAATACAGATCCAGCCTTATTTGCCAGACAAGAAAAAGAGAATACTGCAGTGGTGATATTCTGTATCTGGTGTGGTGGTGGTGGGGGGTGACTTTCACACTCCTACATACTCAAGTTGAACAGTAACAACAATCTCCATAAGGGACTGGCTCCCATATAATAGTTCATTTCAGAAATCTGCTGCAACAGTTTTGAGTCACACAAACCTTAGATAGTTAGTGTCTCAAATGGTCAAAGATGTTGCTGTTTCAGTGACCAAGTAAAATATAAAAAAAAAACAATAAAGTATGTGTTAGCTCTTAATAGCTAGCAAGCTATGAGCAAATAGGAGAAGGAAGGCAACAAGGACAAATATTTTGGTGTGATCACCACACAAAGTTTCTGCCACCATCCAGTCAGCTGAAAGGGCAATGGTAGAGTTATTTTCACATTGATTTTCCCTCGCTGACTCCTTTCACTGGAATTTATCTTCTATTCTCATAGTATAAAAGTGGCACTGAGAGTGTAGCATTTTTTGAATACCTTAACATGTCATGTCCAACCAATACCATTATTGTATACTTAATAAGAAGGATTTGCAAGAAATACAATCCTTACACTTATTTTAAAGTTGTAGGTTACTGCTGGATACTTGATGGTTAGTTTTTAATAAATAGCTTCCTCTTTTATGCTTAATCACTTCTTTACCAGCTGCCAAAAACATTTGGTTTTGCCAACAGCTGTTGTGACACCATTTGTAAACACTTAAACATGTATAACCTGAAAAGAACTGGTACGATCTTGAAATATTATTAGACTTAGTATATGAGTTACAAAAGAGAGAAAAGAGGAACTGAAAGAGAATGGGGGAGAAAGAGGTAAGAGACATTAGGGTGAGGAACTGATCCACACTACACTTTTCAAAATGTTATCTATAAATATGCAAATGTATCTTTTATCACTAGATATAACGTTAATTAATAGGTATTGCCTTTTTTTATGACACGCATGTTAAACTTTTACTGTAGCATATTTATTATCCTTTCTTGAATGGCTTCCTATTCATATATGAACAATGACTTTTTTAGGTTTAAAATATTATACTTCTTCACCAGATTTGATTGACTCAATATGTGTTTATATTCTAACATATGTGTTTTTGATAGGTGATTTTATAAACTGTAAATAAGTTAAATACAACAAAGGTTTTGTTATTTTTTTATCAAATATCACAATTGTGTCAGACTATTATATGCTGTATTTACTTCTATTTTATTAGAATGCTCACTCTATTGCTAATCCAGAATATACTTAATAATTGTGGTTAGTTAACTTCCTATTATAACCAAGAAGTCTTTTTTAATAGTCTGTAACTTTTTCATTTATGAATAATGACTTCTTTATAGTTTATTGTATGTTTTAAAATTTGTTCTATGTCAGACTTCTTCATATAAGCACTTCATAATAGTTCTTACAAACTACCATAAGGTATGTTTGATTTATCCGTTGTTGTTTTGTTGCCCTTTTTTGGGGGGGATTATGATACAAAGATATACATTTCTGAAGATTTTTCTTTTTTTTTTCCTTATATAGACAGATGCTGACTAGATGTTGCTACTAGAATGGGAGTTAATTTAGGTGATAGTATGTGACCTAGGCCGGCTAAGAACTTGCTATATTCAACTGGACGTATAAGAGAATTTAAGTACCTTTATCTGCTCTTTTTTTTTAAAAAAATACAGTATTTAAATTGATTTTAACTGTGTAGAAGGAATATTAGCGGAACTGAAAGTTAGTCAGTGTGTGCTGAATTTTGTTATTTGCTAGTAATTACAGGTGTGGGGGTAGTCATATTCTTTGATTTCCTGTCCTTGCCTATTTAATTGGTACAGTGTGAAATATTTTCTGCTTAAAAACCTCAGCTTTGGCCGGCTAAGAACTTGCTATATTCAACTGGACGTATAAGAGAATTTAAGTACCTTTATCTGCTCTTTTTTTTCTAAAAAAATACAGTATTTAAATTGATTTTAACTGTGTGGAAGTAATATTAGCTGAACTGGAAGTTTTCACTCTGCTCTTTAGTTAGTCCCACCCACTCTCCCTGTTTTTGTTTTGGTGTTAAACTTAGTGGCCTTGCAACTGCCCGCCCCTCTTGTAAATTTGTGTTTAGATACTCCTTCTGGGCTCATCTCATTTGCTCACTCAACTGAGTGCAGTGAGATCATATTCTGATTTCAGGCACTCCTACTGTGTACAAAGAGAGCATCTGGGAAACAGAAAAAAAAAATTAAGCTTGTTTCCTGCCTTTCCTGTTAAGTGGTATAGACTATTTGTAGGTTTCTGAGCCCCCAAGTCCTTCTGTGTTGGAGGGAAGCCTTATAGCTTAGTTTTTTTTCTTATAACTACCAGTTTTCTAGTTTCAGCACTCAAATCTGTTTCTTTGATCTCAGCACTTGTTCAGGAAAAAAAAAAAAAAAATTAATCTGCTTTTACTGTACTTGTGTTTCTACCTACTTTTTTTACTTTTGCATCATCTTAAAAGTACTCAGTTGTATTTATTACTGCTTGGTGTAACTCATTCTAAGCCTTTTGGTTTAAACACTTGGGCTTCGGACCAGTTGTTTTGCACTGAGAGGGTTTGTGGTCTGCACCGCAGTGGCAGAACAGGTAGCTTACATCCTTCTAGGTTGGAACTGCTGATTAAGGGCTCAGTGTCTGTTATTCTAAAAGTGTATTAATTCTGGTTTAAGCACTTGGGCTTTCAGGCCAGTTATTTTACATTAAGAGGGTTCGTGGTCTGCACTCTTGTGGGAGGAGAGGCTGGACTCTGCCCTTCTGAGCTGGGAATTTCTGGTTGAAGGCTTATAGTGCATACATATCTGAACTGCTTCTTACTGAAGTTGGTGCACCTTGTTTGCTGTGGCATAGACTGGATTCAGGCCTGCTGGATCTAGCTTTGTTTGTGCAACTTGAGCACTAATCCAGGCATTCTCTAAAGTATTCAATTGTATTTATTACTGCTTGGTAGTAACTTGATTAAAGTGTAGCTATCATTCTAAGTCTTTTGGATTAAGCACTTGGGCTTCAGACCAGTTGTTTTACATTAAGAAAGTTTGTGGTCTGCACTCTTGTGGGAGAAGAGGCTGGACTCTGCACTTCTGAGCTGGGAATTTCTGGTTAAAGGTTAATAGTGCCTGAATATTTGAACTGTATCTTACTGAAATCGGTACACCTTGTTTGCTGTAGCATAGACTAGATCCAGGCCTGCTGAATCTAGCTTTGTTTATATGCTTGTTGTTTGTATGCTTGTTATTTCCCTGGAACGCTAATTCCACCTAATACGTGGCTTCTCAGAGCTTCTGTGGATCACTAGTGATGTCTGCACTGCTTACTGTACTTATTTCCTTGTTTCACTTGAAAGAAAGTTACTGTTTGTTGTTTTTGCATTTAAGTTACCTGTAACACATTGCACTTAAGTTACCTGGCACTTGCTCACTAAAGCAATTATATAAGTCAGCAATAAAAATTAAAAGCACTACACCCTCACTCCCCACTGGCCCTGGTTTTCAATTATTAAGGAATTCCCAATATTATTCTAGCATGTCCAAAGGTCAGTTGTCAATCTCCTCTCCGGTCCAGCTGGTGAATCTGGGAATCTTGAGGCAATGTTACAACTGCCTCATGTGCACAGACAACCCTCTCCTCCTCCCAACAAATTCCAACACATGTGAGAGATGCAACCATATAGCCAAACTGGAGGCTAAGCTCTCTCAACTCAGTACTGGCATAACCAGTCAGGAGGAGAAGGAAACCACACTCACTACAATAGCAGTCTCACATAGACCTACCACGACAGCAAACCAAACACATAATCACACAAAAACATACTCGGAGGCTCTAAATAAAGATCTGCCGAAGCATCAGAGACCTCCAAAGCAGACAGCCAAACAGCCGCTACCCCAAAACAAAACACGTGCAGCACATATCTCACAAAGCCAGTGTGCCAAACAGTCACAGCTCTTAAGACTAAACAACACAACTGATACACTTGTAATAGGTGACTCTATCATCAGGCACACTGACGTCCCGCTCACCAGGCTGAACAAGGAGAGGGTCAGGGTGAGCAGCCTGTCAGGCGCTAGGATCCGCCACATAACACAAGCACTCAGGTCACTCCAAGGCAAGTACAAATATGACTCAGTCATTGTCCATGCTGGTGTGAATGACCTGAGACGTACCTCCCTGGACTACATGAAAAGAGACTTAAAGGAGATCTCTGAGCATGTAGCCCAGGCCGGTATGACCCTGACCTTGAGTAGCATCTTAGCCTCACCAAGAATGATGCCACAATATGAAGACAAGATGATCAATTTCAACAACTGGCTTAAGTACTGGTGTCATTCAAAGGGGATCCAATGCCTGTCAGCTTGGGATGATATGCTCAACAAGCCACGATGCTTCGCTAGGGATGGCTTGCACCTGTCACCCCTGGGCTTTTGGATATTGGCAAAGGCTCTTGCTACCCCCATAGTGCCTTTTTTAGGCAAGGCTCAAAAGGCAAACCCCCCTCCATAGGTATCACAAGGGATAAAAAACTAAGAGTAATGCTACTCAACGCCAGAAGTCTAAACCTCAAGATGCACACACTCGAAACTCTCCTTAGCATGGAGAACATCGATATCTGTGCAGTAACAGAAACCTGGTTCAGGGCTCCAGAGAGCACCCCAACACTACCTCATACCATGCTTTTCGGCCCCAAAACTTGGGCCGAACCACAAAAGGAGGGAGTATCGCTATTCATCAAAGATACCCACACCTCCAGGTTGGTGGCAAAGCACGAAGCATCAGAGACTATCCATGTGCAACTAACAGTGGGTAAAACTGCCTTCCAGTTTATAGCCTGCTACAGACCACCCTCCCAAACCCAGGAACCCCACTCGGCCTTCCTGAGAACACTGGAAAATATGAAGGTCTCTCCAAACACCATTATATTGGGCGACTTCAACTACCCAAACATAGACTGGGAGCATTACTCTAGCTCCAACACCTTAGCCCAAAGGTTCCTAGAATTTATAAACTCAAATGCTAAGGAACAACTTGTTACCACTCCCACAAGAGGGGAAAACATACTGGACCTGATCATCACCAACATGGGGACTCTATGCTCCAGACCAGAAGTGTATCTCTCACTGGTAAGATCAGACTATAAACTAATCTCACTGGATATTCACATCCCGACCCCACCCCCTGCCCAGAAAACCACAGTGAAAAACTTCTCTAAAGCAAATTTCACACTCCTCAAAACTGAGGTGGAATCCTTCAAAGCCCCCGGGCCTGTGGAAAATATGGCCCAGACCGCAGAATCCTTTATAAACGCATTCTATGAACACCATCAGGAATGCATGGATCATGCGATCCCAAATAAAACCAAGACCCAATCCTCCAAAGGCAGACGTCCTGTCTGGTGGACTCCAGCCATAAACAAACTATACAGTAGAAGGAGGAAGCTACTAAATGATAGAGCAAAATCCCAAAAAGGGAAGGCATCACTGATCAGTATTAGCAAAAAACTACGGGCACACATACAATTGTCTAAGGCCAGCTTCGAGAGAAAAATTGCACAGGACACTAAGGATAATCACAAGGCTTTCTTTAGTTATGTTAGGAACCTGGGTGGTAATTCCCAGATATGCTCAGAATTAGTCCAAAATGACAAAAAATACACCGAACCCACAGACATTGCCAACATCCTAGCTGAGAGATTCAGCGCAAACTCCCCCCCCTCCCCACCAAAAGGGCAAATATCTATCCCAGCAGAGTGCTGCCCCCCTGACATCTCAGATGCTCAGGTAGGAGCCGCTCTCTCCAAAGCAAAAAACACAGCATCAATGGGACCAGATGGTATCCCGGGTTGCATCCTACATGAACTCCAAGAAGAGCTAAACCCAAACATAAAACTACTGTTCAATCTCAGCCTTACTACAGGATATGTGCCCAAAGAGTGGCGTACAGCAACAGTGGTCCCTCTCCATAAAGGTGGTGCCTCAATGGATCCTGGAAACTATCACCCCATAAGCCTGACTAGCTTGGTCTGCAAAGCTATGGAAAGGATCATCATGGACCTCATAAATAAAGATATTGGGGACCTACAAACACTGGATCCTACCCAGTTCGACTTTCTTAAGGGCAGATCCTGCCTCTTAAACCTGGTTGATTTCTTTGAACCAGTCACCAAGGCCATTGATGAGGGGAAGGTGGTCCACACAGCCTACCTAGATAAGCTCACCAGCTTAAATATAAACCCCTATGTCACTAGATGGATTGTAAACTGGCTCAAGGACAGAACCCACATGGTTAGAATTGCTGGAGCCATGTCAGACTCCAAACCAGTTACAAGTGGTGTCCCCCAAGGCTCAGTCCTTTGACCTCTCTTGTTCGGTATATATTTCTCGGAGGTACAGGCCAACACGGAAGGACTGTGGCTGACCAAGTTCACAGATGACTGCAAACTGGGCACCATAATCGACTCTCCAGCCGGCACAAGCATCCTCCAAAAGGGCCTCATAGAAACAGACAACTGGTGCCAGAGCCATGGCCTCAAGCTAAATGCCAAAAAGTGTATAGTCATCCCCTTTGGCAAAAACAAAGTGCCCACAAATTACCACATAGGTGGTAATCCATTAAGTACAGAAGAAGTAATTAGGGACCTGGGGACCCAAGTTGATAGCAATCTCTCATTTGACAACCACGTGGCCAAAGTGGTTAGAAAAACATTTTATATAGCCCACCTAATCATGAAGGGATTCACATCTAGATCAGGGGAGGTCATCGTGCCTCTTTACGCATCCCTCATCAGGCCCACAATTGAGTACAATGCCCCTTTTGGGATGTACCTTACCAGACACCTGCAGCAACTGGAAAGACCCCAAAAGTACCTCACCAAGAGGATCAAAGGGCTCAAACAGATGCCATATGCTGCCCAGTTAAAGAAACTCCAGCTCTACTCAGTGGCATGCTGCCTGTTCAGAGGTGATCTGTGCCTGACGTATAAAGCCATGTCCAACCCAGAATTAATGGACATGCTGCACCTCAGAAAATCCAAATCCCATCGAGCTACGCGCTCGAGAGACTTGAAACTTAGCACTGAAATAAATAGGACATGCTGGAGGGACAGATTCATAACCCAGAGGCTCCCTTCACTCTGGAATAAAATCCCAGTACAGGTTAGGCAGAGTCCCTCATTAACTCTCTTCAAGAGGAATCTTGATGAGTGGATGGGAGATCATAGGTTTACCCCGGGTATCACTTCTGTGTCACTGTTAGACAGAGGCACAGTATACTAACCTCGAAAAAGGGCATAGCATAATAAATTTAAAATGGGTGGCGAAAGCCAAACACATTCTGGCTAGGCTTATAAATGCCCTAGGGCAGATAGCCTAGTATGAACCTATGAACCTATGAACCTATGAACCTAAATTAGGAGTTTTAAACTCCAGAAGGGACTAAGTTGTATTTGATGTTACAAGTTTAAGTTATAAAATATTTTTTTTATTATTATTACTTACTAACATTCACCAATTTTCTAAAAAAGGAAGTATTTCTAAAACAATTTTCTTAGTCTTATTGTTCCATTTAGTTGAAGAATTAATATATAGTATCCCTTCTAGATTCTATAGTAATATAGCAGTATGGTCAACTTATTTAACTCATACAACATAGTCCTGGAATGTCATTAATAAAAGATATCTCAATTAACATCAATTGCTTGAATAATCCTAGTAAGAGAGAAAGCTATACCTTAAACTCCATAGATCCCAACTATTAGTTCTACAAGAAACCCATTTAATATCTGAAGACATATCCAAACTTAATAATAAATCTTATTCTTTAGTAGTAAGTTCAGAACACTCTCAAAAGAAAAGGAGAGTGGCAATTTTATGGAATAATACACTACCCTTGCCTAAAATACTTGATGTCTATAAAGATAATAAAGGGATATTTTGTTCTATTAATATAGAATTAAACAATAAAAAATATACTTTTATTAATATCTAATGGATTCCAGGTATTGGAATTAATACAGTAAAGCAACATTTAGATCAGATTGTACAATTTGCTAAAGGAAATATAATATTTGCTGGAGATTTTAATTGTATTTTAGATAATAAAGACATTACAAAATTAGAAGATATTAAATAATTTATATCTTGAGAAATTCAGAACTTTATAGAACTTAACACTAATGATATTTCTGAAATATATATCTGGGATGCTCTAAAATCATACTTATATGGGAGAATTATAAACTGGTATCACAAAAAAAAGAATCTGTGGGACAAAGAGTTACTTGATATACAACTTAAGTTAGATCATTTAAAGCTTAATTATAAAGGAGATAAAGACATAAGTGATAATTGAAAAGAAATACATTTTAAACAACAAATATCTGGAGATACTAAATCATAAAACCAAGATTAAATTGGAAAAAATTAAACTAACATTTTTTTTTACAAATCCTAAATCTTTAAAATTGTTAGCTAACAAAACAAAGAGGCTAAATAAAATTAATCATATTAATGAAATGTTTTCCCCAAAAAAAGAAAAAGATGGTCTAGAATTTATATAATATCTTAATTGAATTTATGGAATTTTTTTCACACATTAATCAGAAACCTAATACAATTGATTCTAATGAGGGCATTAATGATTTTATTAATAATTGTACTAATAAAAGTTTATCAGAAGAGCAAACAAATATTATAGAAAAACCTATATCTCTTAAATACATTCAAATGCAAATTACCAAATTAAAACAAAATAAAGTCACAGGTAATGACATCATTATACCAGAACTCTATAAATTATTACCTAACAATGCTGTAAAATTACTTCATAAAGTTTTTAATATTCCCAGAATATCAACATAATTCCACCTTCTTGGAATATACTTTTATCTCTCCTATACTGAAACTTAATAAAGACCCCACAAAATGCTCATCATACAGACCTATTTCCTTGCTTAATACTGATTACAAAATGTGCATGTCCATCTAGGCAGACAGACTGAATTTTTTTTTACCAAATACCATTTTCTATGGATGAAAGACTTTCAATTATTAAAATGATTGTCCTTCCTAAAATACTATACATAATCCAATCTATTTCATTACCTCCCCAAAATTTGGTAATAAAAAACATTAATTCAATGTTCCAAAAATTCTTATGGTTTCCTAACAAACCTAGAATTGCATTAACATATCATATGAAAAACTGGGATAATGGTGGCATAGCTATGCTAAATTTAGAATGTTATTTAATCTCATCAGTGATCAAAATGATATCCCTTCTTATAGACATAAAATATCACACTAAATGGAACAATTTATTTGAAATACTAATGCAAGATACAATAAAAAATGATTCTCAGAAATTGGTATTAGTAAATAACCAATTTATTTGGATACTAAAAGATTACTTTTCAGTTTTTCCTTCTCAGAATTTTAAAAGTAATTATTTGACACTCCTTCTAAAATCTTTTAAAAACTATATACTCAAATTTAGTTTATATAAGGATTGGTTATTTCTTATTTTCCCTATATGATACTCAGAAGGAATCCTTTTTTCTTCAGATTTTACAAAAATGACCTCTTTTCAACAAAAAGCAATTAACTTTTTGGTATCAAATGATGTCAAATAATGATTTGAAATCAAAGAATATACTGAAGGCTTGATTCGAGTTTGACTCATTTTCATGGCTGGACCTACAAGAAAGAAGGAACTGTATCCTAAACAGAATTGAATCGATGTCTTCTTCAACTAAAAAAGTAATACCTAGTTTAATACAATATATGATGCTATCAATACAAAATATCTCTCTTGCTAAAAACAAGCTATCACATATACATAAAGCTATTAAAATTGATTTAGATGTATTTCCCGACAGTCATTGGAATTGCTTTTTTTCTATTAACAACCAACAACATACGAATAATGATAAATTAAATATATTTAAATCAGCTAATGTAACTACATCTTCCCCCAAATGGAGAATATTTACATGGAAGTATTTATACAAGCCATTTTGTTTTGTATCACCTTAAGTAAAATTAGTAAAAAGGATGTTATATGTTGGACTTGTAATAAGCAAGTACATGCTGATTGGTTTCACATGTTCTTTGATTGCATTGAATTAAAAAAGTTTTGGGAAGATATAAATACTTTTCTACAGGCAATTTTCACAGATAATTCCACATTATCCAAATCACTAGTTTTATTCAACACTCCGGTACCAGCCTGTATTAGGGTATCTAAATATCCATTGATTTGGTCCATACTATCTCTAGCTAGGAAGACAATTACAAAGAATTGGAAATCTAATTCCTCTCCTTCAGTGCAGGAATTTAAAAATGTACTTACTGAAGTTTGTTATTTGGAAAAGTTGACTAATAAGTCTAGATCCTCTAAGAATACTACTACATATAGTTCCTGGAAAAAAATTATGATATGTTAGAAAAATAGTTTAATAATATCATAAATATCAAATGTATATAAATATTTCTGTACTTTCATTCTAAATTTATGATGAATGTTTTTGTACATAGTTCTAAATATGTATGGATTTTGTGTATGATCTTTTTAATATATTTAAAAAAATGTTCAATTTCTAAGATGTTTACTATCTATTCAACACTATTTTCAATAAAATTATTTAAAAAACGTTATGTTGCTTCTGACATTACTAGCAGGTGTCAGTTCATGTTCTATCTTTTCATTCAGAATTGGTTTTATTTGTATGGAAAGGTAATTCAAATGTGTTTTCTTACTAGAAGAATGGGATAATGTCCACTACTGCAGGTCTTATTGTTCTTTTTTATGTACGCTATGAGGGTTGATAAAATATTGATGATGTTACACACCAACATTTTATTAATATGCATTGACTAATGAAGCACTACACTGTAGAACGAACCAAACCTCACACCACAAGTTCCAGTCCAGATGAATTCACCAGTTTAGTACACAGACTGATTTATTAAAATAAAAAAATAACTTCTGCAGTAAAAGTTAACAACAAAACTTCAAACTCTTATACCATTAAGAGCAAGTATCAATTCTCTGGCACCTCAGCTTTCAGAAGAGCCTTTTCAGAGTACATCTTTCTGCTGGTAAGCATATGCTTAAATAGATGCCTTTAATCAATTAAATAATGATCCAATTAGGAATTCACTTAAAAAGCCAACTAAAAGGTTAACGTTTAATATTCTTTTTAACCTTCTTACATTAAATGCATCCAAGAGAATTCCCTATTCAAACCTCTTGGAAACATTGTGTCATTTTAAAACATTGTGTCATTTTAAAATAAATATTGCTTCCTTCCTTTTAAAATGTTCTTTAATTTTTATATCAGTACTAAACCTAGTATTTACTTGTTGCAAAACAGTTGCCTGTAACACCTGTGGGTCTCCGTTATGGTGTTCCTTAAAGTGCATAGCTACATGACTCTGAAATCTTGATTCTTGATGCCCCTTATGTGCTCTTTACATCTTGCAGCAAAACTTCTCTTGCTCTCTCCAGTATAAAATAATCCACAAGAACATTTTACACTATATATAATCTTTCCACTATTGCAAGTGAAGCTGCCTCTTCTATCAATTTGTTTCCGTTAACGCTTTCAAAACTATCAACTATATGTTTGCATACTGTACAATTGTCACATGGAAAAGTTCTATATCTCACTATATTATTTTCTATAGTTTTTGGTCTCTCAAATTTTTCATGTGCTAACATGTCCTTAAGACTCCTGCCTCATTTATATGAAAAACAAAGTTTAACATTTTTTAGGCAGGATTTTTCTTTCTGTATATAGGACCAGTAACTGTTAGCAAATAAGAGAGTACAAGTAGGATGGAGTGGGTGGAGAAGAGTGTCAGGAGTGATTTGTGACAGATGAGTACCTGTAAGAGTGAAAGAGAAGGTCTACAAGAGGGTAATGAGACCAGCTATGTTATATGGGTTGGAGACAGTGGCATTGACAAAAAGGCAGGGGTTAGAGCTGGACGTGGCAGAGTTAAAGATGTTAAGATTTGCATTGGGTGTGACAAGGATGGACAGGATTAGGAATAACTATATTAGAGGGTCAGCCTAGATTGGAAGGTTTGGAGACAAAGCCAGAGAGGCAAGATTACATTGATTTGGACATGTGCTGAAGAGGGATGCAGAGCATATTGGGAAAAAGATGCTTAGGATGAAGCTGCCAGGTTACAGGAAAAGAGGAAGGCCTAAGATAAGGTTTATGGATGTGGTGAGAGAGGACATGCAGGTGGTTGGTGTGACAGAGCAAGATGCAGAGGACAGGAAGAAATGGAAACAGTTGATCCGCTGTGGTGACCCCTAATGGGAGCAGCCGAAAGATGAAGAAGATATAGGACCAGTAACTATTTTCTCTAAAATGTTAGAAGAATGTATATACTTAGACACAAAATATAACTCACTTTCTTTTTCCTCTACATTCGTTTTCTGCAATATTATGTTCTGTGCTTTATTCACTTTTTTGTAAATTAGTTTATTATACCCCAACCATACTTTCTCTGGCTCATAGCCCCTTTCTATAAACATGTTAGGTGTATTTTGAACTTTCTTCTCACATTCCTTCCTTTCACAACATTTAACCCTGACCATTTCCCCATAAGGAATGAAAGAAATAGTGTGGGGGGTGACAACTAGTTCCATGCAACATTAAGTTTGGTTGTCCCATTTTTCTAAATATTTTAGTTTTAAGTTTACCATCTTCTTGCCCTTCTATTGTAATATCCAGATAATTTACTGTCTTTCCATTTTGTAACCCATCACATTTGATCTCAGACCTGTTCACTTGCAGTTCTTGAGCAAAATTTTAAAAGTTTTATGTTGCTTCTGACATTAATGGCAAGTGCCAGTTCATGTTCTAGCTTTGCATTTGCAATTGGTTTTATTTGTATGGAAAGGTAATTCAAATGCATTTTCTTACTAGAATAATGGGATAATGTCCACTACTGCAGGTCATATTGTTCTTTTTTATGTATGCCATGAGGGTTGATAATATACTGATAATGTCACACACCCACATTGTATTAATATGCATTGACTAATGTTTGAAATCTTGGTTATAATAATATCCTAGATGTATTTTGATCATTTAAGCCACAAATTATTTTTCGGAATTTAAATTTTCCCTAGTACTATTTAAATTTACTTAGGTTTGAATGGGCAGTTCATAAATTATGTCCTTAATGATGACAAGGTTGCTTTTTAATATTGGTGCCTGAATCATATATTTAACAAGCAAGAGTAGCCATCTTACATATAATACATCTAACATACTATGTGCTCTTTTTAGAATTTCATTTTGATTGTGATTAGCTACACAGAAGGGTGAAAAACATTAACTTTAAACATGTTTTTATAATGGGCAACTCCGCCTTCACCCCTCAATGTGTATATGGGCGGGACAGGCCTGTACAGTCACCAAACATATATTTACCAAGTTTATGATCGCATTAACTCAAACAAGGGAAACATCTCCCAAACATGGGAATCATTGCCACTGTACACATAAAAATCACACAGGCAATAATTTCCTATGGAAAACAGCAATCAAGGTTACACTTCCTGGTGTCTTCTTTTTTGGGCAAATGACACTTGAATAATTTCTCCTGGACTACCTGCAGCAGAGCCATTTCAGATTTTGCACAGTTTACAGATTCACTAACACCTATACTAAGTGTACACTAAGTGTACATGATCTGTATGCAAGAACATCTCTACGACACTTTTTGTGCTTTTTAGTCCCTCAGAAAGATTACACTAAGAGCTTGTGCAATCTACACTTTGTGGCAACATTTAAGAATCCCCCTTGATATTTAAGGCTGCAAAGAATCAGTAAGAAATCTAAGATTAGGAGGAAGAAAGTGTGAGTTATACTTTTGTTGTCTGTTCACCCTGAATGGTGTACAATTAGTCTAGACGTAGTGTAGGCATTAATGAATCCCAGGGACAATGTATTCAGCCCATGGGAAATTAAGGTCTTTTGAAAGAATTAACCATGTGTCTGATTAAATAAATTAAATTCTGTTAACCTAGAAAGCTTATTGAAATTACTGTCATTTAACCTATGCAAAGCCATGTTAGCTGTTTCTTGTTGATAAATCTGTTATATTGCCAACACAGTAATATTGTTTTTGTTGTATAATATAGCCGCCTCTCTTAATAAAATATTCTATTCTAAGGAAAAATTATTCTGGAAATGTTCTTCCTTCCTTGTATCTTCTGTTGTGTTCACATACTTTGCAGCCAGAATTTTCAGGCAGCTAGTCTTTCCCTGTTATCCTCCCTCCTGAAATAGCCACAGCATAATTCAGTGCCATGTGACCAGTTTATTAATAATTCAGTGATAGGCTACATACTTTATTCAGCTGCAGTTATTGTTCCTGTGTTACCAAGTAAGGGATGGGCAGTGTAATGATTAAGGTCTTAACTTCAAAGATGCAAGGTATGGGGTTTGATTCTGACTTTTGGTTATTGGCTAGGATTATAATAATCTGCAAACTGATAGCCTAGTATGAAACTACAAAGTACAGTCAGGATCAGCTTTAAATAATACCTGCTGCTGATTTTGTTAAACAATAACATTCCTCATCCTTTATTTGTTGCAGTCTTACATCAATACTTAGCCCATCCAGGAGATGTTGTCTTTTTTGCTTAAGACTCAAATGTCCTGTACTGCAGCTGGTCTGCCATAGTCTGACAATGAGTCGTGGCCAGTCTTACATACTCTCCAAAAATTGGTATCGGCAATGACTTGCAATATACTAAGGCTGACAGATACATCTGCTTATTTAATGGAGGCTGCACTCTGAATCAGCTCTGATTTCAGTTGGGGCAACCCAGCTGTTGCCTAACCCATTAACATTACAATGGGAGTGTCAAAAATATGTTCCAGACCACAGGCCAAGTGGAGCATGTCCCACCCTACTTCATCCAATGTAATCTTACTAATTTTCGGTAATTTCTCACACCCCATGCAAACTCCATCAGAAGCATCCCTGCCTGGATTTGAGAACACTGGACTTCACTCACTATAAATCTGTTAATAAAACATTATTTATCAGTCCACATCATCTTAACCCGTTACCATGTGTCATTTAGACTTCACTTCAGGAGCACCTCAACCTATGGGTTATTTTTTGCCTTATGTTTTTTCTTTGTTCTTGGGGGAGGCCCTACTTGCTTTACCTTAAATAAAGCAAAATGATGGCTACTTCATCTTGGGCCTGCAGATTTCATTCTTTCGTGTTCTTCTTCCTCCCTCAGTGATAATCTATTCTATCCTACTGATCTTGATCACCATAGAGCATCTTGCTGGATTCCTGGCAGCCTCTTGCAACTCACCTTATATCCGCCACCAAAATCCATTTAGATATGTCAGCATGATCATGTTGGAGGAGAATAGACCAGGACAAAGTAGTTCCAAACTTCTCTTTTACTGTTACTCTCCTCTCCTGACATAACCACACCATCAGTTAATGCCATGCTACCATTTTATTAAAATTTAATGGCTGGTTATAGCCTTTATTTTGCTGTACTTATTATTCATATATTGTCAAATATAGACTAATCTTTAAATATTTTCCTTTATTGCTTTTGTTCAGTGGTAGCATTCCTCATTCTTGATTATTTTACCCTTTTATACCACATTTTGTCATAAGCAAAGCATTTAGCCTTTTGAAAAGGCTTATAAGACTAATTTGCAATATTACAGGTAGTGCGTCAAAGTCTACTAACTGGTCCTAGCCGTCTATCCAAATTCTTAATATCTTGTCATTGACAGTTACTTGCAGACTACCAAGGCTGACAGTCATGTCATCGAGTTTCTTATTAATGGGAGCTTCTTGGTTAACCCATGGCAAATGCCATCTACTGCCTAACCCACCAAAATTACAGCAGAAATGTCCCAAACAGCATTCCAGTGTATACCCCATCCTACTTCATTCATTAACATTTCACCAAGCTAGCATGATTTTTATGCAAATTGAAATTCCAGTAGAAGTGATCCAAACTTCTTCCCAAAACCATGGCCAGCATTCATCATAATTTTATCAATCTACCATAATTTCTCATAGTAATCTACATTCACTTAACTCCTTACTTTGTGCCATCTGGCCCTATCCATGGTAGTACCCCAACACAGTATTTGTCTTTGACCATCAGGTCATCTTCAGCATCTGTACTTGAATGATACTCTGATCCACTCCCCTCCCCTTTTGATATTAGGGAAAAAAAACATATCTAACCCTTTTATCTAAGATAAAATATATAACTCATATAAATAAAAAATGCTAAGTACAAAATCGATAGATGTAGGTGAAACATATATATATAAAACTTGCTAAGGACTCCAAAGATAACCACAAGGCATTCTTTAGCTATGTCAAGAATCTAAGTGGCAATGCTCAGATCTGCTCGGAGGTAGTGCAGAATGGCACAAAATACACTGAACCAACCGATATTGCCAAAATCCTGGCAGAAAGGTTCAGTGCAAACTTCACCCCCCTCTCACCCTCAAAAGGCCCCATGATCATGCCAGAAGAATGCAGAGCCTCTGAAATCACAGACACTCAGATTAAAATAGCCCTCTCCAAAGCCAAAAACATAGCATCAGTGGGACTGGACGGTGTCCCAGGCTGCATCCTACATGAGCTCAAAGATGAACTAACCCCTCACCTAAACACACTGCTCAAACTCAGCCTGTCTATAGGCTATGTACCTATAGAGTGGTGCACAGCAACAGTTATCCCACTCCACAAAGGTGGAGCCACAACAGACCCCGGGAACTATCACCCTGTAAGCCTGACTAGCTTGGTCTGCAAGGCTATGGAGCACATCATCACGTCATTAAGAGAGACATTGGGAACCTCCAAACACTGGACCCTACCAAGTTCGGCTTTGTTAAGGGCAGATTAAGCCTCCTAAACCTGGTGAACTTCTTTGAGACAGTTACAAAGGCTATAGACATGGGAAAGCTGGTACACACAGCCTACCTAGACCTCGCAAAGGCCTTCAACACCATTCTCCATTATGGTATTATAAACAAGCTCACCAGCCTGAACATAAACCCCTATGTCATGAGATGGGTTGCCAATTGGCTCATGGACAGAACCCACATGGTGAGAGTTACGGGAGCTAGGTCTGACTCTAAACCAGTTATAAGTGGCGTTCCCCAGGGCTCAGTCCTAGGACCCTTCCTGTTTGGCATATACTCCTCAGAAGTACAGACAAGCACAGGAGGAGTATTGCTGACCAAGTTCCCAGATGACTGCAAACTAGGGGCTATAATTAACTCACCGGCTGACACAGACATCCTCCAAAAGGGTCTCACTGAGATGGATACCTGGTGTCAAAATCATGGCCTCAAGTTAAATGCCAAAAAGTGCATAGTTATTCCCTTTGGAAACAACAAAGTACCCACAAACAAACACATAGGTGGTAGTCCCCTAAATATGGAAAATGTAAAAAGGGGTCTGGGGACCCAAGTAGATAGTAATCCTCCTTTGATAATCGCATTGCCAATGTGGTTAGAAAATCCTTCTATGTGGCCCATCTAATCACAAAAGGGTTTGCATCCAGATCAAAAGAGGTCATTGTACCCCTCTACTCATCACTCATCAGACCCAACATAGAGTACAACACCCCATTTGGGATGTACCTTACAAGACACTTGCAAAAGCTGGAAAGACCACAGAAGTACCTCACCAAGAGGATCACTAGCCTCAAACAGATGCCCTATGCAGCTCAACTGAAGACACTCCAGCTGTACTCGGTTGCATACCGCCTGCTCAGAGGTGATCCCTGCCTGAAGTACAAGGCCATGTCCAACCCAGAATTGATGGATATGCTCCACCTAAAGAAAACCTTATCCCCTTGAGACACATGCTCTAGGGTTCTAAACCTCTCCACAACAATAAATAGAACATGCTAGAGGGATAGATTCCTGTCCCAGAGGCTTCCCATGCATTGGAACAAGATTCCAAACTACATTAGGCAGAGCTCCTCACTAACACTCCTCAAGAGAAACCTTGACGAGTGGATGGGAAACAGAAAGTTTACCTCGGGGATCACTTCAGTGGCTCTACTGGACAGAGGCACAGAGAACTAATCTAAGGGAGTGGCAAAAGCCAACACATTCAGGCTAGGCTTATAAATGCCTTCGGGCAGATAGCCTAGTACCTACCTATGAACCTATAATGTGTATATATATATATATATATATATATATATATATATATATCTATATATCAATGTATATATATTTATATATATAAAATGTATATATATTTATATATATATATATATATATATATATATATATATATATATATAGTTTACCTTTGAAAGCTTGAAACACACATTGTCAAAAGACAGTTATCCGGAAGTATGTTTTCAAGTTTTTGGAAAACCAAATAAAAATGCATCGAATGCACAATGAGTGAATGCATATTGACATTCGCTCATTGCAGATTTGGCATTTTGGGTGTAGAGTGCACTATAGTGGGGATCGGGAAGTGGACACTTTCCCCACTGTAGTGCAATCTCGGAGTTAGAATAATAAAGTAGGGGGTGTGGGGTGCAGCCCCCCACATGGGGGGTGCAGGGGGACTTGCCCCTCTGCATTACTATATGTATTTGAAATTGTAGTTTGAAAATCAGTGAATCTGCTTTTTGATTTGCTGATTTTGAACTTCGGTGCAGTTCAGAATAACAATTTTCATCATTTCGATTCGCACAAAGGGCTGTTCGGCAGATTGATTTTCAACTTTTCAAAAAATAAACCATATACATCATAGCTCTCAACCAATCAGGGAGAAATTTCAACAGAATCAGGGACAAACCCAGATAAAATCAGGAACAATCAGGGACACTTTTAAAATATTAGTACTATCAACTTGAGACATTGACAGAATAAGAGAAGGTGAATTAATATAATTTTTTGAAGTAATAAATGTCTATAACTCTTCATTATTTATTAAGTGTAATTCATAGGTTCATAGGTTCCTAGGTTAGTACTAGGCTATCAGCCCTAGGGCCTATACAAGCCTAGCCATAACAATTTTCTGAATATATTTCCCATTATTTACTTTACTTCTCCTGGACCCCTGTCTAACAGGCTGACGGACGCCCTGGGGTGAATTTCCTTTCTCCCATCCAATCGTCAAGGTTTCTCTTGAAGGAAAGAAAGAGGCACTCTGCTTGACATGTATGGGCAATCTATTCAGAGTCTGGGTCTGGGGAGTCTTGGTCATCCAACATGTTTTGTTTTTGTTTTGTGTATTGTCCTTACATCCCTGGGCGTGTGCCTCTGAGGGGAGGGATTTCTTTTTAAGTGTAGCATGTCCAACAGCTCTGGGTTGTTCTGGGTTTATGTTAAGCCTTGTGAGCGCTTCTGTATCGCGATGTCGGTAGAGTATAGCTGGAGTTTTATAAGCTTTTTTTTGGCGTTTCTTTATAGGGCATCTGCTTTAGGCCTGTGATTCTCTTTTAGTTCCTTTCTTTGGTCTTTCTTTGCATGTTGCAGATGTCTTGAGAGGTACATACCAAAATGGAGCATTAGTAATGAGGGATGAGTACAGTGAGGAGGGGAGTACAGTGATGGACTGAAAAAGCCCTTCTGGATGAAAAGCCTTTCTGATGGATGCAAAGTAGTTATTCAGTTGTGGCTGCTGTGTGAATGTGGTTATCGCCAGTGAGACCACACTCTTTGTCTGTTCTTTTATCACTGTTTCTGTACCTATTGTGTATGGTAATATATGGATACATGTTTTTCCTGGATATTAATTCATTGATATTGAGCAACATTTAAAACATGGCTCTAAGCTGAGGCATGGCCCATTGTAAGCATCTGTTTCTTTTTGGCCTGTAAGTTTTTCTATTAATCAGTTTGTTGCAAACTGAATACAGTTCATTTGCCCTCATCTGCAAATCATACTGTTTTAAGTAGTCCCTTAGTGTTGACTATACTTCCAGAGAAGTAGAAGATGAAACAAGAGAGCGCCCAGGACTGAACCCCTGAGGTTTGTCACTTTTGTCTTTTGCTGGAGCGTCGTATTTTAAGCCATTTAGGTGTCCCATTTGGGTACATTTTTAGCATGCCCAAGGGTGACATAGGGGGTAACTTAGCATTGGGGGACTGTGGGATTAGCTGGGCCTGCTGTGATGGTGTCAAAGGCCTTCCAAAGTTCAGATAGTGGTCCATGGCCCCTTGTCCTTGGCTCTGAGTCTGACACAAGGCAAAGAAAAGGTCGGCCCTTCTCAATCCCTGGCATTGGACCAAAACTTTGAACTGGGAAATGTTCTTTGCCCTTGTGATCCATGATTTGGGTATAAGTTCCATGATAATACACCCCAATCAGAGCTTAGGGGAGTTTCATGAGACTGAGGGACAGTAGTTTCCGGATAAGGTGGATCCCCCTCAGGATTGGCCACTCAGTGGGCATGAAACCTGGTGTGAGGCTATGGAAACCTGAGGTGAGGCTATGACACAACACTTAGGTGATGGTGCAGTTCATATTGTAGTTCATGTTGATACAGGACACAGCCTCATCGCTCTCCTGTGGTTTTTGTATTATTGTGGGTCATATGGATGGTGTACCTGTGGCCGTCCGGGTATTGATATTGGCCATTTGATATTGTAAGTGGTGAATTTGTGGGGTGAGAAGTGGGAATGGGGTGGTATTGGATCACTCCATCGTGGATTATGGTGGTTTATTCTTTTTTTCAGAATTTTCAGCCATTGGCATTTAGCTTTAGATTCTTGAGCATTTTATGCTATTGCCATTGGTTTCTAATTATAGCCATGCTATTTTGTTTTTGAATCTTTGATTTTTTTAAGGGGTTTTTGGAGGGCTTTTTGAGGATTTTAGAGGTTTTTATTTTGTTTTTTTATAAGGAATTTTTGCATCCTGGGATTTTCCTTCTTCTTAAAGTTTTCTCCTTTGTTGTACCTTTCCTCCAAAGGTCACCATTTTTTGGATGGATTAAGAGGGACAGAGCTAAAATTTGAGTCAAAATCAGGCCCATCTCTGAAAATCAGGGACAGTTGAGAGATATGATATATGTATGTGTAGGAGGAGGAGGACATGCAGACTCCACACAGAAGGCACTCCAGCCGAGGATCGATATATATGTGTGTGTGTGTGTGTGTGTGTGTGTGTGTGTGTGTGTGTGTGTGTGTGTGTGTGTGTGTGTATATATATATATATATATATATATATATATATATATATATATGTGTGTATACCACACACATATATATATATATATATATATATATATATATATATATATATATATATATATATATTATATACATAAAGAAAAAAGAATAAGTAAAAAGGAATAGATGTAGATGAAACATATGGGGGATTCAATTAAGCCTACTCAGTAATTTTTCACCATGTGATGTCACGGCATGATGCGTACATGGCCGCAAATATTTTTAGATTCAGTAATCTCCATGTAGCAATGCACACTCACATGCAAACAAGGTAAATACTGTGGTATGCTAATTATAGCATAAGTAGCTGACTTGTATGCTAATCAAGCAATTCAACATGGTGAAGTGAACAAGCACTAAAGCAACTCTGTAGACTCCGTGCTGGTGTTCCCGGTGTATGCAAAGACATTCAAATTCCATGATAGAAAGGAGTCTACACAGACAGAAGAGCAAGTAAAAGTTGTTAGATTTGTACATAACTAACCTTCACATGTGACAGCAGACACATAATTCCAGTTTTATACATGGTGAATGCAACAAAAAGAGAGTAAAAATAGTAACATATCCTTTTAAGTGCCATGACATAAATACAGCTTCACTCCCCAACTGCAAATGAAGAATAGACTTCATGCAGACTGCATGGCGACACTAAAAGTGTAAATCCCATGAAACAGACTATTCATAGTGCCATGTAAGCATATTTAGTATGTAGCTGATAAAATACAGGCATATTTTCTCAAAAACAGTACTCCTCTGTGCAGATATACGGCAAAGCAATACCCTCCCTTGCGTGCTCAACATTCATATCCCCTTCACTTTTCCTCACTACATAGTTGCCAACCATGTAGATTAAGGGTGGCTAGCAAGTTGAAGATGCAACTGAAGTCGGAACTCATTAGAATTGCTGAATCTCAATAAATTGGAAATGTGTAGGGATGTCACATTGCGGAGGCATTCCCTCAGTGTTTGTTTTCAAGGAATGATAACACTGAATGATGACATTGGGGGTGTGTGTGTCAGGTTAGACTTACAGAGGTGTGCATGTAGGTCTGTGAAGGGTGAAAATGCATATAAGCAGTGCACAATTCACAAGTTATGTTTCATTAAGATACCACCTCCTCTTCATTTGTTAGCAGAATGTGTTGTCTCTGTCCACTTTAAGTACTTTTTTTTATTATATTGGTCATTATTTGTGTGATGCCCCTGCACTGGCTTAGTAATCAAGGAGCCTCAATCCTCACCACTAGCACCAGTGAAGGATGTACACATTGGAAGGATGACAACTACACACACAGTAAAGTGCAGTTTCCCTTTAGCACACACATAGAACACAGTCAGTCTTGGGCTGGTTTCTTCCTCTTTCTCCAGATCCAAAATAAGACTCCCCATTGGTACAGTTATATGGTTAAGATCTCAGCTGAGTGGCCAAGCTAAGACCTCCAGCACCCTCTCTGTCCAGCCAGTTCTTCATGTCCCTGCCCAAGTAGCTGACACACACACACACTTTGAGATTTGATTGATATACAAACACACAGACACTCCCGGCTAAGGCTGGCACAGGTTTACTAGATATGCCCCCTTCTGCCCACACTATAAGGTAGTACCAGCTGCCACCAGCCACTACTTAGCAACTGCTTTTAAAGCCCTTACAAATGGTGACCGATCCTACTGTGTAATGTTCCAAATGGTAAGTGTGACCAAGACTTGCAAGGCTATTGGAGTGGCCTGCATAGTGTCATCAAATAATATCCAAGTACACTAGGAGCTTAAATATCTCTAAACAAACCAGCCACAATTAAAAGGTTTAAATATATTTAATAATAAATAATAAAAGAACAAAACAATACTCAATCAGCACAGTAACTACAGAGTTCAGAATCACAGGAAATATTTTAAAACAACGTTTCAGGACAGTCTCAAATAAATAAAGAAAACATCTAAACTAATCTTTACTATATTCTTAACTATCACTAAAAGATACCATATTTACCTGAAAATAAGACCAAGTTTTACACTTTTCCCCCCGCTGAAATACACATCAGGGCTTATTATCTGGGGATGCCTTATTTACCCCCCCCCACAACAATATATGTTTATTCATTTATTCATGTACAAGAATCAACATTTATTCCTGTACACAAATTGACATTTATTCATGTACAAAAATCAACATTTATTCATGTACACAAATTGACATTTATTTGGTACTTTTCCATTATTGGGCAACAGTTCTAGGTAACGCGTTAACAGTTGTGTGAGAATTCTACATAAACAGTGCAACAAACATTTCAACTTCAGAATATCTCCACCTTGGCTTTCACAGTGCAATATTTCATGCTTAACAGAAAGTGCAGAAAAATCTCAATATATGTGTATTGGAGGAGGGGAATAAAACAGGTGAATAACTGCCACTTTTTGAGTGGTGATGCTTTCTTTATTCCTTACCCAAACCATAAGAGAGGAATGATGGAAAGTCATAAAAATGAAGTCTGGAAACTAGTGGCCTTACTTTGTAATTACCCCCTTGATAATGAAATGTTACTTTAATACAATAAAGTAAAAAAACTGACAAGAGCTTGCTGGCAGCTGAAAGAAGAAGTAATCCATTCTGTTGCCCCAATAACAGAAAAGATATTCAAATACAGTCATATCATCTTCTTCTGGAACACTATCATAAGTCTCCAACCCCTGAATTCCAGCCTGAATTTCTTGTGACTCCACTTCCTGTAGAACTATTGGCCCCAATCTGTCATGCTTAGCAATAAAGATCCCCTTAAATGAGCACTGCTTGTCCATGTAACCTGCTCCTAGTGCATTGGCAACACAGTTGTCAGTGATTTTATCCCATGAATTCTTCACCCAAGTCATGACCTCTTGCAGGCTAGGCTTCACAAAGTTTCCATGCTGTTTTTTCTCCATTCTGTTTTTAATCTAGTCATTGAGTTCCATGCGTAAATGGTCCTTGAATGGCTTGTTTATTGCAATATCAAGAGTCTGGAAATAGGCAGTCATTCCTGCAGGAATCATTATTTCATCTATTCTTCTCTGTGCAAGGAAGTTCTTCATGTTTTTGCGTGGTGAGTGCTGGCTGAATCACAGACTAGCAAACCTCTTTCGCCACCTCGCAAAACAAGTGGCAGCATTAGATCGACCCGCTTCTTTATAACTGCTTGTGTGCACCAGGCTTTTTCAGTTTCAAGAATGTAAATGCCTGAAACACATTTAATCTTATCTTTCTTGTCCTTACTAATGATTAGAGGCGGGGTTTTCTTTCCATATAGGCAAATTGCCAAAATGCAGGTAACATGTGCACTTTTGTAACTAGTGGAGGGAATGTAGATTGACGAGGCACCCCTCTGATCAATTGTTATTTGAGATCATTGGCCCATAAACACTGCAGTTTCATCCATAGCAATCATGTTGGAGAGTTGGTATTTAGAAAAGTCAATGCCATCAACAAAGAACTTTTGTGCAAATGGCACTTTTAATAACTTCAGTATCTTCCAGCTTGAACAATGTTGTTAATCTTCTTAGAGACAGTTCATATCGCTGAAGGAAGCCATCCAGTGAGTGTTGTGATTATTTGAATTCTTCTGGGGATATTTCTAGCTATGGTGCCATTGCAAGGACAAATGCTTGAATATCAGCCCTGCGCACAACCAAAGCCTTTGCTCTCCTGTTAGCAATCCAGTTACAGATGATATTTTCCAGCTCAGGAAATAATAGTTGCTGATCTGATCCACACTTGCAGTTCTTAGCATTTCTCTTGTCCACCTGTTGACTGAGGTTTTCGTACTCTGCTTGCCATTTTCAGGCCATTCAGAGATTCAACTTCTTTTCTTTGCAGAAAGCCGTCATATTCATTCCCTGGGAGTCCTCCATGATTCCTTTCTTGTATTTGACGGAATAGCTCTTTCTTTTTGCACTCATATTGTCTGAGGGGGTTAATTGAAGATTTACGAAACAGGAGTGGCCACAAAAATGGCAACAGTTAAGAAGACACAACCACACCTGGCCGTTATCAAGTGCGCACATTTTAGGTGTGTTGTCTTTCTGTACTTTGACCAATCAAAGGACACTTGTCAGTGTTTATGGGCCAAGGATCTCGAACGTCAAGTATGAGTGAGGATTAGTGTTACAGTAAGAACTGTAGAGGACTCCCAGGGAAAGAATCTTATGACTTTCTGCAAAGAGAAGAAGTTGGGTGTCCGAATGGTCCACAAATGGTGAGCAGAGTATGATAACCTCAGTCAACAGGTGTCAATGATATTATTATTTTATAATTCAACACTTCTATCGTGTGTTATTGACAATCTTAACTGGGGCTTATATTTAGGGTAAGGCTTATGTCATGACAGCCCTGGAAAATCATGATAGGCCTTATTCTCTGGTTAGGTCTTATTTATGGAGAAATACAGTACTATGCCCTGAATAACTTACAGAGCAAGGCAAATGTAGTCCTGATGATAAGCGGATATGTCTAAATCAAAGACAAGATACAAAGTGCACAGTCTCTGAGAGAGTTCTCAAATTAATATCAAAATTACTGCTGGATTAGACTAGATGACATCAGTTTTTGTCACCTGCCTTCAGTTCTGAGGCTAACAGAAATTTAACAAAGTTTAACATTTCTCTGTGAAAAATGCATATCTCTCAGATGTTTGCCTAGAACTGGGAGTCATAAAACAATTAACACTTTTAAATTTGAAACCTAGTAATTATTTATGTTTCCAAACAATAGAAGGAAACCTCTAGCTCTAGACATCCTGTCTCCTTACTGCTTTAACTAACTTTTATAGCACATCATAAAACACTTTTAATTTCCAGTTATTTTCTTGAAGCCTTGCAAGTTAACAATGTATGTTCCAGCTTCTACTATTAAAACATGCATTTGCACAGTTATATAGTTTATATACATTTCTGTTCTTTTCCAGTTAAGCACACTGCGATCACATCCTGGAATCTCAGTACTGTACAGACCTTGTTCAACACACACTTCTGCACCATTAGTTTAATATCCACATAACATATAGTTCTCTAACATTTGTAAGACAAGCATATGAATCATAGTAATATTCACAAATGACATATGATTATTTACAGAATTCCAGATAGCTGGGCTGGCAGTGTCACAGTTTGCATGATACAGCACTTAGTGCAATCACTGTGACTGGAGAAATGAATGGCAGGTTTCCCTGTGCTTGTCATGTAATAATTCCTGTGGCAGCATGTGTATGCATAGGGCTGGAGTTTAGATGGTCCAGGGTTCTAGTACAGGGTGTGCAACTTTTCCTTCACTTTTTGTGCTCCATGTTTGTGTGATATCATGGGAATGAAGGAAAGCAATACCAATTTTGCCCGTGCTTACCTTATTTCCATGAAGGTGCACAGAGGTGCACTGAGGTATGCATAATACACTAATGATTGACTAACAGGTATGTTTAATAGAAGCTAATTACAACATAAGTGGGTCAATTGCATGTTAATGAACCAATCCAATGTAGTGGAGCTATTCAGCCAGCTATAAAGTATCCATGTGGACTCCATACTGTTTTTCCTTAATACCAAATGAGGGTCCTTGTCGGCAGAAACCACACAGGTAAGTCCTAAACGCGTTTATTAAAGTTTCACAAAGCGTTTTCGCCACAGAACACTGTGGCTTCATCAGAGGTAATAAAAACAATCAAAACATATTCCGTTTAAATCTGTAAAACCAGGAAATGACGCTTTCCTACTTCCTAACCAGAACAGCATATTTTTAAAAAATCTAAAAAAATATAAATATGTTTATCTTTACAAAATATACAACAAAACACAAGTCCTTATATGATCTCATTACTAAAAATACTAAATGTATAAAGAAATATATATATTTAAAAATTGCAGAACCACAATAACCGAGTTACTACTCAGTAAACTTATACCTATGTAGTTTTACAGGACAAAGTAGCACAGTTTTAACCATATATATACAGTTTGATATAGGGCGTATTTCAATACATTAACCATAAAAATTATGTTGAGCCAGTTCATTGGGGATGAAAGTAAATTGTGTACCTATCTCCATAGTTGCTACCCAGCATTACCAGTGTTTAAACAACTAGACCAATACATCCGTAGTTACTCAAAGATGTTAACACTGGAATAAATAGAATAACTGGCAAAATGAATTCTATCCTATCTAAGATAGCTCTTTAATTTTAACACAGGAGCTATGTTACAATTACTATTAAGTCCGGGATGTCTGAAAGCATCTAACCGTAACTGCCATTCCAACTCTCGATTTTCTAAAATTAGTGAAAAAGGGCCACCTCTATCCTTAAGTGGGACATGGTCAATAGCCATAAATTGGAAGCTATGACCTGGATTCAGGGCAATGTGCTTTGCCAGTGCATTTTCATCTTTTCTGTTTTTAATTGCGTAAAGGTGTTCATACATTCGGTCCCGGACCCGCCTGTCCGTTTTTCCAATGTAGAATCCTTCACAGCAATTGCACATAGCAATATAAATGACAGATTTACTTTCACAGTTAAGCGTGAACCTGATGTCATACTTGTTGTGTCTAACCTGGAATGTTTCCCCAATCCGTACATAATTGCAAAATCTACAGAAGCCACATCTAAACATACCCCTCCTTTTGTGGAATGTACATATGTGAACATCCCTTTGTAATAGCTCCTTAAGATTGTTCGATCTTTTAAAAATAAATTTAGGCTCATTACCTAATTTTTCAACCAATAGTGCATTAGAGGATATAAGGTGCCAGTTCTTTCTTATAATATCCAAAATACTTCTGGAATTACCACTAAAGGTAGTAATAAATCTCAAAGAAAAGTCACTTACTTTAACCATTGCGGTTGTTATACAGTTCACCTCGTTCTCAATGGGGGTCTCTTCCAACTCAATGTTGATGTTACTGTCGGAATATACCACATTTTGTTGGAAAAGTAAAGGTTTGTAAAAACCGTTGTTCCTTTTAAAAGTAACTTCACTTATTAGCTCTAAAAGCATTGCATCTGGGTATCCTCGATTGCTAAACATCTCCTTAATAGGGAACATTCATTAGTGAAGTCTACCAAGGTACTGCACATTCTTCCTGCCCTCACCAGCTGCCCTTTCACTATAGACCTCTTCTGTTTATACGGGTGGAAGCTGGTGAAGTGCAGGAAGGAGTTACAGTATGTGGGTTTTCTGTAAATGGTCGATGTCAGAACCTGGTCAGTGACATCCTTCAACAGTTTAACATCAAGGAAATCTATCTCACTGTTTGAGAATTTGAACGTAAATTTCAAAAATTCAGTGGTGGAACTGATGGTTTCCACAAAGGTATTAGCTTCCACAGACGAGCCCCTGAACAATATAAAAATATCGTCCAGGAACCGTGTGTAGAAAATAGCCGATTCCATCAGTCCTGGGGTCGTTTTTAAGATGTTAGCTTCCCAATATCCCATGACGTAATTTGCTACTCCAGCACCACATGGAGAGCCCATCGCTACTCCCTGTTTCTGCAAGAAAAATTCACCATTAAAGGTGAAATAATTGCTGGTTAGGACTATTTCCAATAGCTCTGTAGCCAAATCAACCTCCAATCTAGTAGCCCCTAAGGCCTGAAGCATAGACCCAGTCCACTCCACAGCTTCTTGGTGTGGAATGGAAGTATATAGGTCTATAACATCAATTGTTAAAAAATTGTTCTCACCGTTGTAAGGGATAATGTTTAAACTGTCAAGAAAGGACCACGAGTCCTTGCATATACTCGGTATACCTTTAAAGTATTTGTCCAGAATATTGGTGATGAGCTTAGAACATGGGTACGTAATAGAAGACCTACCGTCAATCAGTGCCCTCATGGGGGGATTTTTAATACTTTTATGAATTTTAGGGATTCCGAACATGGCAGGTATTTTAGGACAATTAATGTCAATATAATTATACAGATCTATGTTAATCTTTCCTGCCAGGAACAGGTCCCTAAAATATCCCCTAATTCTTTGGGTACTACCATTAATCTCACTCCTTGAGGACTTACTGTAAACATCTGTGCTAAGTAACGTGGTCATCTTTTTGTTATAAATAGAGTTGCTTGCTCTGTTTGTAGGTAAAACGCTGGGGTAAGCAGAGTAAAAATTAATCAGTAAAGCAGTCAGAAACCCCAGAGTAAGCAGGTCCAATTCAGCTACGATACAGTCCAACAAATGAATCAAAACAGTTAGGTAAAATACCAATAAACTGTTTAATAAATAAATAAAAAGATGAGCGCTTTAAACACACAGCTTCTTCAGATCTATGACAATGTTCCTTAGAAAATGCAGAGCTTATATACCTTCTGTCATTAATTAGCAGTAATTACACTTCTGTTCTTAAAGAAGTATCCCTGTTTGACATTGAAATTCAAAGCTCATGCAGAATTTAAGTATGTGTGCTACAATAGAATACTTTTCAACATACATTTCAGTGCTTATAACGCTGACAAAAGATGTAGTTAAATGAAATATAATATTTAAGCTTCTTAAAAAATTAACAATATATGAATCTGTTTTCCTTTTGTTATAAAAACAGTAAATAATGGAACTTCTGAGTTTAAAACATCACAACATTGAGTTTGAAAATTCATATCAAAAGTTTATGTATAACAAGTAGCCACATATATGCCTGAACGTAAATCATAAGCATAAAAATATATAAACAAGAAAAAATATATATGTATATGTATAAATATGATAAAAGATCATTAATACAATATCATTAGAAATATCATTGAAAATATATATATCAAAGAACTTATAAAAAACTTGTAAAAAATCAGTCATGGTGCACTATATATAAGAATATTCAATATATGTGTACACATGCTGAAAAATGTATATGTGTTCATACCTAAAAAGATGTTCTAAACTATTGTACTCTGGGCATTACTCATGTTATAAAATTCATATTTAAACATCTACAAAAAACATAAAAGTACATACATAGATCAAAACTCAAAAGCTCTTCAGCTAAAAACATAATACGATGTGCCCATCTCTTTGTATAAAAATATGTAGCTCTCTCTACATAGGAATATATATATATATAAAAATATATGAATATATATGTATAAAAACTGTGTTCTATCTTATATTCCTCCTTTGCCTCAATTTCGGTTTTAAGCTTGCTCTCTCATTGAGGCCTAGACCTTTATCAGCTTTCAAGAGAAGTATCCATTCATTTTCCCTGCCTTCTGTAAACGTGTGGATGTCACCACCCCTAGGGTTCGGATATATCACTTCAAGGGCTTTAAAACTGAATGTATGTGAGGTGTCTGTCATCAGCACATGCTTAGCTAAGGCATTATGTATTGAACCTTTCCTAATATGATAGACGTGTTCTCTTATTCGATCTCTAAAAGGTCGGTTGGTCTTTCCTACATAGAAAGAGGAACACATCTGGCATATGGCTAAGTAGACTATGTGCGGTGTCTTACAATCCGCTTCAGCAGAGGTTATGAAAGTCTTTCTCAAGTCCGGGTGAAAGAAGTGTGAAGTACTATCTATATAACTGCAGAAGTTGCAGCATCCACAAGGTCTAGTGTAGCCATTATTCTTTTCTGGTTGAATAGTATTAGTATAGCAGAGCTTCCTCTTCAGATTCTTTTTGTTTCTGTATAAAACTTTGGATAGTTGCCCACTATTGCTTTTAGGTCATCATCAACCAACAATATGTCCCAGTGTTTATGCATTATCTCTCTGAGTTGAAAATCGTCTGCTGTGAACTGTGTAGTAAATTTAATGGACTGTGGTAACACAATATTTAATCCCTGTTCAACTGGGGGCTCTTGTGGCCCAAAGTAGGGTAAGCCTCTAGTTAGCCTTAGATCTATTGCATCCTTCATGTGTCTACTAACCTCATTCCTGCTATAACCTCGTTGCATTAATCTATCATTAAGGTTAGATAGTTCAATCTCAAAACCATGTTCCATAGGATTGAGTCTAGATGCCCTGATGGCCTGGCCTCTCATAATATTTCTAAACACGTGTGGGGGGTGCATGCTTGATCTATATAATAAGTTGTTACTATAGCAGTTTTTCCGAAATACCCCTGTATTGATGATGTTATTATCAAGCCTTTCAATGTACATATCAAGGAATTCTATCCTATACTGAGAGTGATTCTTTGTAAATTTAAGGCATGTAGTAAGATTATTCAGGGTTATAAAAAACAATTCTAATTCATCAACTGTACCTTTCCATAGAATGAACAAATCATCGACGAAACGACGATAGAAAACAACATGTTTTATGAACAGGTCTACCTTAAACAGATATTGCTCCTCCCAATGAGCTAGGAACATGTTGGCGTAGCTATTGGCACAGGGTGTGCCCATAGCTACGCCATCTCTCTGTCTATATATGTGCTCATTGAACATAAACAAGTTGTTCTCTAGTATTAATTCCAAGAAACAGGTAATCAAATCAATCTTAACTGTTGAATAATCTCCATGGTTACGCATATATTCAGTGACGTACATGACCCCCAAATCATTTGGGATCATTGTAAATAAGGATTGAATATCAAATGTTACAAAAATGTAGTCCATATTGACTGTTAAATCCTTAATACACATATACAAATCAAGTAAAAACTGCCTGGAGTCCTTCAAAACCGTATTATTATTATTCAAAACATATCTCAAATGTTTTTCCACATATACAGATAAATGCTCCGTTACCCAATTGCGTCCTGACACTATAGGTCTCAGGGGAGGGTTCAAAAGATCTTTATGTATTTTTGGGAGGCCATTAATGGTAGGTATGATAGGGTGAGGGACTATCAAAAAATCATGTGTATCTTTATCAATCAAATGCCCCATATATATATCCATGATGGTATTATGTACACATTTAATGGTGTTATCAACATCCTGCCTGCTAACCATAACATAAAAATCGTCACATAGCATTGTGACCATACGTTCTTTATAGTCAGTCGCATCCATGACTACTATTTTCCCTCCCTTGTCAGCTGGTCTAATAGATATGTTGACATCACTTTGCAGTTTCTTCAAACTGAGTCTTTCACCATAGGTGAGATTATCATTCCTAAAACGTTGTTTATTGGATGCCCCATTTTCATAGTAGTCATATAGATCTCCCTCTGTGAGCTTCATATATGCTTCTATTAAAGGGTGGTTAGTAGGTGTAAATTCACTCAAGTTCTTAAATCTAAAATTAGAGTCAGAAAAAATCTGAGTGTTATCTTTATGTATATATTTCAGCATTATGTTTCTACAGAATAGTCTGACATCCATAATTGTGTCTACCATATTGCTCTTACTTCTGGGAATAAAATTCAGCCCTTTATTCAATAATCTCAAGTCATCTTCAGTCAAAATGGTATGTGACATATTGTGCACTAGTGTTTGTTCACCCACATTGTCCTCAATGTTTTCTGCGGAGTGTATTCCTCCGATAACTTTCTCTTCTGCCTCCCTCTGCTCACTGAGCGAGAGCGGAACTTGTTGTTTTCCGCTCTCACCGGTAGTGGAAAAACCAACTGATGGGGCATACTAGAGTTGATGGTTAAATTCGAGGCCATTTGTTTAGGCCTAACCACTGGTTCAACAGGGCGTTTATATTCAGGTTAATTTTTTAAGAAGCTTAAATATTATATTTCATTTAACTACATCTTTTGTCTGCATTATAAGCACTGAAATGTATGTTGAAAAGTATTCTATTGTAGCACACATACTTAAAGTCTGCATGAGCTTTGAATTTCAATGTCAAACAGGGATACTTCTTTAAGAACAGAAGTGTAATTACTGCTAATTAATGACAGAAGGTATATAAGCTCTGCATTTTCTAAGGAACATTGTCATAGATCTGAAGAAGCTGTGTAAGCGAAAGCGCTCATCTTTTTATTTATTTATTAAACAGTTTATTGGTATTTTACCTAACTGTTTTGATTCATTTGTTGGACTGTATCGTAGCTGAATTGGACCTGCTTACTCTGGGGTTTCTGACTGCTTTACTGATTAATTTTTACTCTGCTTACCCCAGCGTTTTACCTACAAACAGAGCAAGCAACTCTATTTATCACATACTTTTTACGGACTCTGTGAGTAGGGGCAGATATCCTGTGCTTTAAGGACTTTGAATATCTTTTGTATACTCTACTAGTCCGGATGGCAGATATAGAACTTGACTATGTCCCCAGAGATGAACATCGTGGGAACAGGGCACCGCGTGATGACATCATCATGAGGAGGTTTCAAAACTACCTCAAAGGAAACGCTCAGCCTTCGTGGTTCTTTGACATCGAACAGGAGCGAGCGGATGTTTCAGGGCAGAGCTTTGATTCAAGTAAACTTTATATGATGCTTGAAAGTATTGAGAAGAGCTTTATTAAGCTTAAGAGGTTACAAGTGCAAAGGGTGCACTTTCAGTTATGCTTGGACCGCAATATTATACCCAGGGGCTTGCGTGTTTTCACAATGCCTAGCCAAGGCAGGGACTATCCAGAACTCTTGGCGCAATGGCAACGCTTGAATATGGAGGTGAGTCAAAAGTACTTAAGACTGTTGATTAACTTTTTTAAGCCCGAAGAAGCTATTTTAACCGAGGAAGTTGAAAATAAACAGCGCCAGCTTTTTAATGACTTTCCTTCAGACATTGTTTGTCCTCTATTTGATAATATGTTAGATAGTGTTTCTGCATTTGAAAGGAAATTATATCAGCAGAAACGGCACAAAGTCATTAGGGACACTAATGACTTTAGAAACGGCCAGGTCTTTATGTGGCCCAGGTTTAATCCGAGAGCCACAAATGGGACAGCTAATGAAAATATGAATGGTGTTGTAAGAGAAGCTGTGCATGATAGACCGATAAATAGAAATGATGGGAACAAAGTCAATACTTTTGGTCCTAGAGCACAAATGGACTCTTCAACTGTAAATGATTTAAATAATGACAACGAAAGGGTTGTACATGTGGAAGCAACCCGAACCATTCAAGCTGATATACTTGATAGTAGTGCTGGAACTGTAAATGTTTTGAATAATGACAACTGTAATGACTCTGTTGATGTTATACACATAGTACACTCTACTGTTGACAACAACACCAACTTATATCCAGAAGTTAGGATAGCTAATGATATAATTAAACCAACAGAGGTTGGGCCTGAATATAAACGCCCTGTTGAACCAGTGGTTAGGCCTAAACAAATGGCCTCGAATTTAACCATCAACTAGTATGCCCCATCAGTTGGTTTTTCCACTACCGGTGAGAGCGGAAAACAACAAGTTCCGCTCTCGCTCAGTGAGCAGAGGGAGGCAGAAGAGAAAGTTATCGGAGGAATACACTCCACAGAAAACATTGAGGACAATGTGGGTGAACAAACACTAGTGCACAATATGTCACATACCATTTTGACTGAAGATGATTTGAGATTATTGAATAAAGGGCTGAATTTTATTCCCAGAAGTAAGAGCAATATGGTAGACACAATTATGGATGTCAGACTATTCTGTAGAAACATAATGCTGAAATATATACATAAAGATAACACTCAGATTTTTTCTGACTCTAATTTTAGATTTAAGAACTTGAGTGAATTTACACCTACTAACCACCCTTTAATAGAAGCATATATGAAGCTCACAGAGGGAGATCTATATGACTACTATGAAAATGGGGCATCCAATAAACAACGTTTTAGGAATGATAATCTCACCTATGGTGAAAGAATCAGTTTGAAGAAACTGCAAAGTGATGTCAACATATCTATTAGACCAGCTGACAAGGGAGGGAAAATAGTAGTCATGGATGCGACTGACTATAAAGAACGTATGGTCACAATGCTATGTGACGATTTTTATGTTATGGTTAGCAGGCAGGATGTTGATAACACCATTAAATGTGTACATAATACCATCATGGATATATATATGGGGCATTTGATTGATAAAGATACACATGATTTTTTGATAGTCCCTCACCCTATCATACCTACCATTAATGGCCTCCCGAAAATACATAAAGATCTTTTGAACCCTCCCCTGAGACCTATAGTGTCAGGACGCAATTGGGTAACGGAGCATTTATCTGTATATGTGGAAAAACATTTGAGATATGTTTTGAATAATAATAATACGGTTTTGAAGGACTCCAGGCAGTTTTTACTTGATTTGTATACGTGTATTAAGGATTTAACAGTCAATATGGACTACATTTTTGTAACATTTGATATTCAATCCTTATTTACAATGATCCCAAATGATTTGGGGGTCATGTACGTCACTGAATATATGCGTAACCATGGAGATTATTCAACAGTTAAGATTGATTTGATTACCTGTTTCTTGGAATTAATACTAGAGAACAACTTGTTTATGTTCAATGAGCACATATATAGACAGAGAGATGGCGTAGCTATGGGCACACCCTGTGCCAATAGCTACGCCAACATGTTCCTAGCTCATTGGGAGGAGCAATATCTGTTTAAGGTAGACCTGTTCATAAAACATGTTGTTTTCTATCGTCGTTTCATCGATGATTTGTTCATTGTATGGAAAGGTACAGTTGATGAATTAGAATTGTTTTTTATAACCCTGAATAATCTTACTACATGCCTTAAATTTACAAAGAATCACTCTCAGTATAGGATAGAATTCCTTGATATGTACATTGAAAGGCTTGATAATAACATCATCAATACAGGGGTATTTCGGAAAAACTGCTATAGTAACAACTTATTATATAGATCAAGCATGCACCCCCCACATGTGTTTAGAAATATTATGAGAGGCCAGGCCATCAGGGCATCTAGACTCAATCCTATGGAACACGGTTTTGAGATTGAACTATCTAACCTTAATGATAGATTAATGCAACGAGGTTATAGCAGGAATGAGGTTAGTAGACACATGAAGGATGCAATAGATCTAAGGCTAACTAGAGGCTTACCCTACTTTGGGCCACAAGAGCCCCCAGTTGAACAGGGATTAAATATTGTGTTACCACAGTCCATTAAATTTACTACACAGTTCACAGCAGACGATTTTCAACTCAGAGAGATAATGCATAAACACTGGGACATATTGTTGGTTGATGATGACCTAAAAGCAATAGTGGGCAACTATCCAAAGTTTTTATACAGAAACAAAAAGAATCTGAAGAGGAAGCTCTGCTATACTAATACTATTCAACCAGAAAAGAATAATGGCTACACTAGACCTTGTGGACGCTGCAACTTCTGCAGTTATATAGATAGTACTTCACACTTCTTTCACCCGGACTTGAGAAAGACTTTCATAACCTCTGCTGAAGCGGATTGTAAGACACCGCACATAGTCTACTTAGCCATATGCCAGATGTGTTCCTCTTTCTATGTAGGAAAGACCAACCGACCTTTTAGAGATCGAATAAGAGAACACGTCTATCATATTAGGAAAGGTTCAATACATAATGCCTTAGCTAAGCATGTACTGATGACAGACACCTCACATACATTCAGTTTTAAAGCCCTTGAAGTGATATATCCGAACCCTAGGGGTGGTGACATCCACACGTTTACAGAAGGCAGGGAAAATGAATGGATACTTCTCTTGAAAGCTGATAAAGGTCTAGGCCTCAATGAGAGAGCAAGCTTAAAACCGAAATTGAGGCAAAGGAGGAATATAAGATAGAACACAGTTTTTATACATATATATTCATATATTTTTATATATATATATTCCTATGTAGAGAGAGGTACATATTTTTATACAAAGAGATGGGCACATCGTATTATGTTTTTAGCTGAAGAGCTTTTGAGTTTTGATCTATGTATGTACTTTTATGTTTTTTGTAGATGTTTAAATATGAATTTTATAACATGAGTAATGCCCAGAGTACAATAGTTTAGAACATCTTTTTAGGTATGAACACATATACATTTTTCAGCATGTGTACACATATATTGAATATTCTTATATATAGTGCACCATGACTGATTTTTTACAAGTTTTTTATAAGTTCTTTGATATATATACTTTCAATGATATTTCTAATGATATTGTATTAATGATCTTTTATCATATTTATATATATACATATATATTTTTTCTTGTTTATATATTTTTATGCTTATGATTTACGTTCAGGCATATATGTGGCTACTTGTTATACATAAACTTTTGATATGAATTTTCAAACTCAATGTTGTGATGTTTTAAACTCAGAAGTTCCATTATTTACTGTTTTTATAACAAAAGGAAAACAGATTCATATATTGTTAATTTTTTAAGAAGCTTAAATATTATATTTCATTTAACTACATCTTTTGTCTGCATTATAAGCACTGAAATGTATGTTGAAAAGTATTCTATTGTAGCACACATACTTAAATTCTGCATGAGCTTTGAATTTCAATGTCAAACAGGGATACTTCTTTAAGAACAGAAGTGTAATTACTGCTAATTAATGACAGAAGGTATATAAGCTCTGCATTTTCTAAGGAACATTGTCATAGATCTGAAGAAGCTGTGTAAGCGAAAGCGCTCATCTTTTTATTTATTTATTAAACAGTTTATTGGTATTTTACCTAACTGTTTTGATTCATTTGTTGGACTGTATCGTAGCTGAATTGGACCTGCTTACTCTGGGGTTTCTGACTGCTTTACTGATTAATTTTTATCTTTTTGTTATAGGTGGAATTATCAAATACTACTAATCCGCCACCCTTGTCGGGTTTTAATACCCGAACGGGTAACCGGCACAGCTCATCTAGTAATGATCTTTGTTCCTTAGTGATGTTAAAGTCTGTCATGCTGGTTCTATCACTACTATTGTTAGCAAGGAATCTAAGGTCCATTTCGCAAACATTCTCAAACAGTTGCAAGGTTGAATGCAAAGGAGGATTGAACACACTGGCTAATTTTAAGGTACGTAAACCTACAACCGTACCTTCTTCATTTGAGCTATCTATGTCAAAAGATTGATTAAACATCAGCTTTAAATTCATTTTTCTGACAAAACATTTCAGTTCTATAATTTCCTTGGCTATACTCCCATACCTACTCGGGACAAAGGTGTTACCAAAGGCTAGGAGTTCAACCAATTCTTCATCAAGAAAAATTTCAGAAAAATTATAGATCTTAAAATCCCTGTTCTTATTAATGAGAATAGTGGGATAACCTTCTTCTGAAGTTGAAACAAGTGGGTCAGAATGTGGCAAAGATGGAGAAGGGAAATCAACATCAACTGGGCCCTTAGCATTCAAAATAGGACCTAGTTCCTCCTCCTGTTCACATACGGCCTGTTGTTCCGTTGGCCTAAAAAATTGTTATTGTTATTGTTACCTTTGTTCCGGTTATCTACTTTGTTACTGGTGTTAACCCCATGCTGGACATTACTAGAACCACCTTTGTTTCCAGTAAGTCCCTTTATCCTATTACTTCTTCTTGGCCCTGAGTTTACGTCTCCCTCAGGTTCTTCTTCAATTATGTCATCTAGAACATTCATATCTACTGCCCCTTCTATTGATTGGCCACCACTGGTGCTTACCAAATGTGGATCCCTAAGTCCCTTTAAATTCGGATAGGCAATTTTCCTTGAATAGGCTTCCCTATCTCTGACCAGTTTTTTGTTTTTGTTCCCTTTCAACTTTAACAACAATGTATCAATACTAGATAGGATACGTCCGTAATCAAATCTGTATCTATTGAAGTCCAGGTCAGACTTAATGTCCATATCAAGATTGTTGATTTCAGTCATTAAAAAACCAATATGCACAGCATAGTGTTTAATAATAAGTTCTAACAGTTCAACACCTTGCTTTTGAAAAAGCGCCTCTAAGTCAGATGCAAAGTCCTGGTCGATAATCAAGCCAGATGGCGTAAAGTTATTACGTAGTCCTTTCGGTACTATATTTTCAACTACACATTGTTTAAAATAAGCAGACTCCAACTGCAACTTTTTAAGTTTAAGCAGTTTGGAGTCAAACAATTTAAGCTTGTCAGCTAAACATGTGCTGTTGTTAGATGTAAAAGTACCGCTTTGTCGGTCAAACATAAGGTTGGTGGTATCTGCAAGCCAGCCCCCAAGATCCGGTAAACCAGCGCTCGTTTCAGCAAGTCCATTCACATCGTTATCCCTTCCTCTTGTGACCGTACATTGGTCTGAGTTGGAACGTTCATTTGAGGCTGCCTCTGCGTATGAGTTAGCACGCCCGGTGCTTTCATCACTTCCAAAACCAATACCAGATAATAAAAAAGAAGAAGAAGCGTTTCCCTGGCTATTTCCTGAACTACTCGGGTTGTTACCCAACCGGTTCTGCCTTTCCGGCTGTGCAGCCGGAATCCAATCATCAAGGCTGCTTTGACTCTGTCCTGTCATAGGAATAGTTCTGCAAGGTCCTTCTACCGAGGACCGGAAAGTAGCCTGCATGTCGTCTATTCTGGAGTTCATCTGGTCGAGCCTAGCAGACAGTCCGGTTATTAGACCAGCCAAATCCATGTCGCTATTTCCAGTATCATTAGCCATAACCACTTGTGGGTGACTGCACGAACAAACAGGAATCCTCACAAAAGCAACAACAAAACCACTGAAAAGAAAAAAAATAAACCAAGCAACTCCAAATGAGGGTCCTTGTCGGCAGAAACCACACAGGTAAGTCCTAAACGCGTTTATTAAAGTTTCACAAAGCGTTTTCGCCACAGAACACTGTGGCTTCATCAGAGGTAATAAAAACAATCAAAACATATTCCGTTTAAATCTGTAAAACCAGGAAATGACGCTTTCCTACTTCCTAACCAGAACAGCATATTTTTAAAAAATCTAAAAAAATATAAATATGTTTATCTTTACAAAAATATACAACAAAACACAAGTCCTTATATGATCTCATTACTAAAAATACTAAATGTATAAAGAAATATATATATTTAAAAATTGCAGAACCACAATAACCGAGTTACTACTCAGTAAACTTATACCTATGTAGTTTTACAGGACAAAGTAGCACAGTTTTAACCATATATATACAGTTTGATATAGGGCGTATTTCAATACATTAAACATAAAAATTATGTTGAGCCAGTTCATTGGGGATGAAAGTAAATTGTGTACCTATCTCCATAGTTGCTACCCAGCATTACCAGTGTTTAAACAACTAGACCAATACATCCGTAGTTACTCAAAGATGTTAACACTGGAATAAATAGAATAACTGGCAAAATGAATTCTATCCTATCTAAGATAGCTCTTTAATTTTAACACAGGAGCTATGTTACAATTACTATTAAGTCCGGGATGTCTGAAAGCATCTAACCGTAACTGCCATTCCAACTCTCGATTTTCTAAAATTACATCACTAAGGAACAAAGATCATTATTAGATGAGCTGAGCCGGCTACCTGTTCGGGTATTAAAACCCGATAAGGGTGGTGGATTAGTAGTACTTGACAATTCTATCTATAACAAAAAGATGATCAAGTTACTTAATACAGATGTTTATAATAAGTCATCAAGGAGTGAGATTAATGGTAGTACCCAAAGAATCAGGGGATATTTTAGGGATCTGTTCCTGGCAGGAAAGATCAATATAGATCTGTACAATTACATTGACATTAATTGTCCTAAAATACCTGCCATGTTCGGAATCCCTAAAATTCATAAAAGTATTAAAAATCCACCCATGAGGGCACTGATAGACGGTAGATCTTCTATCACGTACCCATGTTCTAAGCTCATCACTAACATTCTGGATAAATACATCAAAGGTATACCGAGTATATGCAAGGACTCGTGGTCCTTTCTTGAAAGTTTAAATAACATCCCCTATAATGGTGAGAACAATTTTTTAACAATTGATGTTATAGACCTATATACTTCCATCCCACACCAAGAAGCTGTGGAGTGGACTGGGTCTATGCTTCAGGCCTTAGGGGCTACTAGATTGGAGGTTGATTTGGCTACAGAGCTATTGGAAATAGTCCTAACCAGCAATTATTTCACCTTTAATGGTGAATTTTTCTTGCAGAAACAGGGAGTAGCGATGGGCTCTCCATGTGGTGCTGGAGTAGCAAATTACGTCATGGGATATTGGGAAGCTAACATCTTAAAAACGACCCCAGGACTGATGGAATCGGCTATTTTCTACACACGGTTCCTGGACGATATTTTTATATTGTTCAGGGGCTCGTCTGTGGAAGCTAATACCTTTGTGGAAACCATCAGTTCCACCACTGAATTTTTGAAATTTACGTTCAAATTCTCAAACAGTGAGATAGATTTCCTTGATGTTAAACTGTTGAAGGATGTCACTGACCAGGTTCTGACATCGACCATTTACAGAAAACCCACATACTGTAACTCCTTCCTGCACTTCACCAGCTTCCACCCGTATAAACAGAAGAGGTCTATAGTGAAAGGGCAGCTGGTGAGGGCAGGAAGAATGTGCAGTACCTTGGTAGACTTCACTAATGAATGTTCCCTATTAAGGGAGATGTTTAGCAATCGAGGATACCCAGATGCAATGCTTTTAGAGCTAATAAGTGAAGTTACTTTTAAAAGGAACAACGGTTTTTACAAACCTTTACTTTTCCAACAAAATGTGGTATATTCCGACAGTAACATCAACATTGAGTTGGAAGAGACCCCCATTGAGAACGAGGTGAACTGTATAACAACCGCAATGGTTAAAGTAAGTGACTTTTCTTTGAGATTTATTACTACCTTTAGTGGTAATTCCAGAAGTATTTTGGATATTATAAGAAAGAACTGGCACCTTATATCCTCTAATGCACTATTGGTTGAAAAATTAGGTAATGAGCCTAAATTTATTTTTAAAAGATCGAACAATCTTAAGGAGCTATTACAAAGGGATGTTCACATATGTACATTCCACAAAAGGAGGGGTATGTTTAGATGTGGCTTCTGTAGATTTTGCAATTATGTACGGATTGGGGAAACATTCCAGGTTAGACACAACAAGTATGACATCAGGTTCACGCTTAACTGTGAAAGTAAATCTGTCATTTATATTGCTATGTGCAATTGCTGTGAAGGATTCTACATTGGAAAAACGGACAGGCGGGTCCGGGACCGAATGTATGAACACCTTTATACAATTAAAAACAGAAAAGATGAAAATGCACTGGCAAAGCACATTGCCCTGAATCCAGGTCATAGCTTCCAATTTATGGCTATTGACTATGTCCCACTTAAGGATAGAGGTGGCCCCCTTTTTCACTAATTTTAGAAAATCGAGAGTTGGAATGGCAGTTACGGTTAGATGCTTTCAGACATCCCGGACTTAATAGTAATTGTAACATAGCTCCTGTGTTAAAATTAAAGAGCTATCTTAGATAGGATAGAATTCATTTTGCCAGTTATTCTATTTATTCCAGTGTTAACATCTTTGAGTAACTACGGATGTATTGGTCTAGTTGTTTAAACACTGGTAATGCTGGGTAGCAACTATGGAGATAGGTACACAATTTACTTTCATCCCCAATGAACTGGCTCAACATAATTTTTATGGTTAATGTATTGAAATACGCCCTATATCAAACTGTATATATATGGTTAAAACTGTGCTACTTTGTCCTGTAAAACTACATAGGTATAAGTTTACTGAGTAGTAACTCGGTTATTGTGGTTCTGCAATTTTTAAATATATATATATTTCTTTATACATTTAGTATTTTTAGTAATGAGATCATATAAGGACTTGTGTTTTGTTGTATATTTTTGTAAAGATAAACATATTTATATTTTTTTAGATTTTTTAAAAATATGCTGTTCTGGTTAGGAAGTAGGAAAGCGTCATTTCCTGGTTTTACAGATTTAAACGGAATATGTTTTGATTGTTTTTATTACCTCTGATGAAGCCACAGTGTTCTGTGGCGAAAACGCTTTGTGAAACTTTAATAAACGCGTTTAGGACTTACCTGTGTGGTTTCTGCCGACAAGGACCCTCATTTGGAGTTGCTTGGTTTATTTTTCTTTTTTTTTCTTTTCAGTGTTTTTCCTTAATACTTCAATAGTATTGGAGTATAGACATGGAAAATTTACAGGAACACAATGATATGGGATTATGCTGCTTTGATTCATCTGTATGTACTATAGGCTGAAGCCAATGGTGCTCAGCCTAAGTCAAGAAGAAGAGTTTTCAGGCCCCAGGTATCTTTTTAGATGCTACATGACCCAGAGATTGTAGTGCACTGCACGATGGACAGGGACACACTACAAGAACTCTATCACCTCTGACGCCCTCAGCTCAGAGCCAGAGCCAACCAAGGGTGAACCTATCCCAGTCGATTCTAAAGTATGTGTAGCCCTTAGAATCTTAGCTACAGGTACCTTTAAAAAAACAACTAGGGACATGATGGGTGTGTCACAGTTATCAGCATCCAGGATCATCCACCAATTCCTGGATGTTATGCTCATACATGCCAGTGAGTACATATGTTTTCCCTGTAGTTCTGAGGAGAAGGCCAGCAATGTGCAGTAATCCTACCATGTAGCACACTACCCTGAAATACTGGGTACCATAGATTGTACTCATGTACACATTAAGGCACCACTTGTTGAGCATGATACAATCTACATTAACCAGAAGGGATACCACTCCATCAACTGCCAAGCTGAGTGTAATGCCCAGGGAGTTATCTTGAATGTGTTTGCTGGAAACACTGGCAGTTATCATTACTCCCATATCTGGTACACATCACAGCTGTACCAGATGTCTGCTAGGGGGACATCCCATAGGGCCATTTACTAGGGGATGCTGGCTATGCACTGGAAGTGGTAATGATGACACTCCTCAGAAGTGCACACACAGCCATGGAACAATGCCATAATGAGAAACATGCTCCAACTATCATAGAACATGTGTTTGGGCTGCTGAAGTCATGGTTCTGGTGCCTTGATACATCTGGTGGAGCCCTGCAGTATAGTTTGCACACATATGCACAAATCTTCACAGTATGTGCTATGCTACAATTTGATCCTGTGACAACAGCTACAGCAGGATTGACAAGGGGAAGGGACACACATTCCCCACACCAATGCCTAGTTCACCACAGCCACATTCAGAAGAGGACTCAGAGGGGAAGCACCAGCTGCTGTAGCTGGAGGCAGATTTAGGTGTGCTCAGTATGCCCTTGCTTTGGGTAAGAGACAGCACATAGGTTCATAGGTTCATAGATTAGTACTAGGCTAACTGCCCTCATGGGCCATTTTGAGCATAGCCACTTACCCCATGTGAGAATCAAACCCTGCACCTTGTGTTTCTAATGTAAGCACCTTAACCATTACACCAACCTCCCACCAGCATATTCGCTGACCAACTAGGTGACTAATACCTTTTTCCTACTCACATACATATAGTAAAACTGATGCCAGGCAACTCATACAAACTTTACCTCCCCATGTACTGGCTTTGTACTGCTTGCATCAGACAGAATCAGCCCTGAACTAAAACTGTGTCAACTACTGTATTTGCAAGGTAAGTCCTAAAGTCCTGAATCTAGAGTGTATTCTTTAATAATATTATGGCATATCCTTGTATTTCTTAACTTGGTTCAGTAATCAAGTAAATACTGGGAGATTTGTAAAGAAAGTACATTAACATGTGACAGCAGAGACTAATTTTACTTATATGTGTCCATTAGTAAGTAGTTGGCCTCAGACATCAAAGATTCACTCAGAGAAGAGTGCAAAGAAAAACAATCAGTATGAGAAGTGGAAAGCTTGGAGCTGTAAGGTAAGTGAAAGCAAGGAAGTGGTAGATGTAGAAAGGTAGGAGTGTAAACAGATAGTTGCAGATAGTTGCAGAAACACTATTTTTATGGTCTTGCTGTGAAAGCAAATCAACAAAGGAAGGCAAATCTATTTGGGGACAAAATGCACCAGTAAACAGTACCTGCCTTACTTTACAGGAATTGCAATGAGGAGGCAGATTTATTTGGGACAAAATACAGCAAGTATATTGTTAGTTGTGCCACCTAGTGGCGAGAGACAAAGCTATAGTTGCCTGGGTTGGGGGGAGCCCTTGCAGGGGTGCACACTGTCTGAAACAATGTTTAAAAAATAACTAGTAAAAGTATTAAATTTCCTATAAAAAAGAATTGTAAACATCCGGTCACAATGTATAAAAAAATAACTATTAAAGGACCAAATTTGCTGATAATAAGAATTGTAAACATCCAACCACCTCTGCAGACTTTTCTGGTAGGTATCCTTATTAAAAAGTGTTATTCTGTGCTTGAAATAACTGTCTCCAGACAAAATTCATTGCAAGCATAACAGCATATTTAACACCGAACAGTTTATGTAGTAAAAGCAGTTGCTGCTTCAGTTAGTCCCCTACACCATTGTAAGCATAACAGCATATGTAACAGTAAACAGATTTTGTAGTCACTACTTCAGTTAGTTCCCTATACCACATACAGTTAGCTAAGTACTTTGACTGGAAAGCATAAAAATGCCTATTGACCCAGGTGCACAACAAATATTTGAGAATAGCTTAAACAATTGCAGTCACTTGCTTGCAGCCGTGTACACTGGAAATGTGCTGGGAGAGCTTCCCCACCATGAGCAGGCCACAAATAACTATTTAAAAATGGCGCTGCTCAAGAAGACCCACTAATACAGGCTAGTTAATGTGCATGGCAGAGGGGGGTGTTAGAGGAGGGAGATACAAAATGGGGGAAGGCAGAACCAGAAAAGCAGGTAGAGTTACATCCCACCCCCTCAAAGAAGAGTGCAAAGAAAATCAATCAGTATGGGAACTGGAAACCTTGGAGCTGTAGGGTAAGTGAAAGGAAGGAAGAGGTAGAGGCAGACTGGTAGGAGTGTAGACAGATAGTTGCATAAATACTACTTTTACGGCCTTGGTGTGTAAGTAAATCAACAAAGGAAGGCAAATCTATCTGGGGACAAAATATATCAAGTAAATGGCACTAGCCTTACTTTACACGAATTCCAAAGGGGTGGCAGATTTATTTGGGGCAGGTTACGGCAAGTATATTGTTAGTTGCACAGCCTAGTGATGAGAGACAAAGCTACAGTTGACTGGGATGTAGAGGTCCTTGCAGGTGTGCACAACGGTTGAAACAACATTTAAAAAATAACTAGCAAAAGTACTAAATTTGCTTTAAAAAGAATTGTAAACATCCGGTCACAATGTATGAAAAATAACTATTAAAGGACCAAATTTGCTGATAATAAGAATTGTAAATATCCAGTCACCTCTGCGGACTTTTCTGGTGGATATCCTTATTAAAAAGTGTTATTCTTTGTTTGAAATTACTGTAGGGAGAAACTGGACCATAGCAGTGGTATTGTTTGGCAATTTTGCAGTTGCTGGGGTGGGGGGACCCAAGTTGCGATGATAAAGCAGACCAATTGTGCTAAACAGACTTTTCTGGTGGGTATCTTTATTAAAAAGTGTTATTCTTGACTTGAAATAACTGTAGGATGAAACTGGACTGTAGCAGCAGTTTTATTTGAAAATGTTGCAGTTTCTGTTGTGGGGGGCGTCCAGCTGCTATTATAAAGGCAGACCAAAGGTGTTGCACATGTGCACACTGAAAAGAGCTGGAGAGAGCCTCCTCCCCACAAGCAGGCCAAAAATGTAATATATGATGCTTTATTGTTGGTGTCTGTTGCCCATTTCCTTTGTATGACATAAAACTACATGTGGAAACATTGCAAACTAAAGGTCTGATCTAGCTATAGGTCATATATTTACAATACATCCATGTGTCCGCCCCACCAAGTAGTACTACCCTGGGGTCTCAATACTTTACACAAAGTGTAATATATAATGCGGTGTGCTCCCTCATAAACAAGGCCAGTTGGTGATGCTCACATCTTCACTCTGCTAAACTCAAACATCCAACTATGCTCAGTAAGGGTACTTGTGTTGTTAAACAGCTAGGCTTTTAAACAGCCTAGTGCTATTAGGCCAGTATCCTCCTATGATGCTATGAAGCTATGTGCCTATGGAGACCTCCCAAGCCTTTGTTCCTCACATGGTCTGCTGTCATATACTATAAGTGCACCTGCACTCTTGTATAAATCAGACTTGTGGCATGGCACTTGCATTAAGTACCATGTTTTGTAGTCTGTACACTTAGGTAGAGGTTCTGTCATTACTGGAGTTGACTGTGTGTGTCTAATCAGCAGAGTAGATGTGGTATTCTACAGTTACTTCTTCAGTTGCATGGATTGCCAGTATTATGATCCTCACACAAGTCTACACATCCATTGCAGGCAACCCTCCCAACCTGTTGTCTCGCACATGGCCTGCTCATGTCGTCTACTATAAGTTCACCTGCACTCCTGTATAAATCAGACTTATGCTGTGGTGCTTGCATTAAGTACTGTGTTTCATAGTCTGTGCACCTTAGATTGGGGGTTCTATTCTCACTGCAGTCAACTGTATGTGTGTCTGTGAGCTTTTGCTTGACATTGCTGAAAGCATTTTACACCAGCATGTGGACACTTCTCCTGTCTTTAACAAACACTGCTGATGTCATCAGTTATAAAGTGTTGCCTGACACACTCCAAATCAGAGTTAGATCTGTGGAATTTTTATAAATTACCATTTTCTGTAGTCTGTGTACTTAGGTAGGGGTTCTATTCTCGCTGTAGTCAACTGGGTTGGTGTGTGTGTGTGTCTGTGAGCTGTTTCTTGACATTACTGAGAACATTTTACACCAACATGTGGGATACTTATTCTGGCCTCAGCAGACTCTATTGATGTCATCATCTATATGATAATTTTGGATATGCAGTAATCCCACCAGGGTATGGTCAGTCAGTGGACTGGAGGCCAGACAGATATGACCTCATCCTATACCAGGCAGATTACAGTGACATGGATTTTAATCTAGTCACATACATCATGACATGGTTTGTAGCCTCTGTGTTATGTTGATGCGAAAGGTATGTAGTCTCTCCAGAGACACTTTCTAGATCTAAGCTGACACACCCAGTGGAAGTAAGGCAGTTTGCAGTGTTGTTGTGATTTCCTTATCCCAAACAGTGATCAGTCACCGCTGCAATCCATTAATAATCTACACCATATAAAAAAGCAACCCTGTAGCTAGAAAAACTGATGTTGAGGAAAGTTCTATATGTTTGGAACAATGAGAGAAAGCATTTTTCTGTAGGATATCTGTACAGAGGAGTACTAAATCTCAGAAGGTATGGTTCCATTTTGTTACCTACATACTGCATACACTGGAATGTATTTAACAAAATTGTGAAGCACAGGCATTTGTCCTGTTGTCTGTATGTGTTACTTGGAAATGTACTGATGGCATGGCCAAGTTTGTCAAGCCATTTCAGAGGTAGACATGATTGACAAGACATGAAAATACAAGAAAAGGAATGCTGTGTGAGAAACATGTACAGATGTTTCAGGGACAGGTAATTTGATAGCACGTTTAGTATTTCAAAGATGTTTTGTTAGCCAAAAGGGTCATTTGCCTGTTCTTTTGTGGGGATGAGGGCTAAAGCGAGTTACTCCTATGGCACTAACAAGGATATGTTGCTCTTTGTTACTGTCATTGCTTTGCATCCTGCCTGTTGTCAGTATTTCACATTTCTAGACTGTTTAATGTTTCTCCTGTTGGTAATAGTCACTAGCTACCATTTATGTTGTATCTGTAAACACGTATTTTGCAGTTATGTGATACTTCTGTGTATTATACATCTGTTTTCTTTTATGGCACCTACAATAACATCAGTGAGACAGTTGAATTCATGTCAACAACCCTTTATGGATGGCAAAAACAAAACAATCATTGGCAGTTTTCAGTAACATGGTGCCTTTCTCCTTCAAAGGGGAATGTGAGATGTGGGCTGTAGACTGCTAATATGGCAGAAAATTGTTGCTAATGTCAGTTCTGTGGGTGGCCACCGAAGAACATATGAACAGGTGTGCCACAGGGCCACTGATATGATAACCTCTGCAAGAAGGCGAGCAGCAGCAGTAGACTGTGACCTATTGGTTATAGGGGGAGGACCTTCTAGGGAACCACCACTGACCCCCAATGAACAATTTCTAGCAACCTAAGGGATACAGTAAGCTCCCAAGAGATTGTAGTCCAACACGTGCTGGATGTGGGAGCTAGCGTTTTGGACATACCAACCAAATCTCAAGAGCTTCCTGGTAGGCCTTGTTATCTGAACAGTTGAATATGGTTGTATAGTTAAAGAATTTAAATGAGTAAGTTAATTCTGTGTCATAAATATTTATTTTGTTGGGGGCAGATTGACGATTGCTACAGTTATAAGCTTAGCTTGGAGTTGGCAGGCACATTCTTGTTTAAAAGATTGTTTACTGCAACTATAAAGGGGTAAATGTATTACCCCCTGCATTACTGTTGATTGTGATGCTGTTGCCCTTTCCTCTTGCTTAACTTATTTCAGGACCTTCAGGCCTCCATAAAAGCTTGCCTTCTGCTGTTGGTAAGACAAATATGTTTATGTCAGTACTACTGATCCATTTAAAAAATATTGTAGTGTGTGATTTTGATCTCAAGCATGTTGTCAGTATTGCTGGATTGTCTGTAATAGTAGCAGCAGTGTTACTTTGTTATTATAAATTGCACTGTAGTAGTGCAGGCATTAATGTATTCCTGTGTTTCTTGTTTTTTTTTTTTTTTTTTTTTATCACAGGTAACTCTGACATTAGAACTGTGGGCTGTGTGCCCCCTGATGTCAGTGTATCAGCAGACACTGATAATTATGATGATGGTGGCCAACCTGAGGCACAGTCAGGGGTGCAGAGGTTGAATCTGACACAGAGAATGACATACAGCCATCCCCTGCATTTAGAGTGGACACAGCCAGTAGGCCTATGCCTACCCAGTCTACTGAGCCCACAGATATTGGAGAGGTGGAGGGTGTGAACATTACGCAGGGAAGTGTGTCTACTGTGGTTTCAGTGCCAGTTTAGACAGGCTGTAGCCAAGGTGTGGGCAAGGTGCTATGCAGGAGGATTGATAGGGTGCTCAGAGTGTGCATGCTGTCCATCCTCCACCTGGTACAGGTGTCACTTCCCGTGCCACTGCGCTTCTGTTTAGGTCCACCATGGAGGCACAGGCACATTCCCATGGGTGCTCCAGACAAATTCTCAAAGTTGTGGATGTGGTACAGTCTGGCATGTGTGACTGCCTCCACAATGTTGCTGGTTTCACTAGATTGGATAAATTACACCAGGGGCATCTCTGATGGAACAAGGGGTGTCTGTCATGGAACAAACAATGCCTGTGATAGAATGTCTGCTGGGGGAAGAACCACATCCTCATGGGCATAAGCCAGCCACATCAGCTGCTGTCAGCCAACATGGCCATGCCTGATCATGCTGCCATAGTGGCAGTACTTCCACTGCTCCATCAGTGACTGTGCTGTCCACAGACAGATGTGGCAAGCCATGGGGTCAAGGTCCTGGGCATTCCCATGAAGGGAGCTCATCCAACAGACAGCAGTCACATTTAGATAGCAGGACTGCATCTGAATCTGGTCCTGGACATCAAAGTACCAGTGCAATTCTTGGCACAACCAGTTTTTATGTTCAGGGATGACAATGGGGCATGACCCACACCTGTATAACACACAAAGATGTAGAGCTAGCACTCAGCTTGGCTGTGTTTATGCACATACTCACACATCAATTTCACCTGGAGGACTCCTACTGACACATACACAACAGTTACTCATTTTGTCTCACTGCCAGTTTGTTGTTTTGCCCACATGTCTGCCTTCTTCTCCTTCACACTCACACACATTCCCCTGACCTTTTGTGTCAGTCTAGGCTTCCTCACCCCTTCCCCCCCCACATAACACCCTGCGCAAGTGATGATAACTGTGCCATATACTTCTGTTTTACCTTTCTGATTCAGGGATACAAAATTTGTGTTTGATACTCAGGGTGCATAGCTAACTTACTGCTTAGTATATCTGCAATTGTGGTGTTTAACTGGTCATTGTATGTTTAACTTATATTGGCCTTGGAAAGTTCAAAAGTTGACAGCATCAACATGTCACAACTTTACAGTGAATGTGAGAGTTGTGAATTAAGAAACTGCAATGTGTATAATTGCCTTCTAACATATGTCTTACAGGATTTTCCAGGTAAAACGTATAGTGAACATCACAGGTCACACCATGATATTTAGATTTTAGGACTGTATGACAGCGCTGCATTTTCTTTTCTTTTTCCTTAGTTTTCTTCATTTAAATTTCTTTTTTTTTTTTTTGCCACTGTTTGCACAATATACTACATAGTGCAAATACTGGAACCAGAGAACCTAGACCACCCAGGAAGCACACAGCCAAAAATAGAAAACGTGCAATGTACTTTATTCCTGTCAGTGTATTCCTGCTATGTGGACTATCATGGCATTCACTTTTGCCTAAAATGCATACACAGAGTACTGTATATCCAATAACCCTGAAATTGCTTTGCTTGCCAATGTTGCACTCTGTTTACCATTACACACTGCTGAGCACCATGGCTGTTCAATGTTAAGCATCATGCAACATTTCCAAACAGTGTGCACACTCCCAGTACGTATGATAACTGCAACTGGTTTGGTGGGAAACCATCATTGTACATTGGTCTTGTGGTAGATATGGCAGGCATTTGTTGAGGGGAATTGAGATTCAGTGCTCAAATATGGAGTCTCCAGGAGTCCTAAGTGTTTTCTGGACTCCTAGTGAAGGAACATGGACCGAGATTATTGCAGACAGACTATTCCAGCTCAGAGTAAAAGTCAGAGGCATGGGATAGTCTTGCCTGGGCTGTGACCAGTGCTACCAGTATCCCCCACACTGGTAAGCAATGTAGGCATGACTACAATGACCTCCAGAGGAGGTAGAGGGATAACCTCAAATGCTGGATCGAGGAATATAGGACTGGGGACAACCTACAGATATATAAGTATCAATTACAGGACTATTTGTAAGAGTTAAAAGCTGAATATAGTTGGGATTGGCATTCCTAATGGTATTCTGTTCTGTTTTTTTCCACAGCTGCCATAGAGAGAGAACTGAATGTGAGAACCCATGCCACTAGACTGGCCTGAATGAGAGAAACATGTGATATGTATGCAGCAGAACAGTACTGTTACTGTAGCATTAAAAGTTTATGATAGTTTTTTGGGGTATCTTTTACACTTGTATCAAAGTGAGCATGTATATCTCAACTGTAAAAGCAAGTATGCTTGCATTACTGTGTAGCACAAACAAACAGTTCAGTACTCTCATATCAAAGTGAGCAGGCAACTCTAAACTGTAAAAGAAAAATATGCATGCATTAGTCTGTGGGTCAAAACAGTACAGTACTAGACAGTAGTCGGAGGTTGTGGGTTTGCATACCACACTTCACAGCTATACAATGCTGTTAATTTGTCATCAATATTTTAAGATAAATTCAAACCTCTATATCAGTGGTACAAATGGCCTGCTGTAAACTGTAATCTGTGTAACTAGAACATGCATATATGAAATATATGCAAACATCAAGGACTTATTGCTGCACTCTGTAGTATAGTTTGTGTCTGTTATGACCTGGGTAGTCTTAAAAGTAAGTGTTGTTTGTTAGGAGTTGTTTGGTAGACTTAAAAGTAAAGTTAGAACAGAGTCAACTAATTGTATCAATGCATTGTATGTCACACATGAACCTTCTAATTTTTTTTCCACAGTGCAGCGGGGTAAGCCTAGCCCACAGGTCCTTCTGCCACCACTCCACTGGCTAAGGCACCAAGGCCCAGCATGTCTGTGATTCAACCTGGCAGCACCCCCTCTGCTGCCCCTCCACTACCTGGCCCCTCAGGTCATTCTTCCCCACAGGATAGGCCAGTAGTTCTCTCTGGGAGCAGTAGCAGAGGTGGTGATTTTTATCACCTGTGATGAACTGCCAGGGTCAGTGTGTAGGTTTGTGCGTGGCACTGTTGGTGCATCCCTATGCTGGATGGAGATGCTGCTCTCCATCATTGTACAGAATACCAGGAGGAGACACAGATGTTAGGTACTGCAGCCATTGGGGTAGGAGGATCCTGTGGGGCAGGCCTACCCCACTGTGCTGTGGAAAAAAAGCAGAGAACATAAGGGTTGGGGTGAGAGAAAAAAGAGATAATATTAGTAATTTAATATGTGACATACACTTCATTGATACAATTATTTGATTCTATTCTTTTACCTTTTAAGATTATCAGTTGCTAACAAATAACTTTTTTTTTTAACTTTTAAGACTACCCACCTCATAACAGATGTACACTATACTACAGATTGCAACAAGCAATCCTTTTATGTGTACATATATCCTGTTTCCATTATACTTATTACAGTTTACAGCACACCATTTGTGCCAATGGTATAGATATATGAAGTTACATTGCAATAATGATGAAAACAGTGTTCTATAGTTGGGAAGTATGGTTTTTGAACCTACAACCTCTGACTACTCTAATACCGCACTGTTGGTTTGGTCTACAAACTAATGCATGCGTAGTTTCCTTTAACAGTTGAGAGATGCATGCTCTCTTTTATTTTAGAATATGGAACTGTTACTTTGTGCTTCAGACTAATGCAAGCATACTTGCTTTAACAGTTGAGATACGCATGCTTAATTTGATACAACTGTATAAAACACCAAAAAAGCTGTTTTTAACTTTTAATGCTATGATAACATTACTGTTCTGATGCATACATACCACATGATTCACTTATCTGGGCCAATCTTGCAATGGGTTTGCATATTCAGTTCTCTCTCTGTGGTAGCTGTGGAAAAAACAAAACAGAACAGAATACCATTATGAATACAAGTCCTGACTATATTCAGCTTTTAACTCTTGCAAGTAGTCTCTGTAATTGATACTTGTATATCTGTAGGGTGTCCCTAGTCTTACATTCCTCGATCCAATGTCTGAGGGTATCCCTCTTCCTCAACCAGAGGTCAGTCTAGTGGTGTATAAATTGTTCACCCATGCAGGGGATAACAGTAGAACTGTCCCTCTACAATAGCCTGGCTCCATGTTCCTTCACTAGGAGTCCAACAAACACTTTGGACTCCTGGCCATCCCATCTTTGAGCATGAAATCTCAGTCCCTCACCACACACACCTGCCGTGCCTACTATGGATCAAGACCAATGTAGAATGATGTTTTCCCACCAACTGCAGTTATCTTATTTACTGGGAATGCACACACTGAAAGTGTTGTGGGATGCTCACCATCATGCAGACATGGTGCTTAGCATTGTGCACCTTCAAGCACAATGTTTGTGAGATGTTAAGTGGAATAAACTTAAAAGTATTTGAAAGTATTACATACACCTATATTGCAAACCAGTACTATCTGCCCCCAAAAAAGAATGGATCAATGCATTAATAGGCAGTGCCATGGACTCAGTTGAGTGGCAGGTGTATTTTAGAGACTGAATAGCAAATGGCAGACTTAAGTGCTGTTGCATACATGTGCTACTTAACTGAATCTGTGGCAGCAGGTATAAATACACTTAAAGCAGTAATATGTTCCTTTTGATGCCAGAAGGTACTGGGTCTGAATACAGGTGTATCTAATATGTTTAACTGCTTTTGTGTCCACATCGCTGCTCATTAGTGAAAGATGTGCACCATCATGTAATAATGCTTCAAAGGATATAAATGGGGTGACATGGGCAACAAGCATAGAGAAGAACAATAGGAATTCCCTGCTAAACTGTGACAGGATTGATTGTGTGAAATACATGTAATGCAAAACATACACCGGGGCAGCAAGTGTTGCATTCATATTTTCCTTGCTGTTTGGGCCAAATGGTACTGGGTTCTAATACAGGTGTATGTAGTACTTTTACAACTGTCTATGATACATGGACATACATTTATATATAGGTGTCAGTCACCATTGCTTAGCGATGGTGTGTGATGTGCACCATTGTGCAATACTGCTTTATAAAAAAGAAATGGGGTAGATAGGACAGTGGTGATATGGTGAGCAAGCATGGAGGAGTACAAAGGGGAATCCTTCCTAAGCTGTGACAACTACTATTGATTGTATAAAATACATGTGCTACTTAACTGACTCTGTGAAACTACCTATTAATGCTTTGATCCATTCCTTTTTGGGGCCAGATGGTACTGGGTTCGAATCCAGGTGTGTGTATATGCTATTCAGACAGTTCATGTTAATGTACAACCTATTTATTCTATCAACTTTCTAGGTGTAGAAGTGCAATATTACGTATCTGTGCATATTCTATGGGCCGTTTCCCCCCCATTATGTATGCCGAAGGTCTTGCTTAAAGGGGATGACAGGTATATTTCTGTTTCGTTATAACATGTCTATGCAACATTTTATGTCCCTATTTCTGTTTACATGCCATTTTATCATGTTGGCTTTTATAGAGAAATGTTGTGCAGAATCAGTGCTCTCTGTAGCTCTGGTGGTTATTGTGGCATTTCTTGCAAATCTGCGGACTGTTGGTGCTTCGACTTACACAGAATTGCTATCCATATTCACTTGCAAGGTTTCATGGCCAGCAACACTGCCACTAGCTGTGAGACCATCCTTAGATGCTCCATGTCTCATTAATATGCATTGTGCAATGCCGCATGATGAGCACCATCTTGGTATCAGGTATACTCCGTGTAGGCTTTACGAGAATCCTACACTGAGTTTATTGAATCCTGGGGATATGTCTATAACTATCTAGCTATGCATGCGTGTGTGTTTGTATGTGTGTGTGTGTGTGTGTGTGTGTGTGTGTGTGTGTGTGTGTGTGTGTGTGTGTGTGTGTGTGTGTGTGTGTGTGTGTGTGTGTGTGTGTACTTACCTTTTTTCTTTATTTTTTTATCTCTCTCTCTTTTTTTTTCTTAAAGGGCATCCTACATGTCCCTTGGAATATGTATATTAAACCAATCCAACCTAAATTTATAACATGTACCCTGCATCTGGTCTATACCATAATGTGTCACTGTCCTTCATATCATAATTTCTGTTGTAGAAACCTCCCCAGTTCTCAACTGTTTATGCCTTTATCTATTTAAGCATTTCAGGGGTACCTCCATTTCTCCATGACTAAAACATCTCCTTATTTTTTAACCAACCTGTGGTTTATGTTTGTTTGTAAAAGTCATTTTCCAGGTATGAGACACAGGTTTCAAGTAGTATAACCACCCATTAAATTTCGTATTTTGGATTTCCGTAGTAGTAGTAGTAGTCAGTTTTATCCATTAACAAGGTCTCCTAGTTCCATACCTTAGATAAAATGCCAATCTTCATATTTGTTGTGGATGAATATAATTGAGTTAAACACCATTCCTAACAACAGAAAAATTCAGGGTACCAGGTATCATGAATTATTGTTTTTAGTAAAATTGATTTTAGTGTACCCTGTCATGTACATTTCAAATGGTCTGTATGTTTTATTTAGCTTATGCTATTTCAAGAATGCACTTGCAGTGTGAAATCCTTCAGTTACTGATCAATTCCCAATAATGTTTTCTGACTGTGACTGTAATACCCATATGCAGGATAACTATCTGTATACTTTCCGCATTCTGTAAGATAGTTAATAATATCCAGTGTTACACAAATGATCATAGCTGAGAGATTATTATCTTATATGAGTTACCCCTCCTGAGCTAGAAATCTTTAACAGTTTTCTGCACTACTGAGTCCCTTGTTATGAACATATTCTGCGCTCTTACAAATTTAATTTTTGCGCCCTGTTTATGCTTGTAAGCTCATATTGTGTCACCATATTAATTTTTTTCGCTTCTGCCAAATCTATTACCATGCCCTTTCTCAAAGTATCTCTGTCCTTATTTTCTATTGTCATACCTGTAGATTTTCTTTTGGCTTAAGTTGATACTTTTTCCTTGTTATGGCAATCCTACATATCATTCCATTAATACAGGTCTATGAACTTATTGTTCTTTTCCCCTACTCTTACAACTTTAGTACAAGTTAGTGATTTATGTGCTTTTATACACACTGGCTCAGCAGTGACAGCACTACACCATAACTGTTCATTTTATTATCGCATTTGCAATAGACAGACGTAGTAATTTCTCTATAAGTACAGTAGTTATCCTTCATTTGACTTCTAAATATGTGATTTCTCTGTCCTGAATGTATTCTGCCTGCAACAATCTGAGGAATATACTCTGAAATGTGTAGAATGCCACTTCCTTTAGTCAGCATACTATAATAAACATGTTCCAGTGAAAATCCTGCATGTGAAAATTCATCCCTCAGCAGTAACTCCCCTTTATTCTGTCATTCAAACTACTGATAATATAATTTATTTTCTATATCTGTTTCTCATCTATTGTTGAAATAATGCATGTGAACTAAGAAATCAGGCTGGCAGACAGACAGACATTCACAATTTATAATTTCTTCTTACAGGACTGTCTTCAAAACCTTAGGCATATCCATATCAGAGTTTGACATATACCACCTTTGAAAGAAAACTACATAGAAGACAGGTCTAAATAAGCTTTTTTCCCCACTGCCATCTATTTTTTGTTTTGTATCTGAAAATAAGTAACTAAGTGGCCTCACAGGAATTTTCTGATGTAGTTTCTTCCTTGTTAGCTTGTAATTATATTGCTTGTGTTTCTTTCCTTGCAGTAATTGGTTTGGGATTGAGGGTGCTTTAAGATTTGTATTCCTAAAAAATGTCACACCTAAACATTATATGAAATGTGTGTAAAGAAAACAAATGACTTCATTCTCAGGGGTAAAGATAGGCCTTGTATTGTATTCATCAGTATTCATCTACAAACATTGAGGTATTATATACCAAAGTCCTAGACAGATACAGAAGTTTATCTGTGTGGAGAAGCTCTGAATGTTTTGAGCCTCTAAGACATTCTTGATGTATCTACAGGATTATGCTAATGCAGATATTCATTAACAAGCTCATAATAGGTGAAGGTGGGGTGTCCCTAAATAATTAACTCTGGATAAGTGCTTTTAAATGATTAATAAATGGCTAAAATTATTTCACCTCCTACTGCTTACTTTATGTTAGTTATTAGTGCCTATAGAAAAAAAATGTTAGTATATTGTAAATTCAGCAAATTTTAAGTATCATTTTTTTGAAACAAAAACAGTATACTATGAAAAGGAAAACGGTGTTTAAAAAAATCCAAGGGGGTGATACTAAAACAATTCCACTCAGGTGTTCGGAGAACTGTTTGTGTACCCATGAAAATCATAATTACAAAAATGAGTGACTGCATCGGTAATAATGGAAAATTATTTTTACAGGTATGTGCAAGGTGAACAAAATCCGGGGAAGGCACATAAGTAATACCTTAGCCAATCCTTCCAAAGAATTCTTTAAAATGGAATTAGAAGTGGAGTCATTCTAGTTGCAAAGCTTATTCATTTTCCAGGACTAAATAGTTCAAAAAAATCTTTCGAACTCTGCCACTTTCTTGTCATGCAAAGTGCCTGTAAATCATCTGAATGGTCACAGTGCAGAACTAAATACGGTTACCGAGATTTAAAGTCAGGCATCTAAAAATAAAAAGCTGCTATACATGTAACATGAAGTTTAAATATAAGGTCTCACAGTTTTCAGAAAATGTGCTTGATTCTGTAATAGCTTATGACATAAGTTATATTTGTAGCATAAATGTAAATAGCAAGGACATAACTTCATGTGTCTTTAATGACATAAATATTTGTGTACTGCTATGAATGAGGCATACAATTATAATTTTGACCCTCTTGCTCCTCCTAGACTTACCATTTTTTTTTTTGCTAATTTACTGATTTCCTTATAAAGTCAAACCTTCTTATGAGGATATACCTCATTAAATATATCCATATAATAACATAAGCTATACAAATGTTCCTTACTATAATGAGTCTGGCACATGATTCTACTGTGAAAAATAAGTAAGTGCTCCTCCCTTCTGAACCTCTGCTATGATTATTAAGGGTCATTGGTTAAGAACTATGCAAGTGCTTCCTTAGTTACATAGATTACACTGATCTGGGCAGAATCAGATTGTCAGGAAAGGAAATCTTTCTAAATTCAACCATATAACAAATTAATATTTCATTTATAATAGATTTTAAATGTAAGATAGATTATCCCTTTCTAGGATACTGACCTTATCATGACAGAGGGGGGTTGTGTGACCTTATCATGACAGAGGGGCATTGTGTGACCTTATCATGATGGCGGGGGGTGTGACCTTATCACGACAGAGGGGGGTGTGTGTCTTTGTCATCCTTAGAACATTGTTGCCTGAAGCTTATGCCATGATGGTTCAACTAAAGAGTCTAATAACCTCACTCTGAAAAGGGTTACTGCAACCTTATCCCAGAGCCACCTGGATATGCTCTTCAGCCAATAGTGTCTAGTGGACATGTGACCCATGTAGCTCAGCTAGGCTCAACCTAAAAAGTCTCTGTGGGGCTGCAGAGCTGGTTCGCCTCTCACATGGCAAAGGATAAAATGTCAGTCAAGAGACACAAAGGATTAGGATGGACTACAATGGGTTAGACCCTGGCAATGGAAACTATCAATTGGTACATGCATTCTCATTTCTCTGCTGGTAAAGCAGCCAGAGCTTGTATTAAGATTAAAAACAGGTCTATATCATAATGTCTAATACTTACTTTGTCGAATTGCTATTTATCGAACCCATTTTATCAAAACCTCTCTTCATTGAATGGCCATTTTATCAAAGTTTTTCAGAGGGAAAAACAACAGCTGGCCATCATTGGGGATTTTTCCTTTTCCTCACTGTAGTGCCATCATGGAGTTGGTATATTTAGTTAGGTGTGCATGTGTGTGTGTGTGTGTGTGTGTGGGGGGGGGGAGTGTGGATTTTAAATTTTTAGAATTTAGTGACAGGCACTAGGTTGGCCATTGTTTTTTTCCATGATAAAGGTTGATGAAATGGCCATTTGATGAAGAAAAGTTTTGACAAAGTGGGTTTGATAAATAGCAATTTTGCAAAGTAAGTATTCGACAATATGATACAGACCCATTAAAAAGTACCAGTACATATTTACAAAGCAGTGTTTCTAAAAGTTGGCATCTTGAGCAAGAGTGCGCTTACTTGTACTGTAGAATAGATCATCAAGGAAAGTCTTGGGTAGGTGCATGGATGGTCACAAGTCCACTACTGTGTGCTATCTATTTGGAATAAGTGCCAATAAATAATAGAATGGCATCAATACAGCTGTGATTAGCAGAAAGGAAAGCATTGCCTGTTGTATGTGCATATGCATCTAAGAGCTATTTGGAGATCATGGGTGTGATGTTTAATAGAAAACCACATATGAGTTATTTACTGGGAAAGTTCAATGCTCATAGGAAAAATGATGGAGATGCATAGATATGAATGATAAGGACACTTTATTTGATCTGAACCCAAGTGGCAAATTGCTAGTCCTAGACTTCCCAAAAGAAGGTCTGTGTTTGTACTCAAGGATACTCATAGTGTTGCTAAGAGCAACCTGGCAATGTTCTGGCTACTCCTTTTTGAGTTACCAAGGGAGTTTGCCAGAAACTGTTTGTGGACTTCTAAAAGTCACTCTCAATGGCATTACCAAACTCTCCCATTCCTATGACATCACTTTGGTGACTGCTAGATCTGCTGCTTTCGTGGCTGTTTGCACTTATCAGTCTGAACCCTCCCATTTAGCATTGCATAACAATCCTCTTTTCTAATCTGTCAGGTTCTCTCACGTATTGTTCCACCAGTTGATCCTATGAATATCACTATGAAACATTTCAAAACAATTGGATTAATAATTAATCACTTGGCCTTCTCAGTCATACCTATGCATCTCCATAATATTTTCTATGAGCAGTGTAATTTCTCATTAGAGAACTCATATGTGCTTTTCTGTCAGACATTACTCCCATGACCTCTAGGAATGTTAGATACTCCAAATAGGTGTTACATGCATATGCAGATGCAAAAAGTAAGGTTTTCCCTTCTGACAATCATGGTGCCAAGATCAATGATTAACTTTGCAGCCATGTTCTCAAAAATTAGGGTCTATGTTCTAGATGTAGAGGTCAACACAGGTGATGAGTTGTTACCTGATCATCATTTAGTGATGAGCTGTGTCGTACAGCTGAGGTGGTAGCTATGTGGACTTGAGTGAGAAACTCAAATATGTAGTGATGGTGTCCCGGGAGGACTTTCTTAATGCTTTGATGAACAAAAAGTTAATTTCTTTCCCTCTAAAGATGTTCTCCTTTATATCTTTACAACTAGGGAAGTCAAGAGATGTGGAATTTGGATGGAACCTTCTCAAGATCTCTATATATGAGGGGAACAGCAAGTAGCTGTTCCATAGTGGCAACCATAGGACCAGCAGGTGGAAGCAACAAGTGAGAGAAAATGACAGATTACAAAAGACGACTGAGATGCAATGCTAATGGGGTGGGGGTCTTCTCATCAGGCTAAGTACAAACAGACACAAACGCAGCAGATCTGACAGTCCCCAAATAGATGTCTCAGAAATGGAAGAGTTTGGTAATGCCACTGAGAATCACTTTTAGAAGTCCACAAAGAGTTTCTCACAAACTGCCTTGGTGACTCAGCAAGGAGCAGTGAAAATATTGTCAAACCATTCTTACCAGTAGTAGAAAAAACATTACTTTTGACTAGGAGTATTGTAAAGAGTTGTAATGACTGTATTTGAGGAATTTTAGTCCAGTATAGATACCTTCCACTAACATCCACGGTGGTGCAGCGGTAGCATTGTTGCCTCACAGCAAGAGGTTCTCCCATTCGATTCTCGGCTGGAGTGTGGGGAGTGCCTTCTGTGTGGAGTCTGCATGTCCTCCCTGCGGTTGGGTGGGCGTTCGAAAGACATGGGTAAATGAGCGTGCCTTCGTTGAAGGTTGAACGTCAAGCTGGCACCTCGGCATTCATGAAAATCTACTGCCAATCATTAGCGGACCGGATTTCCGCTGTGGCAACCCCTAACTGGGAAAAGCCAAAATACACATACATAGATACCTTCCACTGAGGAGACAGTGCCAGAAGGAATCAGCAGAATTATATCTAGTTTGGTTGCTGGGCTGTGTTCATCTTTTCCAGAACTGGCAATACTGAGGGAGTTGAGAGTTGATGAGATCTGACTGCGACACTAATAGAGCTAGACAGAGTTGGAACATCATTTTAATACCTCTTTTTAATGTTGCATGAAAGACTGGGACAGTACCACTAGACTGGGAAAATGGAGGGATGGCACGTATTCCCAGAAAAGTGCACAGGGTATTGTGCCCTCATTATACACGTATCCTACTCCACACTTTTCAAGCTAAAGCACAGATCATGGTACTTGAAAAGAAACATTGTCCAGTAGTCAAGACTTTAGTTTAGGAACAACAATATGGATTTTGTGGTAGACACTGAACAATATATCAGCTTTAGGTCCTTACACGTATATTGGTGGGGTCAGTGGAGTTTATCAATACTGTCTACATTTGCTTTGTGAACTTGGAAAATGTACATGATAATCATTATGCAACATGAAAAGCCTTTTTATTCATACTAGACCGGAATGTTGTCAAGAGCTGTTTCTGCATTGCAATCTTATCCTTTATTGAGAAATGAGAGGTGTGTCCATATTCTTGGCATTAAGCTAAACACATTCCTGTAAGGTTATTTCTTGCCTACCCTTATGTTATGGTTTTCAACATTAGTATAAGGTCTGGAGATCATCCCATTTGGAGAGCTGGGTGTTACATATTTCTTTGGGTTTTTTTTGGTTTTTTTTTTGCAGATTATATTATCTTCCACCCCTCCTTTGACTGTAATCTTCAACATGTACTGCAGTAATTCACTTCTGAGTGTGAAGCAGAAGGGATAGAAAAATAAGCAACTCTAAATCCAAGGTTATTGTTCTCTTCCAGAAAAGATCAGATTGATTTCTGCAGGTAAGAGCAAACACATAGCTCCAGGAGGCATTTCAGTATCTTAGTGTCTTATTTATAAGTCACGACTGCTGGAATTGGGAAAATGTCCAAAGTGCTATTATACCAGGTGCTATAATGTAGACATTGTGCTATACTGTGATAATGAAGACAGAAGTGAGCCATAAGACAAAGGTCTCAACATACCTTTGAGTCTGTTTTAGTGATCACCTATGGTCATGAATACTGGCGGTGCCTGAAAGGATGAGATCATGGATATTATTAATGAGATTAAGATTCCTTTATAAAATAGCTGTGATAGAGTAAATAGCCTGCCGATCTGGGATGATCTTAGAATGCAGTTATGGCTCCTTCTCCTTTATAGGAGTCCCTTTAGGTGATTTTGAGACTTTGTATCAATGCCTTCTGGATAAACAGTACCAGTCATATTACAGACCCAGAATATATATAGGTTCATAGGTTCACAGGTTCATTACAAGGGTAAGCCAGTGGACACGGGCATCCCTTTTCAGGAGTAACCATGGGGCAATGTCTGGTTTAGTCATTTTATCAGAGTCGCACCGTTTACAGGTGGAAGTTGGGGGAATCAAACTCAGGACTAAACCCCTCCTATCTTACTTATATTATTTAGGGGCATCTGGGTATCCCACAGTATGAGCTAGAGTATGTAGCTGTAACTAGCAAATTCTGGTTTATGACCTGATTAACTTGCTAACAGCACTGCCATCAAAATGTCAAATAGCTTAGAAAATGAATGAATAAATGACTGAATGTATGAATCAATGCAACATGTTAGCCTTTAATAGATTCTTGTGTCAGTTTCCACAAATGTGTAGAATATATGATTAGCATCATAAAATATGCTGTGCTTATAATGGTATACGTCCTTTTATAAGAAAGAAATCTCTGTAGTAGAATTTAGGATCCATCAAAATAATACATTTACATCAAGCCTACTATTGTAAACTCATTGAAGTGGAAAAATGTCTAGTTATGTTTGTGCAAACTGGTGTGCTGATTTCTGACATGAATGTGTGTTGGAGTTTCGATCTGTAGCCACACTTTTAGTTTCTTTACTTCTGAAATATCTGTGTGGGTGAAAACATATCATAATTAACATGCTGGACAAATCCATCCAACTTGCTTATCACAGTCAAATGACATTCTCTTCAACAGTCAATAACATCTAAGCCCAATTTCAGGATAATCAAGTGCTCATTGCTTTCTTGTACAGTCTGTGAATTAATTGCACTGCAGGGGACACGCTGCGGAACTTGAATATCAATTCCTTGCTTTTTTTCTAAATTAAATTCCTTTAACTAGGTCTGCATATCATTTATCAAAGTTTATTTCCTTCTCTTTGCTGTTGGACTCTTTACTTTTACAGACTCCATTTGGTTATGGACCTGGATATTTATGTATTGATTGGATGAGACCAGCTAGACAGAAGCAATTCTCTCAAGGCTGACCTGGAAACATCACCCTGCTGAAGTGAGTTGCACAGAATCAAACCTGATACAGTTATAGACTGAAGAAATTAATCCATACCAACAGGAATGAGATTACTTGCTAAAAAAATCAGTCTAAATGTTTAATATGAAGCTGTCTTCACTGCAAGACTTTCAGTAGATGCAGATAAACTACATTTTATTTATGTCTGTTTTACTCCTGATCTTTTATTTTGAAATTTGTATTTATTAAATAATAAAAATAAAAAGAGCAAAATTAGTGTTACAGAAAAAAGTATTGCTTATGTTTCTTTTTTCATATTGCTCATTTATTAATATAACAAAAAATACATGAATATAAATATATACAACGTGCATGATATGCTCAGAAAAAGTAGTGCAACAATGTCTGCACAGTAACTTGGTTAACTGATTATATTTCATAAAGGAATTTAAAACAGCTATGTACATCTCTGGAAATGTTGTGATATTACAAAATAATGAAAAAGCATTGGAACATACAGCTCTGGATTCTACCTCCTGGCCTGCCTTAGAGAGATACGATGTGAAAAGAATGTAACGTTTTGTTGGAATATGATTAGATACTGACAGGATATAAAAAAAGGTAGCTCTAATTCATTAATATTTAGAAAGTTTTGCCTTCTTTAGAAGAATAACCTACCAACTGTATAACTGCATGTTCTCCTAAAGAAAAATTACCTTCTTTGACGGGATTCTCTAATCATATTATCCAGATGATGTTAGGCATTTACTTGTAATAGATGCATGCAAAGTCAACAAATGTGCATTTATGCACACATCCTGAAAGTTTTCAGGAGATAACACATCACTATTTATGTCAAATAAAGAAGAGCTCCTGGTGCTGCTTCTGGAAGGACATAAATGTGCTTTTTATGAAAGGATTTTTAGAATTTCTATTGAGTGTGGCTGCAAGTCTTTAAAGTGAAAAAAGGTGAAAGAGATCAGTTTTGTGGATATTGCATTGGCACCAGACATGTTATGTTACTGTCTTTTTCTCTTCTGTATTGCCCACTGTCTGCTACCTTCATTTGGAGTAATAGATGCTTTCAGCCGGCTCTACTACAAGTGCTCATATGCTATTTGCTTGTGACACGTTTGCTCACTGCCACTTGTTGAAAAAGGCAAGTGGCCTAGGTCTCACTACCTCTGTCTCCTGTAACTACTTAGTGCTGCCAAAACTTTATACCCCTACCAGAATCCAAACTCTTTCCATAAAACACTCTGCTTGCTCCTTAACCCCAAGTCTCTCTTCTCTTCCTCTAACCACAGGACTCTTTTCCTGACGTGTAGCCCTAAAATCCTATTCTCACTTTCTAACCCTAAAACACCCTAACTCTTAAATCCCTCTCCTACTACCTAAACCAAAAATCTCCTTCATGTCTGTTTCCCTACTCTACCCCATCATGTCCTCCCCCTCCTTGACCACAGCTGCCACACTTACCTCACCAAAACTCAAATGATGTGTTTGGGTAAGCTGAGGGAGTGGCTGTCCTGAGCTCATATTTGGGTTTGAGTGTCAGTCTAAACATGCTACATGACACTTGAATCCCTTTCTTTGAGACATTAGTCTCTGACCACTTGGTACCCTAATGTTTACAGAACACCCCAGTCAACCTACAACCAGTGTTAGATAATGGCAGAAAGAAATCCCCATTGATGTAATAAGCAAGCAATTGCATGTAAATTTGCATTTTTCGATGTGGCCACTTAATACAAAATATAAGAGGATGGGGAGTTTAATAACAAACTAGAAATATGAGACATTAAATGGCAGATTTTATTAGTTGTTGACACTTAAAGATGGTGATTCATCTTACAAAAAAGCTACAATAATTTCTCATACAACAATGCTTTTATTCAGAGTAATGATGACATGTGATTACAGTTTCCCTTATGTAACATAAGTAGAAACTGTTATCCTCTGACTTGAGGGAATGAGATGACATTCTGTATGCATTGCATTGTACAGCAAATACAGGCACACGTATCCCTCACAGCAATAACATGATGCAATGCCTTGACATACCAACATATTTCATAATAGTAGTAACATTTGTACTGGGGTGCATTCATTCTCTCTGTAGTATCATGTATTTTGTGATGTCAAATGCTCAGCTGTTTACCACCCACATTCATTATAAGAATATACTAACATTACACAAACACCATTGTATCTAGTTATTCTTATCCATTGTTATGTTGGGCATTGAGGTATCATCACAGGTTGTGAGAGCATAGCAGTGAAATAGATATTCAGGGCATGCTGTGCTGTCACTGCTCCTGTGATACATGCATTGAGTGCTGGCTTACACATCATACCTACACAGATAGACTGAAGTTCATTTCTGGGACAGTGTGTTAAAGTGATGGAAACAGCTATGTTGGCAAAGAAGCACTGATATTGTACTGCTCACTGTTGTTTAGACAGCAGCGTGTGTAGCTCCTTTTCATCATTCTGACTACATCCAGTTGTTCATATATTCATAACTCCTTTCCTACTGCACACATTGATTTCCGTTATTTGTGACAGCTTGCATTGCTATCTGTTGTGGCACATGCAGCTAATATAGAGGTCTGTAGAGAGCCTAGTATAATTGGCAGGGGTTTCAGCCTGGTAAAACTTATCTTTCAGACAAATGTATCGGACAGCAGTGGTTTACAAACAGTCTATCGTTATGGCACAGTCAGCGACCTTTTTCAGGCTACTTTCCTATAAGGTATGATAGGAAAGTACTGTAAACCCTTCACGGGTGCTCTACATGGCATAACTGATATACATATTTCTGTGGCATCCATGACTGGTATACATCTGTATGATACCTGTCCTGACATGTTTGAAAAAGACATGATGCAAATGTTTATTATATCATTCATTGCTCACAGGCTTTACCTATTTCCACAATAATTATACTCTGTATTCCATGTCTTTTTCCAGACATTTCTTTATTCCTGCAATCGTTTTTATCCCACTATACATCATAATGGCAGATGACGGCTTCCATAAACATTTCTGATGCAAGGCATGTTGCCAGAGCATCAAAAACTATGATTGGTCCTCTGATATGATTCTTTCTTGTGTGTTTGTGCTGTTGAATTGCTGTTATGTTACTTACTCTTATAATTCCATGCGAGAATGTCCACTGTAACTATGTCTGAGTTGTTTGCAAATTGTGAATGGAAAACTTGAAATCATGAAACACCATCCAATCTGTGTAGCCATTTGTCAGTTATGTATGTTGAGTCTTATTATATTATTATCATTTCCATTCACATGATTATGCAACATTTGCTTGTTTATTACATGTTTAAAGGAGATAAATCCCTTTCGTATGGATGCCACTGACATTTCTCTGCAAAAGCATGCCCATTTCTGATGTACATAACATTACAGCTGTAAAGTCCATTTGGTTTTGTGTATACATGGTGAGATGGAGAATTCAGCAGTAATATCAATTTGCATACATAAATTCCCTCTATATACATGTCATATGCAACAACTGCAGTCTATGTATTCATCCCATAGTGAATCTTTTGAGCCTGCTAAGTGTCATCACAACTCAGCATTTTATTAATATGTGTAAAACATTTTAATTCCCCTTTGTTATGCCATAGCTTTATATCCCTATCACATCCTTTGTTAGCATGCCCATTTTTTTATGTGCATAACTCTGGTATCGTCATTGAAATTAGTTATAATTTCATCAGTATTACAGATTAATATTAGAAATGTTTCTTTGGCACTTCTGCACATTTTCCTGCAGTTATATCAGTATACTTTACGCATTTCTCTTTCACTATTAATTAATTATGCAGTATAAACCATTGTTATTTGTGTACAATTCCCCCTTTTCACCTCCCCTCTTTTAGAATCCTTTCACTGTACTTCCCCGTAATATTTCAGGACCACAGTATATACTTGCATCTTAAGTTTGCCTAAAGATGAGACATTTTTGCTTGCATTCTGTTCTCATGCTTGCAAGCACCTCTCCATGGCTGTGAACACTATTGCTGGCCAAAAAAAGGTGCTTGCAAAACATGTAGGTGTGATGAGCCGCATGCATATTCAGTTAGCACTGCTGCTTAACATGCTTAGATTGTGTAGGCTTAGAGCAAAGCCTACATGATTGTTTATAAATCCCAGGGTATATGTTGTCAACACAAAATAACCAAAATAAACAATTCTATTTCTCTCATTGCTTCTTCCGGTACTTATGTGTTATCGCAACCAGATTTTCGCCGTTGCGAAATTTGCATGCTGGAGTGAAACTGAGTGCGGGGAAACACAGTGAAATGTTATTTGACAGCCTTACTAAAGAAAAGTAATTTTGGATTACATTCAGGAAGACAAACAAATTTGCAGTTCTTCTTCCTGTTTTGTGTGCATTATACACGCACGCTTCAAACTGTCAGGGGTGCTGTGTTACTGACAAAAGGTATACTTTCACTGTAAGGAAGGAATGCTGAGAAGAAAAAAACACAGACACTCATAGAAATGCTTTTGGTAACCTTTCTTTGTAAAACTTTGTAAACACAGTTGAAAGCTTTACAAAGAAAGAGTTTATCGAAAGCATTTCCATGACCATGAGTGTCTGTGTTTTTCTTCTCAGCATTCATTCCTTTTACACAAAGCCAGCAGAGAGTTGGTTTTGTGTTATTGGTGGCATCCTATAGTTCAGGGATGAAAACACTTACTTTCAGTGAAATGCAAGCAGCTTGCGTGCAAGTCTGTTGACATTTTCCATAACTTTTACAGTCAGTTTTATCAGTTTCTTCGAAGTCCTGTGAACGATGGTCAACATAGAAATATGAATTAAAAAGTACAAGAAAGAAGTAAAACACATAAATTTGCTTTTACACTGGTTATGTTATCTGGCTAATTTTAGGACACACCACGGTTCAGCTGTGCATGTTGTACACCACGCAATTGATGCCAGATTCCGTTTTCATTTGGTGGACAACCTCCTGATTGCCTTGCTTATTCCTGTATGTCTTTCACACACCAATGAGAAAGAAGGCTAGAACATTTAAAAAATACCTTTACTATTTATTCATTAATTGTACATTTCAGTGCATCATTTGTAGCAACACTATGTCTGTCTTTGCAGTGTATATACATTTTAAATATTTGTCTACCCTCTTCATTGTTAACTCGCTTACCAATGCACTTAATTTGCTAACTTAACGTGAACTTTACCATATCCTACAAAAGGGCCTTACAGAGACAGATGCTTGGTGCCAGTGTCATGGGCTCAAGCTCAATTACAAGAAATGTATAGTTATCCCCTTTGGGAAAAAAATATGTACCCATGAATTACCACTTAAGTGGCAGTACACTAAACACCGAAAGTGTGATAAGGGACTTAAGGACACAGGTAGACAGTGGTCTCACCTTCGATAACCACATCACCACAACAGTCAGGAAGTCCTTCTATGTGGCACATCTCATCACTAAGGGCTTTTCATCCAGAAAAAAGGAGGTCATTATCCCACTGTACTCATTCCTCATTAGTCCCATTATAGAGTACAATGCCCCATTTGGTATGTATCTCACAAGACATCTGCAACAGTTGTAAAGGCCGCAGAAATACCTCACCAAAAGAATCACAGGCCTAAAGCAGATGGCCTATGCTGACCATCTAAAAAATCTCCAGCTATACTCTGTTGCATATCGTCTACTCAGAGGCGATCTCTGCTTAACATACAAGGCCATGTCAAACCTAGAGCTGTTGGGCATGCTACACTTAAAGAAATCCCAATCCCACAGAGCCACACACTCCAGGAATCTAAACCTGGTCATCACAATGAACAAAACATGCTGGAGGGATAGGTTCCTGTCCCAGATACTCCCCATACTCTAGAATAGACTGCCCATGCATGTCAAGCAGAGCGCCTCTTTGGCCCTCTTCAAAAGGAACCTTGATGACTGGATGGGAGATACGAAATTCACCCCAGGGATCATTTCAGTCACCCTGCTAGACAGGGGACCAGGGAAGTAAATTTCCTGTGAAGAAATAGCTGGGGAACTGTTATGTATAGGCTTGTATAGGCCCTAGGGCCGATAGCCTAGTACCAACCTATGAACCTATGAAGTGTTGATTTTGGGCCAGATCACTTGCTACTAGGTTAGAAAATGAATAAATAAAATGCATGGAAGACAATGACTTATGCTTTCTGCAGCAGTCATGTAGTTTAAAGCAGTGAATTGATGTTCCACTGTAATACTGTTATTTCTGCATTATTTCTAATTGAGTAGCTGCATGGCTTCAGAATACATATGAGATTGCATATACAGTGTTATGCCATTACAATTTTGGAATTTTAGCAGTTAGCTCCATGCCATTAAGATTAATGAAAAAAAATAGTTATTATTTTCACATCAGTCATACTTTACAGAAATAAATATTATAGCAGTTTCAGCATATAGTTGTTACCTGTGTAGATGCATGCATTAAATTCTGTTCTTTTGTTAAATTTATCTTTAATAGTGTCATGTTACTTTATTCAAATGAGCAGTCATGTGCAGGTATATAGCATACCTTCCATTATCAGATCTCTTTTAAATTGGGCATTTCTTAATAAAATGCTTTGTAAACTTTTACTTTAGCCATTGGTGGTATCAGCTTCACATGGAAGGGGAGCTTATTCCATAGCATGGGGGTCCTTTGGAACAGAGGATTCCCCGGCATATTCTATTTATATCACAAGCAAAGTTCAGGTCCCTGGATCTGGTGTTTCTGGTGTTGTTTGTTTTCTGGATGTGCAAGATATCCATCAGAGCAGGATTTGAGGATGCCTTATATGCCAGTTAATCTGTCATGAATCTATAGGAGACTGAGTACAGAGTTAGGGCCTTAAGGCACTTTGTTTCATTGCCTACTGGCAAAATGTTAAAACAATACATTTAAAATGAACTCTAAGTCTAACACGTGTGCTGTATTATACAAGGAATATAATTTAATAAAGTAAGGAAGGTGTATCAAAGTACACATGTATGTTTCTTGTTTTGAGTGCAAGGGGCCTATGATTTGAAAACAGCCCAAAGGTAATTTTTATCGACCACTGGCCAGATGTATTTTCTTTGAATGTGGGTTTCAATGCTGTTTTAATAAATGTGAGTTTCAAGGGCAGAGAAGTTTTAATGCTAAGTCTATTTTCATTGTGAGACAGTATTGCTTTGTTTAGCAGATGTTTATTAGTGTTTGTGCAGTGTGCTATAAAATGTAAAAATAAAATCCAAATAATCATTGTAGAAGTAATGCAGTATGCACACATTAGTGTTTATGGTAAATGGGGCAAAATAGCCAGGTAATGGGACATTGAAATGGCTGTAGGGGGACTCTAGTGCCATATTTTGGTTGTCTGTTCTTCAGTTTGCGTTTGAAAGTTGGTATGCCATAATTCCATCAGAGTGGCTGGGGTTACGTGATTATGTATGCAAATTGTATGCTAATCAGTGTACAGATTTGTATCTATTTTTCATGGGCCTTGTCCAGATTTTTAATGTTTCCAGGTTGAGAGGTTTGACTGCTAGCATCACACATACTCAGCACTAAGTTAAAACATTGATAACTGCAGGACTATCAAGGTAAATTATGAACCTGAAACAGAGAAATAAATGGGTTAGAACACAAATGAATGTCAGATCCTTGCATACTGCTACTTGCTAATATACCTAAATAGAAGGTGGTGAGTTTTACAGCAATAACATCAATATGTGACAGGACTGACTTATGTCAATAGATGTGCACTCTTTATCAACTAATAGGCCTCATGCATCAAAGATATACACAATACAAAAACCTGTAAGAAAGCAGTACATTTTTCAAAAATAACATCACCAATGCATATACACACCCATATCTATATATCTATATATCTAAAAAATCTATATATCTATATATTATACATACTAAGCACTTGGTCAGCTATGCATCCTGTGCATCAGAAAAATATATACTTAGTATGCCTAACCAAAACATTACTTTATTGGTAAATACTCAAAGTATAAAAGTGGTAATTTCCTTTAAAAGCTAAAAACGTATACTTTATAGTTATCAGAGGAAAATGTTTAATAGTCCCAACAAAACAAAAAATGCATAGTCTAAATAACCTAAGATGAATTTAACTTTATTATCTTTAAATACCAATGGCTTAAAAAATCATAGCAAGAGATCCAATCTACTGAAATATTTAAAACTGAACAAAGCACAAATTGTCTTCCTTCAAGAAACTCATTTCAAAACAAATGACAATTACAAATGGAATCCTAGGCAATATATGATATTGGCGGAATCCACTTATTAGACAAAGACAAAAGGGGTAACAATATTATGGAAACAAATGTGATTAACCCAGAAATCATTTTTAAGTATGAAGATAAAGACGGCCTTATGGCATTAGTAATAGTTAAATATAATAACAGAATATGGACCAAAGCCAATCTATACGAGTTCCCAGGCATTGGAACAGGAACCGTTAAAAAACACTTGGATTTCATTTACAATAATTAGAAAGGCAACCTAATATTAGAGGGAGATTTTAACTGTATATTTGATATTTCTGAAACTACAAATAAAAGACCGCTGCGTACATCTGCTGTATCAAAAGCTTTAAACAAGTGGGCAGAATAATTTCATCTTGTACATACTTTCAAATTTAAAGAAGATAAATCTTTTTCCCATCAAGATAACAGATTTGGTACCCAAACTAGAATAGATAAAATATTTGCTCCCATGACTTACACTCTAAAATCATTACTTTCTCAATCACTCCCTGCCCCTTTTCAGACCACCATTCATTGATACTAAAACTTCAAAATGGGTACACACCATAATCTTTAACTCCAGAATTCCAGCGTATATATATATATAAAATTAAAGAGTTCAAACCCTGGTTATTATCTGAATTACAGTTCTTCTTAGATATTAATTACACCACAGAGATAAATAAAATAATGACATGGGACTCATTAAAAGCTTGCATATATGGTAAAACCTTAACTTGGTATAAAAAAGAAATTCAGAGAATGGGATTCTGAATTATTAGATCTACAATCCAAACTTTTGTTAGTAAAAGCTGAAAAAAATCAAAATCATTTGGAGATGAAAAAGAAAGTAGTAGTACTAAACAATAAATACAACGAAATTCTAACACATAAAACTAAGAAAAACTAAAAATGAATACCTTGGCCACTTCTCCCAAATATCTACATAATTTATCCACAAGAATCAAAATACAATCAAAAGCTAATAACATTAAAAGTATCTTCCATGAAAAGAAAGGGAAAATGTATCGGATATAGGTAACATTCTTGATGCCTATAGAAATCACTATATGGAAAATTTCCAAAAAGAAAATATTCATATTAATCAATTAAATCTAGATGAAAAATGTTCTAATATAAAAAAAATAACAGAAAAATTAACTGCGAGCACACATATCCTACAAAGAAATTACAGATACAATAAAAGAGGGTAAAAATAATAAAGCTTCAGGTATATATGGCATAATTATGGAAATATATAATGTTTTTCCTTCAAAGATACTATCTCTCTTCCATAAAACTCTATTAGAAATTCAGTCACAACCTTTAATACCACCCTTTTGGAGATATTCCTTAATCACACCATTCCTAAAGGAAAACAAATCCTTAAACCTCTGTTCCTCATATAGACCTATATCATTATTAAATAATGACTATAAGATATTTATGACAATATTAACTAACAGAATGAAAATACCACTATCCAAAACAATAAATAATGATCAAACTGAATTTATATATCATAGACACACACGACAATAATAAAAGGATAATTTCTCTTATAGATTATGTTAATAAAGAAAATAAAGAAGCGCTCATAACTGGCTTAGATATAGAGAAAGCCTTTGATTCCCTAAATTGGGACTACTTATTCAAAATCCTAATGTTATTTGAATTTCCTGCATCCTTTCTTCATCTCCTAAAGAATATATATAAAAATAATTTAGCGTATGTCAAGCTAGGTCCTTTTACCTCTGAATCTATACATATAACAAAAGGCACTAAACAAGGATGTCCCCTGTCACTGATTCTATTTGCTCTGGCTATTGAAATATTGGCAGATTCAATTTGTAACAATATAAAAATCAATGGAACAGATGTTTATGAACAATACAATTCTAAAGTAATGCTATTTGCTGATGACATATTACTAACATTATCTAACAAAAAAGAGACATTGGAAGAATTAGATATATTCATTGACAAATTTCACATGACTTCAGGACTCAATTTCAATAAATCAAAATCAAATTTTTTATTTTTAAATAATAAAAAAAAAAGAACTGCAGACTAAGGGAGATCACATCATAGGGAAACAAGAATCTACTTTAAAATATCTAGGAATTGAGTTATGCAAGGATAATAATGAATTAGTCTAAAAAAACTACAATAATATCATCGATGCAATTAAAATCTCTGTGGAAAAATGGAACAAAATAATATTAATATTTGAAGATAGACTACAGTTAATACAAATGGTTTTACTGCCCAAGATCTTATATATAGCCTTGGCAATACAACTGTTACCAGAAATGAATATACTTAAATAAATAACTTCATGCCTATTAAAATTTATATGGGTTCCCAAAAGAAACAGAATAGCTTTAATACATCATATCAGACCATGGAAACAGGGAGGAGTAAACTTTCCTGATATAGAAACATATATAAAAGCATCAATATCTAAAACAATCTCAGATTGGATAAGTCCAAATTACTCTGCAAGTTGGAAAGAATTACTAACTGTAATATCAATAAATGAATTTGATTTATAAAAAAACATTCAAATAACAGATAAAAACAATTTGCCATGGCACATATGTCTTAGTATGCAATATAACATAACTAAACCCACTAAAGCTTGTATGATTAGTTATTACATTTACTCATTTAGGAAAATTATTCATGCAAATATAGATTTAAAAATCTGGTTTGATCTTTTAACACCATTTATAGTTGCAAAGAACTTGACACATAAAATATATAGATAAACTATTAATTCCTGGGAACAAAAATGATTTGTTTGTTGGCTCCAAGGTATCAAAGAACTAAAAGTTTTAGATATGCAAGTAATAAAAACAACATACAAAATTCCACAACAGGACTGGCTAACTTTACAGAGTATTCTGTCAAATTTGCAAGATTTAAGTATAATAATTAACAATTCTTCATTTAAAGAAATACCTAAATTTATAAAATACGAATATGAAATCATATATAATGACTTTGAGAAGGGAAACTGTATTTCAAAATTTTACAAAATATTGATGAACTATAAAACAACACCAAAGGCCTCATACTGGATATATATAACAAAAGGACACTAAATACAGTTAACTGAAGATATTAAAACAAATATCTTATTATCGATAAAATATACATCCTTTACACAATACTGGAAAGTTTTTAATTGGAAATGCTTGCAGAGAGCATTCTTAGCCCCAGACAGAATCAGTAAAATGAGTTCTTCCATAAAAGGGATATGTTGGAGACGTGAGTAAGTACACAATGCAGACTGGAACCACATTTTCTTTGATTGTGTTAAAATTAAGCCATTTTGGAATGGTATTAATAATTTCCTACAAGCTTTATTTAATGAATCATTTTATTTAACTAAAATTCTTGTATTATTAAATGTGAACAATGGTCCTCATTTGAACAGGTCAAACATATATCTAGTATGGATTATACTTGCAATTTCAAGGAAATGTATAAGAAGAAGATGGAATACAAACACAATACCAACTTTGGAAGACTTCTACAGCCTGCTGAAGACCACAGCATTATTGGAAATTAAAATTAAAGAACTAAGAATTTATCCAAAGCCATTTATCAACAACCTTGGGGAAAACTCTTATCATTGACTGACGCTATACAATAATTGATCAGACACTCTGATAATGGATTGGACATACTTATAAAATAACTGTATACATTAAGATCTGTTATAGTATCAGGCTAATGTAAATAGTGTACATAGTTATTTAAGATGTTATGTATAAATTCTATGAAATTCATTCAAATGTATTTGAAAAATTAAAAAAAAATTTGAGGAAAAAAAAGAAAAAATATATACATATCCCTGAATCCAAAAGATAGAAACAAGGAAAGAAGGTGATGGCACGGTTATTATCATTTGCAAAGAGTGGGATTGGGGGGGGGGGCGTAGGAGGCCAAGGGTGACACAAAAGGTAGTGATATGTGTCAAGAAACACAGGGAGGAAGAAATGTGCTTAATTATGAAATGGCCAATGAGATAGAATGAGCTGCAAACCTCACAAATGAGCCATGTATCTGTTATGTGTGTGTGTGTGTGTGTGTGTGTGTGTGTGTGTGTGTGTGTGTGTGTGTGTGTGTGTGTGTGTGTATGTGTGTGTATGTGTGTGTGTGTCTGTATGGGCACTCTAGGTGAAATGTGTGTGAGTGTCTTCAATAACACAGCCAACTCTGCTCTAGCTGTACATGCTGGCATGTCAGACTGGTGTGAACCATATATGATAGAGGTAGCAGTTTATTGTCATTGCTACCAATCATGAGAACTGGCTCTGCCAGAAGTCGCACTGGCATGTCTGTGCCCATGGTCAGATGAGCTTGTACTTCCTGAATGTGACTGATATTTGCTGGACAAGCTTTCCTCACAAGTACACCCATGACCATGACTCCATGGCCTACCACATCTGGATGTATGAGGACACCTCATCCACTGACAGAGCAGTGGAAGTAGTGCCACTATGGAACAGTGATCAGGCATGGCCATGATGCTGTTGACTTATGTTCAAGTGGATGCTGTTCACCTCCCAGCAGATGTTCCATCAAAGTCACTGCCCGTTTGATAATGACATTCATCTGATCCTTTGAATCAGCCACATGGTGGAGGCAGTCACGCATGTCAGCCTGTGCCACATAGGTTCATAGGTTTATAGGTTGGTACTAGGCTATCAGCCCTAGGGCTTATACAAACCTAGCCATAACAATTCCCTGGATATTTCTTCCCACAGTATTTACTTCCCTGGACCCCTGTCTAGCAGGGTGACTGACATGATCCCTGGGGTGAATTTCCTATCTCCCATCCAATTGTCAAAGTTCCTTTTGAAGAGTGCCAAGGAGGCACTCTGCTTGGCATGTATGGGGAGTTTCTGGGTCGGGAACCTATCCCTCAAGCATGTTTTGTTTATTGTGATGACAAGGTTTAGATCCCTGAAGCATGTGGCTCTGAGGGATTGGGATTTCTTTAAGTGGAGCATGTCCAACAGCCCAGGGTTTGACATGGCCTTGTATGTTAAGCAGAGATTGCCTCTGAGTAGAAGATATGCCACAGAGTATAGCTGGAGTTTTTTAGATGTTCAGCATAGGTCATCTGCTTTAGGCCTGTAATTCATTTAGTGAAGTATTTCTGCGGCCTTTCTGGATGTTGCAGATGTCTTATGAGGTACATACCAAACAGGGCATTGTACTATATAATGGGTCTAATCAGGGATGAGTACAGAGTCTCCATGATGACCTTAAACATATGAAGAGTGGCACTTAATGACACACCGAGATCATTTGGAGGATGGACAGCAGGCCTCCTCTGAGCACTGCTAACAACTCTCCTGCATGGCACCTTATCCACACTTTGGCTACAGTCAGAGTCAACTGGCACTGAAGTCACAATAACCACACTATCCTGATCAGGCGTCTCACTCTCCACCTGTCCAATATCTGAGGGCTCAGTGGAATAGCTATGCATAGGCATACTGACTGTGTCTGACACAAATCCAGGAGATGGCTAAACATCAACCTGAGTGGCGGATTCAACCTCTCTGCACCCCAACTGAACCTCTGTTTGACCAATATCATCATCCGAGCCTACTGATACTACAGCATCAGGTGGTAAGATTCCTTCACTTTCACTAAGATCACCTGTGATAATAAGCAGCAAACACAGAAATTAAGTTAATCCTACATTAAATATTAAAACAATTTATATGATAACAAACTAACACTGGTCCCACTATCACAGACGGTAGAGCAATACAGGCACACATTACACCTACCTCATAGATATAGATAAATGCATATATCTGACAAATGTTCATTAATGAGCAAAAAAAACATTTTTTGCTTACCACATGCAGATGACTCTACATTTTGTAGGGAGGATGTTCCTGCAAGAAATGAAGCAAGGAAAGACACCATTTAAACATCACAATGGAAATAACACAGCGGAATGATGAGAATAGTTGTAACGTGGCTGCCACATCCACCCACTGCCCATGCGTAATGAACAACTGTACTGTATAAGTCTATTAACTTATCAATATGCACAGAACCCCCCCCCCCCCAGGAAGTATTACTCAAATTATATAGTATACTATACAAGTGAATCTAGAACTTGCCATATGTAAGCTTACCTGGAAGCTACTCCTGGGACAAATGTGTCCTTCTAGACACCTCAACACTGACATCAAGCATATGTTGGTGTGCAGTTTCTACTAAGCTGTCAGGATCTCTGACAGTGGACAGGAACTCTCCATTTGGTATCAGTGTGAGCTCAGTAACAACCCCCCCCCCCCCAGTAACCAGCTCTTATCAGGCAACTGCAGCTGCTCTCCTCTGGGCTGATGAAATCATACCAGCTGCCTGAAGATGCACTTGATCATAGGTCCTGGTGCAACTCCTCACTGCATTGACATTGTTCAGTAACTGCATTCTGGCAGCCAAATCCAACTATACTATCTCAAGCAGAAAGGCTCCATGTTGCCTGAATTCCTGGACTTCATTGTCAGAATCACTGAAATTAGGTTTACATGAATTTGTAAGCTTGGGTGTCATAATCATATGTGTTATAAAACAGCGAAAGATACAACACATAAATATCACCTAATTAAAGTCTTGTTTGCAAACACATTAAACACAGGAAACACACCTTTTGGTTATTAAAACTGAAGGTTATCTGGTTGTCCCACCTCAACCTCACACACAAACAAAGGAATGCCACTTTAGTAATGTATTATGTTTCCCACTGAAATATCATGATACCTACACATTTTCAAGAAAGGAACACTTGAAACACTTTTTTTCTGGCAAATGGCCCCCTACCCCCAAAACAACAAACAAATGAAGGTTTGTATAAACCAAGGAATACCACAGAATTAACTTGGTATGTATGCTTTCCACACAATTATCAGAATGTGTAAACATTTACAGCAGGAAAGTCAATTGTTGATTCCCATTCACCTCTCACTGTGTCCACCACTCCCCTGGAGGTGGCCCTGGACCATCTCAGAAGCATAAAAGGTCAATGATACAAATATTACATTCCTTTCCAATAACATAGAAGATTGTAAAATGTAATTTTAACAATAATGCTTATGATGAAAGTTAATAACCTATTTGAGAAATGTAAATGCTTGCCAAAATGCCTATGTCAACAGTGAAGTATAAGAAGTGAATACAAATAAAAGTTACATTTTCTCTTGGATATATATATATATATATATATATATATATATATATATATATATATATATATATATATATATATTGATTTGTAACATGTTACAAAATCTAGAATGTACTTGAACAATACAAGCATACCTTAGCAAAATTCAAAGCCTTCTATGCAGACAAATCACATTCAAAGGAATACCAATCTTTGCTTTTTTCCAACATCTTTATTAAATTTCCACGTGACAAAGGCAATCTTACATTTATATAAATGTTTTGTCCAAATACACAAGTCTCCTCAACTTCAACTTCCATAGCTAGTTACCTTCTTATAGTGTAGATTCAGGCCTCTGAGCATGGTGAAGATGCAAATGAAGTATGAACTCATTAGAATTGCTGAATAGCAAGCTTTTGAACTTGTGTAACAGATGGAAGCATGGTTTACTATCAAAAATTCGAAGCAAACTCGGTCGACTCTACTTCTGTCGAGAATCGGAATGTTGAACTCGGCAATGTCGAACGTCGATATTGCCGAATTACAAACCTCACCCCTATCTCGACCCATGTTAAAACCCGTCCGTAGGTTGAATTTCGTTTGTGATTCGGCAATGTGAGTTTCGAATTCTTTCGGTCGACCATATGTGGGTCGACCGAGTTCACTTCGAATATTTGATATTAAATTGGAAGCATAGTGTAGGCTGTAGAACACTGTTAGATGCTAATGGCTTCAAACTGTGAATGAAAAGGAAGACACAACAGAAATTCAGACTACCTTACTTGCAGTGGATGTGCCACTCAGGATACACTTACAGAGTACAGAAGCAAATTGATCAAACTTTTAAATAGAACTAAACAGCATGCACTTATTATTTTTGTTTAATAGTAGACACACTCTCCTGGCTGTGTTGATAAATTTTTTCACTGTCATGTACTTTTTATCATACAGTTAAAAGAGAACAATACACATTGCATTACAGAATGCATGTCTGAGATTACAGCAAAGATAAGGGAAGAATGAACACAATGCAAAGAGAAGACAGAGCTGCATTTGTGCAATGATATTCATAACTGATTGTGTGATCACTCATTGCACTAAATATGTAAGTCACTCATGCAATGAATTCAAAATGTGCAAGTGCATGTCCTATTAATACTGTAGATGAAATGGGAATTGCTTGTAGCACATGATTTGCTTTACTGCTGCAAAGCTGTGTCTGTGGCAAGGAAAGATAACACACTCCCAGTGTGGTTTGAAGTTTCATTACTATAATAGTTCAAATCCAGAGCTATGTAAAATTATTTAACATGCTAAAATGAGTTTTTTTGAATATTTGCAGGGTGCACAGCTTAGTGCATACATGAAACAAGTATGTAAAATTTAATATCATTTGCCTTAAAAAGTCCAATCCTGATTAGTGCCATTGTAGGGTTGTCAGCAGCTTAGATGACATGGACAGCATAAAGTACACCTTCTTTGAATATTTGCAGGGTGCACAGCTTAGTGCATACATGAAACAAGTATGTAAAATTTAATATCATTTGCCTTAAAAAGTCCAATCCTGATTAATGCCATTGTAGGGTTGTCAGCAGCTTGGATGACATGGACAGCATAAAGTACACCTGTGAATCAACACTGTGTGTAGCACACCTTGTAATGATGTTGAATCATACAGGGCATACAATAGTTAAACCATGGTTCAAGTCCACATTTTTTAAGCATAAATGATATTAAGCATGTTTTACAAACAAAATATATTTCCACCTTTAAACCAAAAATAAAACTCAAACCAAGGAAGTATAGAAAATAAAAATTTACTAAAAGATGAACAATTCAATGAATGCTTAAATAAGGCGTTCTTTTCATCTTTAGATTTAATGGCATATAGATGTTCCCTAATTCTTATTTTAAGCTCCCTAGTGGTCATCCCTATATAGAATGCAGTACAAGTGGAACATAAAGCAATATAAATGACTCCTCTAGTATTACAATTAACGTAACCTGGTACCTCCAGAGTCCTGCTAAAGCTACTAACTGAAATATAGGGACCCATGGAAATAAAATGGCAAATATTGCATTGATTGCAAATATGCATGCCCCTCTTATGGGACCCCAATCTAGAAACTTTATTCTGGTGAATTTCCAAAATCCGTTTTATGTTAGGACCATTCGTCCGACCCATAATATGCGAGAGTTGACACCAAACTCCGGTTCGCTGTTGAACCCCACCGGACTGGAAGCCCTGATAGTAGTTTCCGGGTCATGAGTTCTTGAAGCCAAAACTTTCAATGAGTTCTTAATTTCAGTAAATGTAGCAAAAAGCAGCATATTCAAATTTCCTGCTTCCATAGTTGGAGTAGCATGAATACTCAAGTTAAGCAAAGCGTCATTAAATTTCAAAAATGACGAAGTGGAGGTCCCTTATGGAAATGCCGTTGATAATAAAATGAACGCTAATTTAATTTGTTCACTTGAGATGAGCTCCGATTGTCAGGACATTCAAAACATTATTAGGAAGAACTGGGGCATCATTAAGGGCAATAAGGATATTTTTCATGCTGTAGGAGAAAGGCCTATTTTTGTTCAAAAGAATGGTCTTAACATAAAACGGATTTTGGAAATTCACCAGAATAAAGTTTCTAGATTGGAGTCCCATAAGAGGGGCATGCATATTTGCAATCAATGCAATATTTGCCGTTTTATTTCCATGGGTCCCTATATTTCAGTTAGTAGCTTTAGCAGGACTCTGGAGGTACCAGGTTACGTTAATTGTAATACTAGTGGAGTCATTTATATTGCTTTATGTTCCACTTGTACTGCATTCTATATAGGGATGACCACTAACATCTATATGCCATTAAATCTAAAGATGTTTCTATACTTGAGGTAGGTCAGAAGGACATGAGAGATGGTGATTTTAAAAATTACCTTCTGCAAAGGGAAACATATTGGCAAATAAAATTAAAATCTGATATAGCCCCAGGTCTCAATGAGACAATTAACATTAAGTGTTTTTTAAAGCAACGTAAGCTAAATATTAAAAAAGAAGGAAATTTAATTTATTCTCATTTTTAGGTACTAGTTATAAAAGTTTTAATTTTTACATGATTTTTGTTTCTTTTTTAAAAGTGTTACATATATATTTGTACGTAATTTCATTTTTTTTTTTTTTTAGGTTAATTTATTTTATTGATTATTTTGGTTGACTGTCACATGGTGGTATTATTGTAGTATTTAGCTTTTGTTATGTGTGTTATTCTGATGAAAGTTTGAACGCAAGCGGATAAATATAATAGGACGCTATTTATTTGGCTTGTTCTTTTGTTTGCGTTGGGTTTTCATTTTACATTTCCATATTTCCACCTTTGGCTCTTTTGTTTATACATTGCTCATCTGTGCACAAACATGACTTACTGCTGCAGACAAAAAAGATACATTGTTACTTGCGAAAAAGATACATTGTTATTTGTTTTGCCTTCCTTTGTTCAAACATGCTAAGCACCATTGCACAGCTGTTAGCACTTATTCAGAGCCCCTACAGACATAAAAAGAAATGTAACTTGCTAAAATTAAACATTGTTACTTGTTTCACCTCCCACAAACACAATAAGCAGCATTGCTCGGCAGTCAGCACTTTGGACAGTACTGAGTATAAAAAATACACATGCTGTCTATATTTCTGTGGCACCAAGCATAACTTCATGTCTCAACACAGGTGAGCCATGGCTGTAATCCAGCACACTCTGACTTTATTAATGCTGTTTCACTGTAATTTATATATAATTAACAATATAAAGATAATTATACATAACAATAACTATGTATAACAGTTGGTATCATATGATTTAATTGTGTATGGGGGTATCCCGACAATTATGTTTCTGTAATTAAAAATTATTTTTCTGCCTGGGATAGACTTCCTAATTTACTGATAGTCATCTATACAACTCACATAACACAGGCATAGCTGTAAAACAGAATGGATTGTATGGTCTGACCCAGAACTCAGAAATTTAACCTGAAAGTAATACAAGTATATGCATCTCCAGTATATTGTCATACAATACTCCTGCATCACAAATGAGATTCCATAAACCAGGACGTTGTCAGGTCACACATACATGGTTAACTGAGGTATAACACCACTCACTCTTTAATGTGTCTACATAATTAATGGCTGTATCTGGCAAAAACTTCTTCTGTGGCAATGAGGAAAACACATCTATGTGGAAGAATATGTATTCACTATTTTATATAGGTTTGAATCCCACATTGTACAAATTACTTTTATTAGTGTGTAAGGCCCCACAAAGTGTGTGTCAAGTCATAAAACGTAAAGCCCCAATTCATGTTTTAAAAGTCACGTCATTTAACACATATAGCATCAGACAAGCCATAAATTAATGCCAACTGTCACATTACCCTTCCTATTTCATAAGTTGCCTTCCTGTCTGTTTGACAATGTTGCTCTCTGTGCACCATCATGCAAATGTGGTTGGCATGATTGTGTGGGTCTGCACATTGGCTGTAAAATGTAATATCATGAATGGGTTGGAAAACACTTTAACTGTGGTTGGATAACCTCTGCAGACAGGGCAGGAGCTGGCAAGGATGGTGCCCATTTCAGGTCTTAAAGAAGGTGTTATTTCATTCACTCCAATGGAGCTCAGGAAGTTTGCATTGTGCCTTCCAATGGGCGGAGCCTAAATCATCTGACAGAATCAAATGATGTCCTCACATTTAAAACAAATGTTCATACCTCAGGAACCATAGGGGTTATGAAAGAAGTTTGAATGGAAAACTTTTCAGCACAAACTATTTTTATAGTGGTAGTATTCTTTAGATTCTAGGTCTTAAACTGAATTTTATAAGTCACAGTAAACATGGTAACTATTTCATTTGTAATATTTTGCAAACAACTTACAGTATCTCAACAACCAGTCAAGTTATACACTTACTGTCAGCAGCATTTTATTAATCTAAATGAGAGATTTCATATGAGGCTAAGGAGTACTGCCTGTGTTACTTCGTTTTTGAAATATTTAGAAAAATATGAAAATTATAGCTATATAAATTAATATCATAAAAACAGCACTTAATATCTATTTAGCCGCAGTAGACAGGTCAAATATTAATGCAGTTGAGTTTGCTATTCTGTAGCCTTTAAAAACCTTAAAACCTTATCTTTTAAAACCTTATACATAGCATGGTTTTGGAATTACTGATGTGAATATGAACAATCAATATTTGATGCCTATAGGCGTCAGTAGGAGTTAACTGGAGATGCACCTGGAGGCGTCACTCAGATGTAATGAGCTATAGGAGTCAAGAATATTGATTGCACTCCTCATATAACTCTACAGCCATAGGCTGCTGCAGGGGACTATACTGGTTCTCAATATAAATCAGAGGCTTGGAATAATTTAGACAAGGTTGTCTCCACTGTGAGTGGCATTCCACACACTGGGGAGCAAAGCAGGCATCATTATAATGACCCAAAATGGTGCAAGCAGGCACAACTTAATCAGCAGACAGATGAGTTTAGTACTGCTGACATCCCACAGTTGTGTAAATATGCAGATTAAGCAACATTAACTGATGTAGAAAGCTGAAGATAGCCAAGACTGGTATGCATAATGTGTTTATGTGTCTTTTTCTCTCATTCTTTATTTTTCAGCTGCTCAGGAGATTTTAATGAACAGGGAAGGGATGCCCATGCCACATACTTAGAAAGACTCAAAGAAGTAAAGGGTATATATGCAGCACAAATTTACATTATTTATTAAAACTATTGCTCTTCAATGCATTACTAGCAAATTAAGCATGCATATCTTAACTGTAAAAGCAAGCATGCATGCTTTATTCTGCACCTCAAGGTAATTGTAGGGGTAAAGTGTAATAGTGTATTCAGATCTTGTGGGTTCAAATCCCACAAGTAACAAATACATACTACTAAAAATATTTAATATTAATTCCAACAAAATTGGCATAAATGCCATGTTATTAACTTAATCTGTATTATCTTTAAAGGCATATATGCAATGTATGCATTTTTCAAAGATTATTTGGAACAATTCTTAGTCCTATTTTTGATTTTTAAAAAGTATAGCTAACATAAAAGTAAAAATGTATTTTTATTGTACAAAATTTCTGTATGTGACATATAATGGTTCTAATTAACTCTATTATTTTTTTTCTCTTACCCCACCCTTATCTCTATTTTTTTATTTTTATATGTGTAATCACCCCTTTCTTGTGTCATAATTTTCTTACAACAAACAAAATGATTTCTAGCACAGGGAGGTAGGCCATCTGCTATAGCTCAGCCTGCCCCCCTAAGCGGCTACTGCACTGACACCCAATACATCTGGGACACAACCTAGCAGTACTGCCTCTGCAGGCCCTGTACAACTCATGTCCTTAACATCGGGTAGCATTGCCTCAGCAGCTGGTGTATTAGTACCCTCCAGGAGTATCAGTGGTGGTGGTGGGCATTATGTCACCCACCAGGTATGGTGCATGAGGTCTTAAAAAGAAGTGCTTGGTTCATGCCTCAACCATCTGGAAAAACTGCTTGCGGAAATGCAGGAAAAAAAAACAAATGTCGAGCAATCCAGCAGATAGCCAAAGAAGAGGACAGTGATGAAAGTTCTGAGGGTGAGGACTAGAGTCTCACTTTCCGTATGCTTGGCAGGCATGTGCTTCCAATGTCCCCTCCCTATCCCCAGTCACGGAGTCCCCAAACTTTTGTGTCCCTCACTATCACTGTGTCTGTCTTGTTTGTCCTGATTCAAACTAGGTATACCAAAGAAACTCCAGTTAAATCCACAAGGCACACTGGAACACACACCAAGAAATCTCCAAAGGAACTCCAGGCAAGAGCAGAACTGAAGTCAAACTTGTTAAGCAACAGTTTATTTCCACAAAGCTTTTCCTTCAACTGATAGCTGAACTTCTTCAGACAAACAGACAAACAGAGCAAACAACACCACACTCATATATACATCTCCCTTTACAAACACATGTTAAAACTAATTAACATTTAAAGGGACTATACCATAAATAACAAGACTGCAAGTTAAAAATAAAAAACTTTTAAACATGATCAATCAAATATTACCCACTAAATAAAAAAACAACATCCTCAAATGCTGGACATGTAAAAATTCTACTTAGACTAATATAAAATAAACCTAATCCAGTAAAATATCAAACAATCATAAAATGTTACCCCAACGTTCACATTTCAAGATTTATAAAAACATGCTGTTAATATAATGCTTGCTTAAATCTCATACGAACATGTAGACAACTGAAAATAAGTGCACGCCAATATATGTGCAACTACCATCAACACAAACATCAGATGGCCATTGTTCTATCTCAGTAGACTTCTTAATTTCAGTATGCATGAAAGAGAAACCTTGTCATTACGACCAGGAGCTCTTTAAGAATTCAACCTCAGCTGCCAAATCAATTCCTGTCTCTCTAACAATAACTGGTAAGGGCCCCCTTTTACATCTAATGTAATTTGATTTAAAACCCTAAACACAAAAGAGTGAGTGGGATTCTCACTACAATGTTTGGCCAGGGCATTCTCTAACCTAGCCTTCCTTATGCTGTATACATGCTCATAGATCCTTTCTTTCAACTTCCTGTCAGTCTTGCCCACATAAAATGCGGAACAAAGCTGACAGGTAGGAAGGTAAACTACAGACCTCGAAGAGCATGTATATCTTCCCTTTATCCAGTAAGTTTTGTTAGCAATTGAAAAACTGGTCCCAGTTGCCAAGTGCCTGCAACAACTGCACATCTCACACTTGAAAGTCCCATCAATCCGGTTACACATTCCCCTATTCATCTCCATGATACTCTTTAAATTATAACCTTTTCTATAAGTGACATAAGTTCTGTCACCCAATTTACTTATTATGTCAGAATCAAAACTGAACAAACCCCAGTTTCTCACCAGGATACACTTTATTAAATCTGCCTCTATACTGTAAAGGGTAATAAATATCATTGTAAAACTCAACCCATTATCATCCACATTAATTTCATCAATGGAAACAACAGAGAGGGAGCCTGTGTTAGTGTAACCAGTACTAGACATCATGGTTTGCCCTGTCAAAATAGGTTTGCAAACTCCCATTCTTCTTTTGTTTTGTACCTCCTCTATTATTTCCAAAAATCATTGACTCAGGGTAACCTCTCTTGGTAAACATGTCCTTCAAAACATCAAATTCTTCAACAAAACTAACATCCTCTGATACCATCCGAGCAGCACGAGCCAATTGACCCTTGACTATAGATTTCTTCTGATGTTGGGGTGGGCACTAGAATAGTGGAGCATTGTGTTAGAATATGTTTCTTTACGATAGATGCTAGCCACGAAACACTTATTTACAAAATCCTTCTTCAAATAAACATCTAGAAAGGCTATGCTGTCCTCTGCAAAAGTGTGGGTGAACTTCAAAAAAGTAGTACTGTTATTAATCTTTTCTACAAATTTATCTACCTCCACTCTGTCCCCATCAAACAAAACAAAAACATTGTCAAGGAATCTTGTGTAAAACTTGACCCTAGTCTCAGTCTCAAGTGTGTTCAACACATGCTGATTTTCCCATTGTGCCATAACCAAGCTGGGGAAACTGGCTCCACACCAGGAGCCCATAGCCACCCCTACTTTTTGGATGTAGATATCATTGTCAAACATCACAAAATTGTTGGTTAAAATGACGTCCAACAATTCCTGTACCAAACGCACTTCATTACTCTCTGCTCCATGGGCTAGCATCCGCTCCACCACCCAATCAATGCTCAAATTGTGGGGTATTGAAAAGTATAAATCAGTAACATCTATAGTCAACAAACCAATGTTGTTCTGATAAGGACATTGTTCAATAGCTGCTTTCACTTAGGAGTTTCTTCAGACCAAGTAATTACCTTGCCCTGTTAGCTCCATGAACTGTTTATTTCATTTTACTAATTGTACTTTTGACTTAATGTTACGGAGCTTTTATCCCAAGATTTGCCAGTAGTTTTGTGGTTTTTCATCATAACCTATGGCAAAACCTGGTGAGATCAGATGCACTAGTCCAGTTATCTTCATACAATGCTGCTTAAACTTGTGCACTAAAGGAACAAATAGTTAAAGTAAAGTAAAGGCAGTACTTTGAAACATTTACTCTGACAGTTATGTAGACTCCTGAATGCAGAAAAATGCAGATACATATGTATAGTGTTCACATAAATCACTTGACTGATGTTTATTTTTATACAGCACTTCACTGTATTCATTTCTTCTCACATTTGCAAGAATTATCACATTTACTTATGTAATTCTATCCTGACACCATGTGTAAAAATTTAAATTGAGCTGAATTTGAACCCTGTGTCATTTGTCTTTGAACATTATCTCACAGCTCTTACCCCTATTGCCACAGGGAAAGCTGGGCAGCAGGTGTACTTTTCTAACTCATTACTATCCAAAGTGCTGATGGCCACACCTCACCACTTAGTGTGTTTGCGTGAAGGAAGGCAAACCAATAGAAATATTATTTTCCCATTAAAGCACAGAACTGCTTTTGCTCATCACTTAACTCCACGCAAATGAGGAAGGCAATAGCAATAGTTAATAATGTCACAAAATTTATGACAGTTACAATATAGACTACCATGTTAGCACCATAGTATCTGTCAGCTATTTTGCCATAGCATATACGCATAAGTACTTCTCAAGCTCAAGTTGTATTCATTACATGTGAATCTCACATGCACAACCACTTTGCCATCTTTCTCGCAAACCAGTTTCTCAGTGGTACACTCTGTAAAGAGGTGTTTAGCATATTTATTTATTTATTTTTATTTTACATTTGTTGACCGGGCTAGTCTAGCTGGATGTATGTCCATTTTCAGTAGAGGCCTGGGGAGCTAAGCTCCAAACAGTTCAGAATCATTTGTCATTAAAAGTGATACATGTTTATAATGCAAATACATTCACAGTAAGGGAGTTAAACAAACTTTAACTGGTCACATATTAATAATGTATAAAAATGCAGAGTATTAGACTTGACTTAGTACAAATACAGTTAAAAATAAGCATTCAGAAAGAATAATAGCATAATGTACAGTAAGTGTAGCTAAAAAGAAAGTTAAGAGAAGAAGCAGTTACGTAATACATCTAGTAGTAAAACATGTCCAATATATATATATTTTTTTTGATACAGTAGAAAGTAATTCTATGATGGAGAAGTGGATCAGTAGATGTTAAGATGAAGTAAAAGCAGGGTTGAGAAGGTAGGGTTGAATCAAGTATCAAGAGCTAGTTGGTCAGTCAGGGTTCATACATGGGCACATCCAATGTGTTTTGAGGAAGAACTGCAGGTTCTTTTTAAAAAGAGTTATAGAGGGAAGTGTAGAAAGTTCGGAGGGAAGCAGGTTCCAGGTTTTTCTGACAGTATTAGAGAAGAGAGAGTCTCCAGCCTTATTGTTTGCTTTGTCGATATTTACAAGAAGATTTTGTGAGGATCTAAGAGACTTCAGGTTATGGTAGGGGTGAATAAGAGTAGATAGTATGGGTGTTTTGGCAGGTTGATAAAGTATCTTATGGGCAATGGCTAGTTGATTAAATTTCAGCTGCTGCTGTAATTCAAGCCACCCTAGTTGCTTTAGATTAATACAGTGGTGGGTTCTGAAAGGGTTGCCTGTGGCATACCTGGCTATATTATTGTAGGAGTGTTCTACTTTCTTAAGGTTATTTTTTGAGAGATTAGTGAATATGGGTGAGGCATAGAGAAGGGTAGAGATTAGGTGGGAGTGGGCAATAGTTATTCTAGTTGCAGGAATGAGGAAGGGTTTGATTCTGTAAAGAGTGCCTATTTTTTATTAATAGTTTTCAAAGTGTTGCTGATATGGGTGTTGAAGTTAAAGTTGTCTATGGTGATACCTAGCAGTTTGGTAGTAAGATCTTGGGATATAGGCATACCATTTTTAGATGATACAGCAAAGTCTATTTGGGGGGATTTACTAGTAGGTGTGAAAGGAGGAGTTTAGTTTTTTTTTGGATTAAGTAAGAGACAGCATTGTGTAAACCATTGTTCTACAGAGTTAAATGTGTGTTGTGTCAGGGAGTGAAGTTCAGATACAGATGTGGCTGAGCAAATAAGTGTGGAGTTATCTGCGTATTGTATGCATGTAGCTTGGGGAACTACTTGGTGAAGGTCATTGATGAATAAAGTAAACAGGAGAGGGCCCAGTATGGACCCTTGAGGGACACCAATGTTAACAGATAGATGGGAAGAGAGAGTGGAGTTCCAGAGTACAGCTTGATGTCTGTTATTTAAGTAGGACTGGAAACATTTTATAGCTAGTGTGTCAAGGGATAGAGATTTAAGAATATGTATGAGTATTTGGTGATTAACCATGTCAAAAGCCTTGGACAGGTCTAAGAAAAGTGCAGAGGAAAGCATGTTAAGGTTATGGCTTTTGTTGATGGTGTCAGTAAAGGAAAGGAGGGCAGTGGTAGTGCTATGGGAAGGACTGAAACCATGTTGGGTATTGGTAAGCAAGTTATTTTGGAGAAGGTGGTCAAGCAATTGCTTGTGGATACACCTTTCCATAATCTTAGATAAGGGAGAGAGTAGGGCTATGGGACAATAGTTGGAGAGTTCAGTGGAATTTCCACCCTTATGAAGGGGAATAATATGGGAAACTTTCCAAAGTTTAGGGACATATCCTTCAGTGATGGTTCTATTGATTAGTATGGAGATAGGGTAAGCTATGGATTTGGCTGCTAACTGTAAGTATTCTGCGGGTAGTAAGTCAGCAGAGGGAGTGCATAGTTTGAGTTTTTGGATAAAGGAGAGAATATAAGCTGTTGGGACAGGTTGGAAGAGAAATGGGGGTGGTGGGTTTGCATTAGAATTGGATATAGTTGTGTTTTGACTAGAGAGCTGACTGGCAAGAGTTTGAATTGCTTCGGTGAAAAAGGTATTAAAGGCATTAGCCGATTGCTTGGGATTCTCCTTGTCAGTGCCTTGTGGGTTGGGTGTGATAGATTGACCGGGCTGTATTAATTGCTTAATACTTGCCCAGAACTTTTGTGGATTATTATGGTGCGTTTGCTGATATTGTAGGTAATAGAGTTGTTTATTTGACAATATTGCTTTTTTAGTCACATGTCTCAGTTGCTTGTAGTGTTGGTGATCAACAGGGTTTTTAGTTAAGCGTGATTTATTCCAGATTTTGTTTCTGAGATGGATTTTTTGCTTAGTTTCTTTAGAGAGCCAAGGAGCAGATTTAGTTCTTAGCCTAATAGAGCGGGTAGGAGCATGGTGGTTGAGTATGGCTAGAAACTTAGCATTAAAGTAATCAACAGCTTCAACAAGAGAAAGGTGTTTTAAGGGGAACCAATTACATGGTTTCAGTTCACTCTGGAATAAACCCAATTAGAAGTTTTTCTTGGTTCTAATTGTTCTAGTAATGGATTGAATGGGTGGATTGGCTTTGAACCTGATAATGTAGGTTAGTGAGTGGTCACTTACATCATCAGGAAGGGTTCCGGCTTCATAAGTGTGGAGTTGGTAATTAATGAGTATCCAATCTAAGGTGCTTTCTTTTTTATTTGTCTTGTTTATTCTAGTAGGGGAGGTAATAGTTTGAGTAAACCCATAGAGATTAATATGGCTAGTAGGGTATTTGTTGCTGCAAGATTTCTAATCTATGTTAAAATCACCTAGAATTATGGTTTCTTGGGGTAGGTTTTGATATAACCAACACAGGATGTTTTTGATGGTAGTAATGTTATTTCCTGGAGGAACATAGATGCAGATAATATAGATAGATTTGACTGAGTTTAACTGAAGTTTGGTAATAAGAATCTCAGCATTAGAGTCCTGAGGTGGTTTCTGGTTGAATGTGGTTATTTGAAAGGCAGATTTGAATAAGACAGCTACTCCACCGCCTTTCTTGGCTACTCGGTCAAGCCGTAAGATATTGTAACCAGGTGGAATAACTTCATTGTCTTTAGTTGAAGGTTTTAGCCAAGTCTCTGTTAGACAAATAATATCAAATGAGTAGAGCTCCAAGAGGGCATGGAGTTGTGTTATTTTGTTATTAATGCTACGTGTGTTAAGATGAGCAATTAAGAGTGAGTCAGTTATTTTTTTTAAGTAGGGGGGTAGCAGAGGCATTTGGGTTGAAGAGTTGAGTGATAGGGGATGTGTTTGGGCCTGGGTTTGGGTGAATATCTCCATCCTTTAGGGAGAGGAGTAGTATTAGATATCTAATGTTGGCATATTTGCTTAGAAGAAATGGATGTCTTCTGGAATTGGGGAAGTGATATCTAATGTGGGCTGTCCTATGGTATTTAGGTAGAAGATAGCTAGGTGAGGAAGTAATGTTGACATGGTCTTTTTGAGAGGCTAGAATTGAAGAGGTAGATTGTTTATTAGGGTAGGGAAGATGTGAATATACTGGGTGTTCATAGGAGGTCAGCAGGTATGCTAGTATTAAAGGAGGAAGAAGTGAGAGCATGAGTAAGGTATGTAGGAGGACTAGGGTGGGTAGTTTGTTCATTGCAATGCTGGATATTAAGGTCTTGCTATAGGCACAGGGGTGAAGGAGGTGTGGTGATGTAAGGCAAAAGGGTGTGGTGGGAGAGATAGGGAGTAGTAGAAAAAATGGAGGGAAAATAGAGAAGATTAGTTAATGGTAATGTGGTTGTGATATGTGGATTGGAGAAGGGGTGTGGCTTGTTAGGTATAAGTGTAGAACCTCTGGGGTGGGTGGGATTTGGGGGTAGGGTAGGGGAGCGGAGTGAGCCCGCAGGGCGAACGGAGCAGGTAGAGAGGAAACTATCAGCAAGGCAGGTAGCTACGTGTTAGAAAGGTAGGACATGAGTGTGAAATGTCTGAGATAGTGCAGGAGTCTATCAAAAGGAGAGCCAGAGGGGTAAATACATATATGTTTATTACGCAGTTATTCTTCATTCCATTAAAATCCATGTAACACAACCAAAGTAAAGGGACTTGTTATTGCCTAAACACAAACTTACTCAGACCTATGTGTGCCCCTGCACCCATTTACTTGAAAATGGATATGTCAATAAAAGGTCTAATATCAACTACTCTCCAAAAGTAAATAGCACAACTACATTGGTACATTATTTTAACATCTTTACTGACATTAGACATTGAAATTGACCTATACATGTCCTACTGTTGACATCTGTTCATCACAATACAAACACATGTACATCAGCACTTGCATCCATATCATTCACAAAATGTGTGTGTGTTTGTGTGTGTGTCACTGAAAGTGTGTAATGTACATAACATATTGAGAAACAGGTGAATGCATGTCTCAATTCTGCAACATGTGTTCATGACAGCTTACAGCATGTAGGTTAAGAAGTTGTCTTTTATAGTATATCAGCACATTGCAAGCAAAACAGAAAATTGAAAGTCCACACTTTGCACACCAGTCTCATAACAGTATATGTTACCTGCAACATATAATGATGGTGTTATCCTCTGTAAAGACCACTATGACCAGGAAAACATCAGACATTGGTGATGGAGCAAATTTTGACTACTGTGTTCTGCAGATGGGAAAAATAGGTAGGGGTTCAATTAGCAAAATAGCCAAATTGTGTATGAGTCTGTGTCCTACTTTCAGAAATCAAGTCTCATGGAGAACAAAAACTTTTACAGTCATACATGACTACACAACCATTTTACACAGGCCTCCCAACATCTTCTTCCAAGCATACACTGATGATGTAATCTGCTATAAAGCATTCTGCAACAATATTAAAATCAAACTTGTACTGTGGCACATGTGTTTACTGTGTTCTCTAGCTTGTGTGACTAGTTAGACAGTGTTTGTGTGCATAGTCAGAAGAGCATGAGTCTGTATCCTACTGTCAGCAATCAAGTCTTATGGAGAACAAAATGCTTTACAGTTGTACATGACTGCACAGCCTTTTCATACAGGCCTGCCAACATTTTCTTCCAAACAAACAGTGACAATCTCATCTGCTGTAAAGTGTTATGCAACAGTGCAAAAGTCAGACTTGTGATGTGGCACTTGTGTTAAGGTAAATAGGTAGGTTAGATTTGGGTTCTAACCTCACTGCAGCCAACTTGTATGGGTGTGTATGTCTGTGTGTTTGTGTTCAATTAGCTGTCATTGTGGAAACAGTTTTTGAGCAGCATGCAAGACACTCCTCCTAACATCTTCTCAACACACACTGATGATGTCATCTGTTATATATTGTCATCTGATATTATGAAAGCCAGACTTTTGAAATGGTGCTTGTGATAAGTACTGTGTTCTGTAGATAAGTAGGTAGGGATTATAATTTCACTGCTGTCAGTGTGTGTGTGTGTGTGTGTGTGTGTGTGTGTGTGTGTGTGTGTGTGTGTGTGTGTGTGTGTGTGTGTGTGTGTGTTCAGTTAGCTGTCATTGTGGAGACAATTTTAGAGTAGTATGTGAGACAGTCCTCCTAACATCATCTTCTCAAAATACACTGATGATGTTATCTGCTATAAACTGCAGCCTTATACTAAAAAAAATCAGACTTGTGCCATGGCACTTGCTGTAAGTACTATGTCCTGTTGATAGGTAGGTAGGGATTCTAATCTCACTACAGTCAAATTGTGTGGGTGTGTTTGTGCTTGTGTTCAGTTAGCTGTCATTGTGGAGACCATTTTAGAGCAACATGTGAGACAGTCCTCCTAACATCTGCTTCTCAACATGCACTGATATCATCTGCTATATAGTGTCTTTTGACAGGGTTCCTATTTTGTACTCATAGAGGTGTTTCTTTGAACACTTCTTCATTGACTATTAAATAACAAAAACACAAAACAGTGAATGGTCATATAAAAGATTTCCTTCCCTGGGAAAGAAATTGCTTGGCCACCTCTGTTTCTTTGTCATTTTCCCAACTGTAGTTCAAGCTCAGAGTTAGTATATTTAGATGGGGGTGTGTGTGGGGGGGCACAGCATGTCAGACAGTCTTATTCTCAATACACACTGATGATGTCATCCTCTATAAAGTGCAGTTTGATACTATTTAAGTTAAACTTCTGATGTGTTGGTAATTTTAAGTACTGTATTCTCCAGCTTCAATAACTAGATAGTTAATGGTTCTAAAGTCACAACAGGCAACTTAAGTGTGTGTTTATTCAAATAATAATGTAACATCAATTTTATACTGAGATGTGATTCCACCTTTGCCAGACACTCCTCCAAACATCTTCTTCTCAGCATAGCTATCAGATTCTATAAAATGCATCATGACACTTCTAAAGTCAGACATATGTGGTGGTGCTAGTCTTATATTGTATGGAATACAGCTTCTTTACCTATACAGGTTTAATATTCAAATCTGACATCAGTCAAGTGCTATGTGTGAGGTTGGTGGTATATTATGGTCATTATATGACCTTTGAAGCTCTTTGCATTTGACTTCCAATCCTGAAAACATTTAAAATAGCCCAATGAATCCAACATCCCTTTTTTCATTGTGTCTGCATACCATCCATTCTGCAGAAGACTGGAGGATGTCATCATCTCAAAGATACATACACATATAGTGAACAGGGTCATTTCATGATCCTCTAGAAGCCAGTCCCAGACAACTGGATATGTGCTATTTCTCTCATTGAGTGGTGTACATGTCACATGTGGACAGAGTCAGTATGTAATACAATCAGACACATACACACATATGCACATACCCTTGTTACCTTCCATCTGTAGATACAGCAATTGTTTAAATGTCATAATAATTAATACAATTGTATGTGAAGTTAGTCATTAGCTTAGTAATGTCCTGTGACCCTAGGAACATTGAACATGTCAATGTTACTGTCATCCACATGTGCTATGCTGAGGTGTAGATGTACGAAGGTAGCCCTACAATAGCGTATTCCAATCTGTGATTTGAGATAATGTATCGATGGCCACTGCTACCATTTGATTACATATACCTTCCATAATAGCTGTATTAATATGCCTCCTGAGAACTGTTGACATGAGATGATGCTATGTATGTTGCTGCCTTACTAAGGCATGTGATTTCGTAGTGGAGCATACCAACATTCTACCCAGTTCTCATATAACCATCACATTGACACTTGCAGTATGACACAAGTGAACATGTGTATACCTACCATCATTAAATGTTTCGTGACATACATCAGTATGACAGCATACTGATTACATGGGCACAACTGTCTTGTTTCATCCACATGTAATGCTGTGGCACACACTAACACATAAGTAGTTCAGATTCATATGCAACCTTGGTGAATTTATTATATGTATGACTGTGTTTCTGTTCACAGGGGTTAATGAGGTGCTCTTCAGCAGCATTCTGTGACTGTCAGCATTTGTGTCAGTAACTGTTCAACATGAACCACAACCTCCTCATTTGTAATGTGCCCATCAGGGCCCTCACACACAGTTTTATGATGAAAAACATATGTATATATGATCTGCAATTGATGTAGTTATGTGACATAGGTAGAGATGTATGACTGTGAACACTTCCACTGTGTGGCATGTGATGCACACCCAGGTTGTATTTGGAGGTGTTGTCACAAATCATGTTTTAAATAAGTATGAAATGATAAGTGCAGGGAGGGTTGGAATGGGGGGGGGATGGAATAATAGTTAAGGTCTTAACCTCTCAGATACAAGGTACATAATTTGATTCTAACCTCTGGTTATTGACTAGGCTTGCAAAGATCTGCAGACTGATAGCCTAGTATTTACCTATGAACCTGTAATTGTAAGCATTGTATAACTTATCCATCCCATTTTAGACTTGTGCTCTGGAGCTTGCGTTAAGTACTGCATTCTCTAGCTGGTGTAACTAGTTAGGTAGAGTTTCTAATCTCACTGCAGTCAAAGTGTGTGTGTGTGTGTGTGTGTGTGTGTGTGTGTGTGTGTGTGTGTGTGTGTGTGTGTGTGTGTGTGTGTGTAGTCAGAATAGTGTAAGTCTGTATTGTACTGTTAGTAATACAGCCCCATGGAGAACAAATATTTTGGGGTTGGACATTTGCATAATAGTTAAGGTGTTTCCATTACAGACACAAGGTGCAGGGTTTGATTCTCACCTTTCAAGGGAAATGGCTAGGCTTAAAATGTCCTGGAAGGACAGCTAGCCTAGTAATTACCTATGAACTTGTGGGAATACACAACTAAGTGAAGACTGCAGAATTATTTGTGGATGGCACCATGCATACTCAACCATAGGAAATAGACAATCTGCTAGCTGACAGATATGGATCAAACTTTAAGCCCCTGTCCACAGTGAACATCAGTTGAAGTATACATGCAAACATTATTCTGCTTATTTTTGCATAGAGCAGCTCATCTGTGCATTCTCTAAGGCTAATTACACAGCATCAATTAACTCTGACAACTTCCCAGGTTGCCTTTTAATAACTGAAAACCTGACCTACGTACACTGTTGGATTCCTATTTAGCCATAGCTTCCAGACACAGTATATTCTGCCAGAAGGGTAAAGAGCAACAATTATCCAGCTAAATAAGGGGGGGGGGGCATCACTTGACCCAGGGAATTTTAGATCCATAAGCATGACTTACCTCATCTGTAAGGCTATCAAAGGAATCATCATGTTCCTTATCAAAAAGGACAACAGGTAATCTTCTGACTGTGTACCCAACCTATTTTTGATTCATTAACGATATCACATCCGTTAAATCTGTTTGACTCCTTCAAGAAGGTCACCAAGGGCATGGGTGAGGGAAAGAATGCATCCTGCATAACTTGATGTGATTATGGCATTTGACACAGATTCACACTCAGGTATTACAGAGAAACTATCTCAAATCGGTATAAAAAAATGGATCAATGACAGGGCATGTACTGCGGAAGTGTGTGAATTCACCTCTAGTAAAAGGCCAGTGACCAGGACCGTACCACACAGTTCTGTACTAGACCCTTTCCTGTTCAGTATTTACTTCTCAGAAGTCAAGACAAACTTAACCTTTGTCTTAATAACTTTGTGAATGACTGCAAATTATGGACAATCAATGAATCCACGAGCACTATTGTTATACTGTAGAACGTGTTAATTCACAACAATGGTTGGCACCAGACCCATGGACACACACTAAATGAACACAAAACCATAATTATTCACTTTTGGAAAGCAAATATCTAAGCTAATTCCAATATAGACAGCACACCCCTATGAGTGCATCCAGTGGTACATGATCTGGGTACTTAAATAGTAAACAGAATGTCTGCCACCATTTGTCCACAGTGATGACAAATCCCTTGTATGTGGCTCAACTCATAAGAATGGGCAGGCCATCCATGTCAAAATACAATATAATGCCTTTGTATTCAGCCCTCATTACACCAATAATTCAGTACAATGCACCTTTTTTTAGGTACCTCACCACACATCTGCAACAGCTGGAGTAACCCCAGATTTCTAGCACAATGAAGGAACATGGTATAAACAACAAGTCATATGCAGAAAGATTGAAAGCCCTATCACTGTGTTATATTTCCAACAGACTACTGAGGGTTGATCTGTTTCTGGCCTACAGGTCACCATCCAAATCTGGCCCTGATGGAAATGTTATACATCATTAACACAAACTGCACAATAGTCACTCATTACAAAGATGTTAACCTAGCATCTGACATGGAGAGAGAGATTAATCTCTCAGATACTATTCCTTCTCTGGAACATGCTTGCATTCATGTAAAGCATAGGCCTTTCCTGATCATCTTCAAGTGCAACCTAGATTAATGAATGGTTAGTCATAATTGTACTCCTTCTGTTATGCTCATGTCCCTCATGGACAGAGGCAGTTGGTATTAGATTGCATAGCAAAGGCACATGCCTATGTGAACACTGTTCACATAGCTATTTAAAATTTTATAACTCAAGTTAAATATGGCTAAGCTTTTATGGAATCTTGGGACTTTAGCCTAGTACTCTTTTATGCACCTATAAACCTACAAAGTTTAATTGTATCATAGGTACACCTACATTGTAACTGTACAGCATCACAGACACACCAGTACATTATATCAGTATTACAACATGATAGTTTGCATGAAAACCTATGGATACATATTGGGATTTCATGGTAGTATAAACTTTCCATTGCAGTATGAGGTTTGGCAGTGATCATGTGACACATCTTGGGTTTGACATGCTGGTAGAAAGTATGCTCCATGTATTGTTTGGTATGAGAACAATATCACAGTGACAGCTTTTTCAATCATTGATGCTAGACTTTGCAGTGCTGTAGTTTTTGTGCACATGGGCATAACTGATGCAGTGCCATCTGTCTCACATAGTGTTGTACCAGTTATTATAATGGATCACTTCTTAAGTCACACATCAATTACAGATGATGAAGACAATATCCATCGCTATTACATGTGGCAGATTCATGCAATACACAGCTGTCTGTAGGAAATTTACTGAAAATAGTGTGACATTTTTCAGTATTGTTATCCATATGGTCGATACCAATGTCAATCAGGGATGCTTTACTCAAGTGTATCACTTTTGGCACAGTGAGTTCCCACACATCTTGTCAGCCATACATGAGGATTATTTGTGATGCATAACAGTAGGAGTTGACAGTGCAGACTTTCCTTCAAGGTGTTTTACAAGATGCATGTGTGATACATCTTTCTGTGATGCACCAAGTAAATACACAACTCATCGGCAACACTGATAGTATGGGTAACATTCCTGAAAGTGTGGATCGTGGCTTATCTGTCATGCAAACCTTTCAACTGGCAGGATTGCCCCCATTTTAAGCTACAGGTGTAGCACTGTCCCTCTTAACCTCCAAAGAGTGGTCATGTTTGAGGAATGTGTGTTCAATCCCCGTTATAAATTACTGACAAATCATTACAGTTGTACAAGTGTGTTTCTGCAGAACATGTATAATAACTTGCAATCACATATTTTATGGTGGTATTATTTTAAAATTATCCATGCTTGTGCCTGCTTCTGTCTAATGTTGCATATGAGCCTGTTGCTATGTATCCCTGACTGGTTGAGAGCTATGCTGACATTTCAGTCACATTCAAGCAAGTAATTTGCATACCTTCACGATATGCACACACACCTAATGTATATACCGTCCTTGCAAAATGTCCCCTCCAGTGATCATGTCCAGATGTTTATGCAACCATTTATCTCCATTGATATGTAACCTTGTGTGACAATCACATAATATACTACAATTTATGATGATATAAATATACTCACACAGGAGTGTAAACTGCAGTATGTACTGTGCCATCTACATATGTGATTAATTTTATGCTACTAACTTGCCTTTGAAGTGTAATACATTGTCATGTCCATATCTGGCGTACATTGCCATTTTTCACATGTACTGTTTCTCTTTCATCATTTTTACCATTCATGTATGTAGCCCTTGTCAGCAAGCACACTTCCACAGACTAGTGCATTTACACTGCATTCTATGCACTCTTGATGATCACCACAAATACTTTATTACAGTATGCCAAAATCATGTTGTAGTGTGTATTGCACTGAGTACACTTTTCTATAATATATAACTTCTGCATTCATTGCATTCATTTTAGCCCTGGTGATCACTGTGCCCACTCACGCAATGTATTAGAGCGAGTATGCCTGTAAGTAACTTGTCTGCATGTTCTATATGCCTTTGTGCTGCTTTACACTGTTTCCTGGTAGGCCACGAAACTTCACTTGTATCTGTGTAAGTGCAATGCGTGGCATACATATGCAATTAGCACTGCTGTTTATCATACAAACATGCAAACTCCGTGTAGGCTTCATGCTAAGCCTATACCAAGTTTATTGAATACCTGGGTAAGTTTTAATTTTTCTGATGCCTGAAGGTTAGAAAGGATGGGCGCACTGTAAATTAGTGATGGGAAGAAATAGATAGTGGCAAGTGTAGTTTTACTTGCACTGTTGAGAAAGTTTTGGGCTCTGTAAAGCATCCCTAGTGTTTGGGGAATATTTTTATGCAATTTCCTATGTGCAGTTAAATTTTAGAATATTATCCACTATCATTCCTAATAGTTTGCTATGGGAAGTGACTTCAATGGATGTGTTATTAAGAAAGACAGATAATTTTACATTTTGTATTTTTATGAGAAAGTAATTTTGGGGGAAAAGCCATGTTTCAGTTGCTGGTAAAGCTTCCAGAGAATTTTTTTCAGATGTGCCAGGTTGTCTGACGTGCATATGAGTGTGGAGTCATCTGTGTATTGCAATTGGGAGGCCTGTTGTGTCTTTGTGTTGAGGGTGTTAGTGAGAATGTTAAAGAGGAGGAGACCAAGGATAGAGCTTTGAGGTACACTGATGGTGACTGAGAGGTATGGCGATAGGATGGACTGCCATTTTACTGACTGATACCTACTGAACATATACCTTGTAAATCATAGAATGCTGGGTGAGGTCAACCTATTGAGCGCATTTGAAATAGATGTTTACTGTAGCAAACTGTGTTAAAGGCTTTAGACAAGTCTAGAAATAAGGAGGAAACTAGTTTGCCATTATCACTTGCTTTATTGACAGGATCAAGAAGGGATAGAAATGCAGTGTCAGTATCGTGGGAGGGCTGGAAGCCATGTTGTGTGGGGAATAATTCTTCCTGCAAGAGAGAGTGTGTTATTCTGCTGTCTTCCCCTATTACAGTGTAGACTCTTAACCTCCCAACCCGCACATACGGCAAGTGCAACAGCTCAGAACATCATAATAAATAAAAAAATAAAAAAATTGAGCCATCACTCATTTGGTGCTGGCTCAATTTTGTTTTTTTGGATTTCCCCTATTCCAGCCCATATTTCTCTATTATCTAAAAACTCTGCCATCTGTACTCCCCATTATTTATTTCATATCTTTATAGCAAACTATACAATCTAGTTCAGATAATTGTTTTATCCCCATCATATTAGTATATATATATATATATATATATATATATATATATATATATATATATATATATATATATATATATATATATATATATATATATAAAATCACTTTTAATCCTATACATTTTTGTCTCATTCTTACATAATGTATCAGTACCCTTTCTGGCATTACTATTATTAAATCTAGAATTTTTATTTCTTCATTTCTAGAAGTATTCCTATTCCAGAACGTGTCATTTCCCACCAACCAAACAATTTGCCCTCTACACATACTACTTGCATTCTTTTTCTTTTTTTCTTTGTTACTTGTGGTGTATAGTAAGCAAAAAAAAAATAAAAATTTTTTTGCAAAATTCCATCACCACCAAACCTCTTATGTCATTTTTATCCTTACTCACATTTAATGCTAAAATTCCTTTTTCATCCTTTTCCTTTTCTGAGTTTTATTTCCAGATCTTATTTTTTTCTTTTCCTTCTTCTGAGTTTCCCATGAACAGATTTCTTATTATCTTGTTCTTGTTCTTCTCCTATCTTTATTTTTCCCTCTTATTCCCCTTTACTTTTTAAAATTGCAAATATGTTCTCTTCCTGTATGTTAATAACCTCAATTTGAACTATCTCTACTCTAACTTCCTCTTCATTGTTAACCTTTCTTCAATATCCCCTTCCCCATATTGCCTTTTATTTCAGCATCTTCTGTAGTAATATTCTCTGCTGTTTGCCTTTCTTCTGAACTTTCCTCTTCATCTTCTTTTTCCTTTTCTAATATCGGACAGTCAAGTGAGAAGTATCTAAATAATTTACATTTTCTGCAAACAGGCTTACATTTTTAACTGTATGGCTCTCACGAATTTTGGCCACACATTAATTTGTTGTCTTTTACTAAATGATTTTCCATCCCCATAGAAATATCTTTACGTTGGCCACAGTACCTAACAAATCCTCTCTTACCATGCACAATTATTGTGTGTGAAATATGCTCAGTTTTCCCATGCTTAATATCAACTGTTACACACACTTCCCAACCCCAAGTCCATGCATTTCTTTCATCACATAATTTATTTAACTTCATGTATTTTACTACATGGTAAATGCAAAAAAAATTAACTCATGTCCATCCAAATCTGAAATCCTAAACTGCACATTTATTTTCCTTTTAGTTGTAGTCTCAAGTTCTGAAATAAGGGTCTATATTAGAACACTGAACATTCAAAATTTCTCAAGTGTTCTAATATCAAACCCTATGAATCGAAAATTCAAAACATCGAACATTCAGAACAGCAAATTATTTTGTAGGGAAAAAATGTACTGTGCCAAAACACATACACACAACACAAGCACACCAAACAAACAGCAATCCACACACATACACCTAAACTCTTACACCTAACCCTACAGTAAACTATACATACACCACTAACCCAAACCCTAACCCTAACTCTAAGGTCCTTCACTATTACACAGTCACCTCACCAGCGCCCTAACCCTAACTCACCTACCCCGCCCTAACCCTCATGTCCACATAATCACACACTTACCCGACTCGTGCCCTAACCCTAACTCACCTAACCTGCCCTAACCCTCATGTCCATACAATCGCAGACTTACCCGACCCGTGCCCTAACCCTAACTCACCTAACCCACCCTAACCCTCACATCCACACAATCGCACACTTACCTGAACCCAACCCATAACTTTCCACCACAGCACTGAAAATACCGAAGCAACAGAAACAGACAACCAAATTGTTTCCCTAGGAAAAAATTTGGTTTTCTGTTTCTTTGATAATTTCAGCGTTCGCTGAAAACGGGTTGATATTAGAACACTCGATATTTTGAATGTTTGGTGTTCTAATATAGACCCTGAAATAAATAGTCTTTCCATTGTGTAACTGCATTTCTTTTTTCAGTCTCTGTCATGTTTTTTCTTCTAGTAAGATAAAGCTCTTAAATATCACTTTAAAAAGATTTAGCTTCCAAATGAATAAATGCTCTTATAACTTTAATGTTAAATCCTACTGGCAAAATAATACTATCCGTAATGTCATACCTGTTCTCAATGCCATCATTTTTACTTTTTTTTATTCTGACCACTGGTCATCTTCTCTTTGGTTGTTGAGAAACTGCACATCTTTGTCCCCTTTCAATTCCTTCTTCCATTCTTCCTTGCCTTACTGTAGCTACAAAATGTCTTTCTTGTAACAGAAACCCTGTTGCAGAAATAAATCCTTATAGCTGGCTATTCCACCATAAGAGAATATCTCCAGTGTTTTCCTTTCATCAGCTGTTGCTTCTGTTTCCAGCCTCGCAGTTTCTTCCTGTTGTAATACTATCCTCACCATGTCATCCCATCACTCTTCTTCTTCCTTTGGCTGTGCCTGATTCATCTAATCTACCTGCACTTGTGTCTCCAAATCTCCATTTACAAATTATTTCATCTGCTTCTCCTTCTCCTTCCTTAAGTAAAATTTTCCTGCTCCTCTGTCCATCTCTGCTGCACTTTCCTGAATCTTAGAATTCACAGAATGGCAGTAGTAGCCCTCCAGCACCATCTAGCAGCTCCAGAGGGGGCTTCATTTTCTCTCCTCCAAACATTAGTTTTTATTTTATTTATTTTATTTTATTTACATTTGTTTACTGGGAAATTCCGACTGGACTCAGGTCCTTTTTCAGCAGATGCCCAGGGAGAAAAGCTCCACATCATGTACATGATAGAGATACAAAGTTGCAGCATAGTAAACAACATTACAGGTTGTTGGATTTAATACAATAACAAGATATTGATTGTCAACAGAATATACAGAAAACGTTGCAAGTTAAGATAGTTTCTTGTCAGTTATAATATTAGTAACAAAGTTGTCAGACAAGTCTGTGGTTAGTAGTGGCAGTAGTATAGTTGGGTTAAGAGTCTAGGTGGGGGGGGTAAGGGTGGGGGTGTTAGCCTGGATTAGAACAAGAACAAAGTCAGTGCAAATTTAACTGGAATTTGAGTGCAGTCTTGAAAAGGCTGCCGGAAGGTAGAGTAGTTATAGAGGTTGGAAGACTGTTCCAAAGTTTAGATATGGTATATGAAAATATGGCTTTTCCTGCTGAGTTTTTGGGTTTGATAACAGTGAGTTGATTTTTGTTGCTTGATCTTAGGGGACTAGTGGAGTGATAGGGTTGGAGAAGGGTTTGAAGGGATGGGATGTTAAGGGGGTGGTTAATAAGTTTATGAGTGAGGGTGAGTTGATTAAAGTGAAGGAGTTGTGGGAGTTCTAGCCAGTTTAGTTCTTTAAGAGAGATACAATGATGGCTGCGGTAGGAGGTTCCAGTGGCAAATTTAGCAATTTTGTTGTAGGAAGCATCCAGCTTGTGTAGGTCTGTCTGTCTAAGGTTGATAAGTATGGGGGATGCATAGAGTAGGGTGGAGATTAGCTGGGAATTGGCTATGGAGATTCTAGCTGCCTTGGTTAGAAATTGGCAGCTTCAATATAATGCACCAAGTTTCATGTGAACTTTTTTTATTGTGAGAGATATGTGGGTGTCAAATCTAAGTTTGTTGTCTATTTCCACATCAAGTACTTTTGTGTGTTCAGATGGAGAAATGATGGTATTGTCTTTGGCAAGAATGTTGAAGTGGGGGTGTTTTGGGTGGCTTTGGAAGGTTGGAACAGGAGAGATTTTGTCTTAATTGGGTTGAGAAGGAACTGAGCATTGGATAGCCAGCTTTCTACAGAAGAGAATGATTCCTGTGTGATTTGTTGTAGTTCTGGTAGAGTGGGGGCAGAGCAAATGAGAGTAGAGTCATCTGCGTACTCTATAAGAGATACTTGTGTGGTGGCAGCATGTAGGTTGTTAGTGAAAAGTGAGAATAGCAGAGGGCCAAGGATAGACCCTTGGGGAACTATGAGAGTAACTGGGAGGCAAGGTGATGTGTTATTGTCCCATATTACTGATTGCTGGCATCTGTGTAGATAGCTGTGGAAACAGTTGCAGGCTGGTTGTGAGAAGAAGAGGTTGGGGGAGTAGAGAGTAATAGCTTATGAGATACCATGTCAAAGGCCTTTGAGAGATCTAGAAATATGGCAGTAGAGAAGAGGCCATTGTTTTTATGGTGAAGTATAGTGTTAGTGAAGGAGAGCAGAGTTGAGGTAGTGCTGTGATATGGCCTGAAACATGTTGGGTTTTGGAGAGGAGATTATTAGATAGGAGGTAGTTGGAGACCTGGGATTTGATACATTTTTCAAGTATCTTGGAGAGATGGGAGAGGATAGCAATGGGGCGGTAATTGGAGAGGTCAGTGGAGGGGGTGCCTTTGTGGAGGGGAATGATGTGGGATATTTTCCCTATCAAGGGAACATAGCCCTCTGCTATGGAATGGTTGATTAGAATTGAAATTGTGTAGACTAGTGTATCAGATGCAATTTTCAAATGTTTAGAGGGGAGGTTGTCAGCTGCGAGTTTAGTGGGTTTAAGTTTTGACAATAGTCTTTTTATGTTGGAGGTAGGTACTGAGGTGAAGAAAAAAAGAGGAGTGGGGTTTAGGGTTAGGAGTTGGGGGGTGTTGTAGGGAAATGTTGTTTGTTTAGAGATGCTATAGTTTCAGTGAAGTGTTTGTTGAATGATTCAGCAATACAGCTGGAGGAGGGGGAATGGACGGCTGGGGGTATGAACCTTCCCTGGGTGGAAGATATTGTTAAAGTGGACCAGAATTGTTTAGGCTTGTGGTTGGTAGAGTTTGGCAAGGATTTATAGTAGAGGGATTTGTCTAATTTTATATGCTTTTTGGCTTTATTGCGCAGTTCAAGGAATGATTGCCTATCTGAGTTATTTTTTGTTAGTCGCCAGTGCTCCCAGGCCTTATTTCTAGCTTTCATTAGGGTTCTGGTGGTCTTTTGTAACCATGGGGCATGCCTGGATCTGACTTTGGCATTTCTTACAGGAGGATGGGTGTTTAGGATGGAAAGGAAGGTACTGTTGAAGAAATGGGCAGCCTCATCTAGGTTGAGGTATTTTAGTGGGGACCAGTTATTTTTTGCAGGGAAGAGATGAAGGATTTGAGGTTGAAGTTGGACCTGCTTACCTGCTCTGTACTTGCTTGTGGATAATGGGCTTCAGACTGTTTGTGTGGTGCTGAATTAGGAAAGTGGAGGAGTGGTCACTAAGACTGTCAGGTAAGCAGCCTTCTAGGTAAGAGTGAGGGTTTTTTGTTGACTAGGATCCAGTCAAGTAAGGTATGATTGTTAAGGTTTTTGTTGATTCGGGTAGGGGATTGAATGAGTTGAGTGAACCCATGGAGATTAAGGTGAATGGTTGGGAGACTGTTATTACAGGATAGCCATTTAATGTTAAAGTCACCGAGAATGATGGTTTCCTGGGATAGAGATAGAGTAGCCCAGCTCAGGAGATTTTCTACGGGTGTGATATTTTTACCCGGTGGAAAATAGCATCCTGTGATATTGATTGTTTTGTTTGGGTTAAGTTTGAGATTGGCATAAATGATTTCTTCATTGTTGTGGTGAGGGCAGATGAGGTCAGGAGTTGAATACTGAGGTGGTGTTTAAATATCATTGCTACACCACCTCATTTTTTTGGACAATCTGTCTATGTGAAGGATGTTGGGTTCAAGTGGAAGTATTTCCTCACTTTTGATGTGAGGTTTGAGCCAGGTTTCAGTTAGGAAGAGAATATCTGGGGAATATATGCTTATGCTGGTGTGGGTCTTGGATTTTATTGCATAAGCTTCTGATGTTTATGGACATTATAAGTAGGTCTGTTGTTTTCTTGTTGGCTAGGAGTTGAGTTGTGGGGGGGTTGTTTGGACTAGGGTTTGTGGTTGGGTTATATATATATATATATATATATATATATATATATATATATATATATGCAATTCATATTTTTACCTATTTACATATTTACATTTACATATTTTAACATAATTCAATACATTGGTATTTCCAATTTAAGTATTCCCCCTATTCTTTTACCCACAATTAATACCATATTTTCTGGTAATTTTGTCAATGTTCATTTTCCATTGCATCTAATTTCATAAGTCTTTCATTTCATATAGTCCATATTACATAGAATATGATTCTACCCATTTTCTTAAGTATCTTGTCCCATAAAACCCATACTCTATCAACTTCATGTTTAACATTTCAGAATTTAAATAACTTAATCAGGTCATGTTTACATATTTCTTTCCGCAGTTTTTGAATTCTCTCACATTTAAAGAAACGTGTTCTGTAGTTTCCAATTCTTTACATTTATTACACATTCTATCCTGTTTTCTCTTGTATGGCATATTTCCCGCAATGGTAATTTTCCTATCGGCAACTTCCACAAAAAAATTATTGCATTCTTTAATTCTTTTATAATTTCTGTATCTTATCATTATTGCTTTTTTCTTATTTATTTCTAACTCTTTCCATGGATCCACCACGTTAACATACCATTCCTTTCAGTTTTATATCACATACTTTTTTAATTTTCACTATACAATTTTACTGTAACATTCTTTCATTTTTTTTCATTAATAACACTTCTTTTTTCATTTCCATCTCTTTCCAAATATTTCTATATTTATAAAACATTATTGTTTCTGTAAAATCTTTATTATTTTTTCATTATTTCTTTTAGTACTTTATACATAAACCAAGAACACCCGTTCACAAAATGGAAGAGTCCAGCTGCCTCCAGGTAAAGAAAGTTGTTCGATTCAGTCACTCCTGTTAGAAGCACACTGCAAAAACAAAACTTTGTATTTCTGCAATGTTATATCTGAACAAATCCACAGTGACCTTGGCAAATACAAATCACTATTTATTCATAAAAAATAAGTGCTTTTGTTTCATACGAAAAGAAAGTTCATCAGGTAAAAGTGTCAGCACCAAACCTTCAGCTTTATATACACCCATAAACAGTGTCAATCATTAAAAAAGTATACTAAGACACACCCCATTCCATTCATGATTAAAAATGTCATACAAAATCTTTTTCTTACAGCAACTTTATACATACTTAAAGTGGCTGCATACATAAATGGATTTATCATCCCCAATCCCCTTGTTCATCTTTCATATACAAAATTCCCCCACTTAACCAGGTTGATCTTGATCCCCAAATAAATGAGAAAATATCTTATCTGCATAATTTCTTTTTCATTGGCAACATATAAACATTTGCAATATAGACTATTTACCTATTATTTTGGAGTTTATTAAATGTGCATTCTTTTTATATGAAAACCTGTATGTCTTCCAGAATGTAATTGTGATTTTTATTCCTTTAATAACTTTGTCCCATTTTTCATGTCTGTTTTCCGCCTTTCATAAATACATAGGACCATAGAATCATAGTAAGTTACTAGGCTAATGGCCCTGAGGCCCTTTCAACCCTAGCCAAGAATTTAGCCCATATTCCAACAAGTCAGCACCCTATGCCACTGCCCAGCAGGGACACAGGTGGAATCCCAAGGGTGTATTTTCTGTTCCCTATCCAGTTATCTAAGTTGTGCTTAAAAAGATTTAATGAAGTACTCTGCTTGGGATCTGTACTTGAATGACTGTTTCACCGAAAGTGAAATAGCTGAACACACTTTCGCGAAAGTGCTTTTCACCAAAAAAAGCACTTTCATGAAAGTGTGCTAAAAAGAGAAAAATGTGGGGAAATGGATGTTGGTGAGATCACAGCACAGTGGGGATAAAGGAATATTCCCTTTTCCCCACTGTAGTGCGATCTCGGAGTGAGAATATAAAAGTGGGGGGGTGTGGGGGAGTGCAGCCCCCCTGCATTAATATGAGTTCTGTGTTTTTGTTTTTTAATTTAATTTTTTTTTGTACACTTTAGCGAAGGTGCTTTTTCAGTGAAAAGCACCTTTGCTAAAGTGTGTTCGGCCGTTTTGATTTTGGTGTTGTGAGCATTCGGTAGATAGTCGTAGATCCCTCTGCTTTACATGGAAAGGGAGTCTACTCCACAAAGTGGGGAGACTCTGGAACACAAACCTGTACTGCCACCTATTCCTATTGATGTCACAGACCAGGTTGAGGTCATGCATGTGAGTTACTTGAGTGGAACTTGACTTGCGGATATGCAGCAGTCCTGTTAGGACAGGGTCTGAGATTGATTTTTATGCCCAATAGAGGTAATCTCTGAGGAGTCTGTGGGAGACTGAATAGATGGAGAGGGACAGGGCTTTTAGCCCATCTGTGTAGGGTTTGAGGCCCTGTATTCACTGGGTGAGGAACCTCTGTGGTCTCTCCAGCTGCTGCATGTGCTTTGCGAAGTAAATGCAGAAAGGGGCATTGTACTCAGTAATGGATCTTGTAAGGAAAGAATACAGGGATGTTATGACTACATTTTTCCTGGCTGAGATACCCTTACTAATGAGGTGTTCCATGTAGAAAGTTTTCTTTACAGTGGAGGCAATATGGTGGTCAAAAGTCAGTTTGCTATCAACCTGGGTTCCCAAGTCCCTCATGGCTGACTGCATGCTTAGTGCCTTATTATCAGTGTGATAATTTGTGGGGACATCATTTTCCCCAAAAGGGATAATGATGCATTTTTTGGCATTCAGTTTCAGGCCATGTTTCTGGCACCAGTCATTTGTTTTGGTGAGACCCTCTTGGATGATGTCCACATCACTAGGGGAACTGATGACAGCACCCAGCTTGCAGTCATCTGCAAACTTGGTGAGCCATAGCCCACTAGATTTGGCCTGCACCTCTGAGAAGTATATCCCAAACAGCAGATGCCCCAAGACTGATCCCTGGGGTAAACTGCTTTTTATGGGTCTACTACTTGAGATGACTGCCCCTATTTTGACTAGGTGGGTTCTATCAATAAGCCACTTTGCTACCCATCTGGTAAGATATGGATTGATGCCTAGTGTAAAGAATTTCTCTATTATACCTAAGTGGGGAATAGTATCGAAGACCTTGGCCAGGTGAAGGTAGGCGGTGTGCACTGTCTTCCCCTCATCTATGCCTTGGTTACTGTCTCAAAGAAGTCAACCAAATTTTGTAGGCATGATCTCCCCTTGACAAAAACCAAACTGTGTGGGATCAAGTGTCTGGAGGTTGCTGATGTCCTTGTTAATGAGATCCATGGTAATCTGCTCTATGGCCTTGCAGGTCAGGCTAGTAAGGCTGATGGGTCTATAATTTCCTGGATCAGTGGATGCTCCAACTTTATGCAAAGGGATGACTGTAGCTGTCCTCCACTTAGCTGGGACAAAGCTGGTACTCAGGCTTTGGTTGAATAGGGTGCCTAATGGTGCTGCAAATTCCTGCCTGAGTTCATGTAGAATGCAGCCTAGAATGTTATCGGGTCCCACGGAGGATGTATTTTTTTCTCTTTGAGATGGCAGTGATGACTTGCTCCCTAGAGATAAGGGGAGGGGCAGGTAATGGGAATGTACGTTTTACTGATGGGGGGCAGTGGAGTGAACCTGTCTGCCAGCAGGTTGGCTATATCTACAGGGTTTGTGTATGTTGTGTCCTTGACCACCAGTTCTGAGCAGATCTGGGTGCTTTCCTTGAGATTGCAGACATATGTGAAGAAAGCTTTATGATTGTCTTTACTAGATGTGGCCAGTTTGGACTCAAAGTTTGCTTTGGAGGATTTCACTAGTCCTCTTATTTACTTGTTCAGGCTAATGAGAGATTGCTTCCAATCAGACTCCTGCTCCTTCTTTGTCCTGGACAACAATTTTTTTCCTTTTATTATAGAGTTTATTTATTGTAGTTGTCCACCAGACAGGTTTACTCTTCCTTGAGGAGGAGGATTTCTTCCTGTCTGATATTCATGATTCCATGCAGCTATATAAATGCTCATATAGTACTTTGGTGAAGTTTTGGACATATGCCCTATTTCCTGTGGATGGGGAGGGGGCTATGAAGCTGTTTATACCTCCCCTCAGGAGGTTGTAATCAGCTTTGGAGAAGTAATTATTTTGTTTGATCCTATCCAGCGGGGGGGGGGGGGGAGATGGTGACATCGAAATTGACTGCTTTGTGGTTGGATTTTACCATGGATGATGACACTGTGGGGATGCTACAGTGGTTACTCATGTCAACCAAGTGTTCCAAGGCATTTAATTTCACAAAATAAAGGAATCTCTGGGCATTTGTGTTTTGGTACGAATATTTCTTCCAATCTATGGTTGGATATTAAAGTCACCCAGGATCAGGGTAAAGGGTTGAATCCTGATAGATTTGAAGAGGTTCAGATAAGTGGAGCGGGCATCTTGAGTCAGAGTTGGAGGCCTGTAGCTAGCTATGATTCAAATAGGGGTCTTAACAATTGTTAACTGCACGTGGAATATTTCCTGTGCATGCAACTCCACCTCCTTTTGTTTTGCTGTCCACGGTTTGGAGTCTGAATGAATGATAGGATGAGTAACCAGGTATGGCTGGGGTGCTCTCCACAGCTTTAACCAGGTTTCTGTGACTGCACAAATGTCAGCTTCTTCCAGGGTTAAGAATGCTTGCAATCCATGCAGTTTCCTGTTTAAAGTCCTAGTATTTAGCAGCATGACCTTTAATTTACATTTTGATGACATTTTCATGTTGGTAGTTTTGACCTCATAGTATTGCTTAAAAAAAGGCACTATGAGGAAGGCACAAGCCTTTTCCAGGAGCCTGAAGTGCAAGGCAGACAGATGCAGGCCATTTTTGGCAAAGCATTGAGGCTTGTCAATCATGTCATCCCAGGCTGTCTGGTACTGGATCCTCTTGGAATGACACCAGAAATTAAGCCAATTGTTAAAGTCAGTCATTTTCTGTTTATATTGAGACATCATTATGGGTGACGGTACAATGCTGCTTATGGATAGGAACATACCTTTCCTAAATATCTATACTTTTTTTCATTAAATTCCACACCTCCTATAATACCTTCACACTCAGATCCTTTGCTTTTCTCTTTATTTATGCTTATACCAATTTTCTTCAACTGTGTACTCAATTTTTCATTAATTTTTCCATCCCGACTTCATTTTTTTTGCTATTAATACAATATCATTAGCGTAAGTATACAGTATTGGTAACTGTATCTCTTCCACCATTCTATTTTCTACCTTACTTGACATTTTTTTAACTTCCATTACTACTGTGCTCATGATTATAGCAAAGATCATACTGCTTGCAGGACATCCTTGTTTTATACCACATTCTAATTTCAAATTTTCCCTAATCCAACTGTTTAAATTTAAATTCACATAATTCTTTTCATATATTGATTTAATTACTTGTAGCATTTTTTCACTTATGTTGTATGTTTGTAAAATTCCCCACAATGCTTTTTACTTAATATTATCATATGTCTTACTGACGTCACCTATCATGATTTTGTTTCCACTTTTTTATTAATAATATCATCAATTACTTCCCTTATTATCCACAATAAGTCTTGACTCCTCTTTCCTTTTATCCCAAATTCTGATTATATAATCTTTCTATTTTACATTGTAATCTTTTAGTTACTATTCTCGTGAAAATGTTAAAGTCTATCTCTTTTCTTTAATATAAATTTTATCACACCTGTGCAAATTTCTTTATACTTAATTCATCTTTCTAGCCACTCATGCATTACTTCTATAAACACTTTTTTTGCCAGTCATACATTTCTTTATACATACTACATTCACTTCTGTCCAAACATGTAGCTGAATTAATGTTAATATCTTTCACGATGTTATTAAACTCATTTATATTTATTTTTATAAATATTTATTATCTTCCTTATTTCATTTCTCACAATTATAAATTTGTTCTATGTTAACTGTTTTACCATATAAATGCCTGGACAGGAAACAAGCAGTCAGGATGTGGAAGACCCAATCTGTTCCCCTACTGCAAAGATTAGGGGAAGTTTGCCAGTGCCCTGGCCAAATTTCCAGTAGTAGTATAAATACCACCTTGGGTCACCCTTGAAAAGAAGTCACTATCCTTGTGGGACTAACTTGGTGAACAAAAGATACTAATAAAATAAAATAAAAATTCTCTGTTTTAAGTTATAGAGATTTTCTCTTGTCCTTAAAATGTTCTGGCATTATGGGACTGCCTTACGGCTTCATATTCAAATTTATTCAAAGCATACTCCTTCTGAAGTATATGCTGCTATATCCACTACTCACATAAACACACTACAATTCTATGTAGGAAAATAAGCAGTTGCCATCTTGCAATAAAGAATTGTTTAACCTCTCGTAAGGTTTTGTTTGTAATCTCCTAACATATAGGATGTATTTTACTCTTTTCAGTAAGAACACTATATTGTGCAAGAAAACTCTTGTAAGTTTGTAGCAAGAATGACTCCAAAAGTATTAAAAAGAGAGCAAGAAATTATAATCTTGGTGACTGTGGAAATAGTGCATTAAGCACATAGTGCAGGGTTCAAATGGTACCCTGCTGTTGGTATTATCCAAGTCTTTAATCAGTTGTATTCTGATCTCAGGTTTTCCCCAAATTCATTGACTTCAGAGAGCATAAATGCACTTGTTCTTTTGTCTGACACTTCTGGCTTGATGCTGTGCAAATCTAAATTTAAAGGTCTGTAGGCATCCAGGAAGGGAAATGTTATCATAAAACTATACAAAATCCTTCTTCAATTTCTTAAATATTTTCTTGTGTTAGTGTGCAATGATGACCCTAATATTCACTGATATCTTACTTCCTCAGACAAAACTCCACTATATCTTTTCTTAAATCTCCATATATTATCACTAATAGAGTCATTTCTCTAGTCAGTTTTAAAAACAAGATTTGCATGTCCCCTTAGGCTAGCCATCTCAATTAGTATTGCCATTCATAACCAATATGGGTACCTGTGGATTTGTTCTTCAAAGATAGATCCAAGATAATATCAATCTCTGTTTGACCTTTCTAGCCTGAGTATAGCAGCACAGAACACTCCTTCCAGCACTCAGCTTTGATGCTAAGATTGCATTCACCAAGTTTGAATGGTGCTAGCATTGTATTCTTAAAGAACATTATCTTCAGTTTACCAGAAAATAAAATTCTATAGTGCAGATTTAACACAATAGCATAGCAGGCATTTTGGTTCCTTTTTATTGGAATGATAGGTTAGCACTCAGTAATGGAACACATTGCCTTGTCTCTTATTTACCTAATAAAAACAGTTTCTGTTGAAGAGGTTTGGAGTCACTCTCCTCCCACTACTAGGACTAAATCATTACATCATGAGAGTTTATTCCAGAGGTGGAAAAGACACTTTGTGATCAGCCTATCTCAGCACTGTGCTTTATTTATTTGCTATTCACTAATTTCACAACATTGATGGTCTTCTTGATAATATCACTCTCCCGAAACATCAGTCGCTGGTTCAAGTTCAAGGTCCCCCTGATTCTTATAATTAGCTCCTGTTTATGTATTTATTTTTGGCTTAAATATTTTCACTTAGAACAATGGAAATGTTTTCATGGGTCCCTATCAGTTTATCGAGCACACTACGTACCAAACCCCTCTTTGTCAAGGTCTATGAAGCAAAATCTTATTCCTTCGAAACAATTGTTTCAGCAATGTTTTTTCCCAGAGGAAAAAAAATAGTGGGCCATCACTGAGGATTTGCCCTTTTCCCCACTGTAGTGTGATCTCAGAATTGGTATATTTAGTTGGGGGGTAGGGGGCTCAGTTCCCTACATTGGGGGGAGTGGGTTTTAAATAGTGCTGTTTTTTTTTTTTTTTTTTTTTGTGGTTGCTGGGTTGGCTAACTGTTTTTTTCAACTGGAAAAAATGTCACTAAAATGATCATTCAACAGAATAAGATTTCATTAAACAGAGTTCAGCGAAGAAGTGTTTGGTAAGTAGTGTGTTTGATAAACTGATACAGACCCCATTTTCAATGGAAAAGCCTCCCTCTGTGGCTTTATTATTATCATGAGTAAGCAGGAAGTGAATGACTGCTATCTCTTCTGTTCAGAGGGACTGGCTTGAGATTGACTTGTCAGATGGAATATTTCCTTTTTTGGTTGGTGATCCAAGTCACAAGAGGAATTGAATGTCTACAGACATCTTGAGTCATAGACTAAGCCCAGTGCTGGAGTTTGGCTATGAATCATAAGGGCTTTGTTCATGCTGTGTTTTGGAAATGATGCACACACTGTAGCTATCTTGGAGAGGAGTGTTTCCCAGTTCTTGACTTCTACAGTATTACCAAGATAAGTAGTCTAGTTGTTCTATGGGAACTGAATATGAAGGTTTCTTTGGACACTGCTTCTCCAAAATCCCTTATTTGTTGTCTGAGTTTTGATTAATAAGATAGTCATTTTGACATTTCTTTATGGCCTATAAATCATTAGTTCCAGGCTCTTTAGACTTCAGCCTTTCCAAAGACAGTAAGCTCTGGCAGGGATTTGGCATAGTGACAGAGATGATTGCCTTCACCTGACAACTATTTGTGTACTTTATTTCCTCAGATACATCTTAGTGGCTTTTAGAAAGCCTTCAAATTGAGAAACATACAAATTCCATCCTTCAGATGACATGCTAAAACAAGACCTCATCTGCCTGAGGTGGTGTAGCTCAGGTGGAAGTAAAAGATCCCATGGCACTTACAAAAAGAGTAGGCATTATTTATTATTTATAACAAATGATATACACTGTTTATATTATATGTCATATATAAATTATATACACTATTTACAAATGCTTACATCTGATATTTCATCATCATATAGCATCGTATATTTCAGTTACTTTCCCCAGTCTTTTTTCCACAACCAAAAACGTATCTTTTTCAAAATTTCAGCCAATACCCATTTTCCATTGGATTCGCTAGACGATCTCGAAATACTGAAATGTTGAATTTCAGTATTTCGCGATTAAGTAGTGGAAAACCCACATACCCGAAAACCCAAAACCATGAATAGCACAATCGCGACCATTCACACACACACAAACCAGCACATAAGCACACACACACATACACTAAAACAAACATAACAACACACACAAACACAATATAACACACAAACATACCTACCCTACCTATAAGCAGGGGGGCAAGACCCCCTGCACCCCCCCATGTGGGAGGCTGTGCCCCCCACACCCTACTTATATATTCTAACTCTGATGTTGCACTAAACACACAAACACACAAAAAAACACCAATACACACACTCACACACACTAAAATCCCTACCCAATACCCTGACACAAACATCACTTACCTTAAACCCCAGATAAATCCACAAACTGCACCACACGTCACGAACACGATACCACGATAGCGGATTTGACATTTCTGCATTCAACATTGTGCAGTTTCGTGTAACTGCACTTTCCACTATTCAGTCTCACGTAGAAATTTGACATTTCAGTACATCGAGATTGTCTACTGAATCCTTTCCATTATACTTTATCTCATTTAATCTTTTATTCCATATGACTCACAAAACATAAAATAACTTTTTTATCAAATTTCTTTCACTTCCTTTGGTTTCTTACTACCATAATATCCATGGTCTATCACAGTCACGCTTAAATCTTTCACAATTTTAGAACATTTTCATACATTACTTTCATATAATTTTTCCCAAAATTCTTTTACTCTTATACAATTCAAAAACTGTGTTCCGTCATTTCAATTCCTCCACAATAATCACATGTTCTCTCCTGAATCCTTTAATATGGCATGTTTGCTTTAACAGGCAATTTTCTTATCATTAACCTTCACATAAATTCTTTACATTCATATATGTTTTGCTCACTTAAGCCCTTCTTCCACTATTTGAGCATAGGACTTTTTTCTGGAACCTTCTCTGGCTCTTTTTCTTTTCTTTTTCTCTGGCTTCTATTTTTTTTTCCATACTGTTACTCCAGGATACACCAGTTCCACTTTCTGGCTCACTCTGGTTAACTAGTTAGTTCAGATACTCATCCCACAGCTGTCCTTACTGGAGGGTTGAAATAATGCACTTTTCTGCCACTTCTGCCATTTCAAACACATTTTTTTCTTCTGAATGCATCTCCACCAATGCATTTAGTTCCATCTTCCTCCCAATCTCCTCACCATCAGCAGACAATGTTTTCTGCGCTCCCCACATTGCCTGAAAACATTTCTGGTAGGGTGTCTACCATTTTCCCTTCATTTTTAATACTTTTAAATTCCAAATTGTCTTGACTTTCAGCAGCCATGTTTCAGCAGCCTCCTGGCTGCTTCCATGCATGGACAGGAAACAGGTAGCCAGGATGTGGAAGACCAAATCTGTTCCCCTACTGCAAAGATTAGGGGAAGTTTTCCAGTGCCCTGGCCAAATTTCCAGTAGTAGTATAAATACCATCTTGGGTCACCCTTGAAAAGAAGTCACTATCCTTGTGGGACTAACTTGGTGAACAAAAGATACTAATAAAATAAAAATAAAAGATCTCTATTTTAAGTTATAGAGATTTTCTCTTGTCCTTAAAATGTTCTTGCATTATGGGACTGCCTTACGGCTTCATATTCAAATTTATTCAAAGCATACTCCTTCTGAAGTCTATGCTGCTATATCCACTACTCAAACACACTACAATTCTATGTAGGAAAATAAGCAGTTGCTACCTTGCAATAAAGAATTGTTTCACCTCTCGTAAGGTCTTGTTTGTAATCTCCAAACATATAGGATGCATTTTACTCTTTTCAGTAAGAACACTATGTTGTGTATAGACATTACTGTGCAAGAAAACTCTTTTAAGTTTGTAGCAAGAATGACTCCAAAAGTATTAAAACGTGAGCAAGAAATTATAATCTTGGTGACTGTGGAAATAGTGCATTAAGCACATAGTACAGGGTTCAAATGGTACTCTGCTGTTGGTATTATCCAAGTCTTTTTTTTTTTTTTTTTTTTTTTTTTTTTTTTTAAAAAAAAAAAAAAAAAAAAAAAAAAAAGCAAAACCTTCAATTAAAACATCAAATTCCATCCTTCAATGCTCTAAAACAAGACCTCATCTGCCTAGGTTGTAGCTCAGGTGGAAGTAAAAGATCCCATGGCACTTACAAAAAGAGTAGGCATTATTTATTATTTATAACAAATGATATACACTGTTTATATTATATGTCATATATAAATTATATACACTATTTACAAATGCTTACATCTGATATTTCATCATCATATAGCATCGTATATTTCAGTTACTTTCCCCAGTCTTTTTTCCACAACCAAAAACGTATCTTTTTCAAAATTTCAGCCAATACCCATTTTCCATTGGATTCGCTAGACGATCTCGAAATACTGAAATGTTGAATTTCAGTATTTCGCGATTAAGTAGTGGAAAACCCACATACCCGAAAACCCAAAACCATGAATAGCACAATCGCGACCATTCACACACACACAAACCAGCACATAAGCACACACACACATACACTAAAACAAACATAACAACACACACAAACACAATATAACACACAAACTACCTACCCTACTATAAGCAGGGGCAAGACCCTCACATGTGAGGCTGTGCCACACCCTACTTATATATTCTAACTCTGATGTTGCACTAAACAAACAAACACAAAAACACCAATACACACACTCACACACACTAAAATCCCTACCCAATACCCTGACACAAACATCACTTACCTTAAACCCCAGATAAATCCACAAACTGCACCACACGTCACGAACACGATACCACGATAGCGGATTTGACATTTCTGCATTCAACATTGTGCAGTTTCGTGTAACTGCACTTTCCACTATTCAGTCTCGACGTACAGAAATTTGACATTTCAGTACATCGAGATTGTCTACTGAATCCTTTCCATTATACTTTATCTCATTTAATCTTTTATTCCATATGACTCACAAAACATAAAATAACTTTTTATCAAATTTCTTTCACTTCCTTTGGTTTCTTACTACCATAATATCCATGGTCTATCACAGTCACGTTTAAATCTTTCACAATTTTAGAACATTTTCATACATTACTTTCATATAATTTTTCCCAAAATTCTTTTACTCTTATACAATTCAAAAACTGTGTTCCGTCATTTCAATTCCTCCACAATAATCACATGTTCTCTCCTGAATCCTTTAATATGGCATGTTTGCTTTAACAGGCAATTTTCTTATCATTAACCTTCACATAAATTCTTTACATTCATATATGTTTTGCTCCACTTAAGCCCTTTTTAAATTGCGTTTCTTTTTCTCATTTTCCAAGTTTTTTCCAGGGATATAGCAAAATTCACTCATTATATTTTCATACCAATCTTTTCTATTCTTTTGTACATTTTTATTTTCCATAATAATATTTTGTTTTAATATTCTTGAATCTCACTATTAGCATTGTTCTTCCATCTTTTTTCCACATTTCAGACTTTCCCATACATCTTTATACTTATTTTTTCAATATATCAATTATATTTTTATTTTCTTCTTTTATTCTCTATAATGCTTTATACAGATTCAACAAATCTGCATGAACTATCAGATTTATTAATCCTAATCCTCATTCTTCTTGCTTCACATACAGAACTCCTCTCCTCCACAGGATTTAATCTTAGCCTCCACATTCAGGAAAATATAATCAATAGCAATTATTTTTCATATGTAAGATGAATCATGTATACTCTTGCTAAATAGGCACCCTTACCTATCAAAATAGAATTTACTAAATATACCTTTTTATATGATAATCTATATGATCTCCAAACCATACATATTTCTTTCATTTTTTTGCATCAATCTTTCCCATTTTATTTCCTTCATTATATTAAGCTCAAATGTTATTCCTAGAATAGCTACTTCTTTGTTCTTCTAATTTGTCCAAAAGCCCACTCCTTCACTTTTATCCTTATTAATGCTTAGTCCAATCATACCCAAATACTTATTTAATTTCTAAATTCCTTGTTCAATCATTCTCTTATTCTTAGTGGTTAACACTATATCATTTGCATAAATAAGAATAACTAAAACATATATCCACTCTATTATTCTATACCTTGCCACTTCCAACTTTCTATTTATTGCTATTTCAATCACAGTCATAACTAATGCAAATAAGATACTACTTGCAGGGCAACCTTGTCTTATTCCACATTCTATTTTTATTTCTTTACTTAACCATCCATTTAAAATTGATTTTATAATGTTATTTCCATATACTGATATTATAACTTTTATTGTTTTATCACTTTATTATTATAATCCGTTTAATATACTCCACAATTCCTCATATTTTATTTTATCAAATGTCTTATTCATGTCTCCAAGTAATATTTTTATTTCTACTTTTTTATTTATAATATTTTCTATTACCACTCTTAATATTCACAGTGAATCCTGAATTCCTTTCTCTTTTTTTCCCAAAAATTATTGATCCCATCAACCTATCTACACCCTTCCCTAATCTTTTCCCTATTATTCTGATAAATAATTTAAAATCTGTATTATTTAATACTATTGGTCTGGATCCAATTTTTAATATCTTCCTTTTTCCATTTTTTCTATATGAATTTCATGACCCACATACATATTTCTTTGTTATGTATCCCTTTTCCTAACCATTCATTCAATACTTCAACAAAATATATATATATTTATGCCTTCTGTGTGGAGTTTGCATGTTCTCCCTGCGTTCGCGTGGGTTTCCTCCAGGTACTCTGGTTTCCTCCCACATTCTAAAGACATGCATCTGGAGCATTTTCTCCCCGGGCCTCCACTGAAAACAGGATCTATGGAACCTAGTCGGACTTTCCCGGTCAACAAATGTTAAATAAATAAATAAAAATAAATAAATAAAATAAAAATATTTGTCATTCTTTCATATTATAATACATATGATATTCAATTCCATCTATTCCTGTAGCTTTCTCCATATCTATGTCTTTTAATATTTCATCAAATTCTCCTATACTTTTGTTTTTCCATAATCTCATTTTCTTCTTTGCTTAGTTTTACTGTCCCCATATTTGCCTCTCTTTAGTCACTTTTTTCTTGAATGTATTTATTATGTATTGTTCTACTACTTCAAATATTTTTTCTTGTGTACTTACTTTCTCTCCTTCATTATTTTCCAATTCTCTTATTAATCTGTAATTTTCTCTCACCACTTTACTCAAATATGGAGCCACTTCTTCCTTTTTTCCTTGTAAAAAGTATATCTGCCTGTATCACATGTTCTTTATCCTTTCTTGATACATCTCATATATTTCATTATCCTTTCCATAAAAAATTCTTCTTATTTCTTAATATATCTCTAAATACCGTCTGACTTAGCCTATATTTGTGATATTCTGATCTCAGGTTTTCCCCAAATTCATTGACTTCAGAGAGCATAAATGCACTTGTTCTTTTGTCTGACACTTCTGGTTTGATGCTGTTCAAATCTAAATTTGAAGGTCTGTAAGCATCCAGGAAGGGAAATGTTATCATAAAACTATGCAAAATCCTTCTTCAATTTCCTAAATATTTTCTTGTGTTAGTGTGCAATGATGACCCTAATATTCACTGATATCTTATTTCCTCAGACAAAACTCCACTATATCTTTTCTTAAATCTCCACATATTGTCACTAATAGAGTCATTTCTCTAGTCAGTTTTAAAAACAAGATTTACATGTCCACTTAGGCTAGCCATCTCAATTAGTATTGCCATTCATAACCAATATGGGTACCTGTGGATTTGTTCTTCAAAGATAGATCCAAGATAATATCAATCTCTGTTTGACCTTTCTAGCCTGAGTATAGCTCCTCAGCAAAATCTTATTCCTTTGAGCAATTGTTTCAGCAATGTTTTTTCCCAGAGGAAAAAAAATAGTGGGCCATCATTGGGGATTTGCCCTTTTCCCCACTGTAGTGTGATCTCAGAATTGGCATATTTAGTTGGGGGCTAGGGGGCTCAGTTCCCTACATTGGGGGGAGTGGGTTTTAAATAGTGCTGTTTTTTTTTTTTTTTTTTGTGGCTGCTGGGTTGGCAAACTGTTTTTTTCAACTGGGAAAAATGTCACTAAAATGATCATTCAACAGAATAAGATTTCATTAAACAGAGTTCAACGAAGAGGTGTTTGGTAAGTAGTGTGTTTGATAAACTGATATAGACCCCATTTTCAATGGAAAAGCCTCTCTCTGTGGCTTTGTTATTATCTTGAATAAGCAGGAAGTGAATGACTGCTAGCTCTTCTGTTCAGAGGGACTGGCTTGAGATTGGCTTGTCAGATGAAATATTTCCTTTTTTGGTTGGTGGTCCAAGTCAAAAGAGGAATTGAATGTCTGCAGACACCTTGAGTCACAGACTAACCCAGTGCTGGAGTTTGGCTACGAATCATAAGGGTAGTGTTCATGCTATGTTTCGGAAATGATACACACACTGCAGCTATCTTGGAGAGGAGTGTTTCCCAGTTCTTGACTCCTACAGTATTACCAAGAAAAGTAGTCTAGCTTGTTCTATGGGAACTTAATATGAAGGTTTCTTTGGACACTGCTTCTCCAAAATCCCTTATTTGTTGTCTGAGTTTTGGTTAATAAGATAGTCATTTTGACATTTCTTTATGGCCTATAAATCACTGGTTCCAGGCTCTTTAGACTTCAGCCTTTCCAAAGACAATAAGCTCTAACAGGGGTCTGGCATACTGACAGAGACGATTGCCTTCACCTGACAGCTATTTGTGTACTTTATTTCCTCAGATACATCTTAGTGGCTAATAGAAAGCCTTCAAATTGAGAAACATGTTAAAACAAGACCTCATCTGCCTGACTTGGTGTAGCTCAGGTGGAAGTAAAAATCCCATGGCACTTACAAAAGAGTAGGCATTATTTATTATTTATAACAAATTATATACACTGTTTATATTATATGTAATATATAAATTATATACACTATTTACAAATGCTTACATCTGATATTTCATCATCATATAGCATCATATATTTCAGTTACTTCCCCCAGTCTTTTTTCCACAACCAAAAATGTATCTTTTTCAAAATTTCAGCCAATACCCATTTTCCATTGGATTCACTAGATGATCTCGAAATACTGAAATGTCGAATTTCAGTATTTTGCGATTGAGTAGTGGAAAACCCATATACCTGAAAACCCAAAACCGTGAATAGCACAATCGCCACCATTCACACAAGCACACAAACCAGCACATAAGCACACACACATACACCTACCTAACCACACTAAAACAAACATAACAACACACACAAACACAACATAACACACAATACACCTACCCTACCTATAAGCAGGGGGGCAAGACCCCCTACACCCCCATGTAGGGGGCTGTGCCCCCCAAACCCCCTACTTATATATTCTAACTCTGACGTCACACTAAACACACAAACACACAAAAAACACCACTACACACACTCACACACACTAAAATCCCTACCCAATACCCTGACATAAACATCACTTACCTGAAACCCTGAATAAATCCACAAACTGCACCACATGTCACGAATGCGACACAATGATAGCGGATTTGACATTTCCACATTTGACATTGTGCAGTTTTGTGTAACTGCACTTTCCACTATTCAGTCTCGACGTACTGAAATTTGACATTTCAGTACGTCGAGATTGTCTACTGAATCCTTCCCATTATACTTTATCTCATTTAATCTTTTATTCCATATGACCCACAAAACATAAAATAACTTTTTATCAAATTTCTTTCACTTCCTTTGGTTTCTTACTACCATAATATCCATGGTCTATCATAGTCACGTTTAAATCTTTCACAATTTTAGAACATTTTCATACATTACTTTCATATAATTTTTCCCAAAATTCTTTTACTCTTATACAATTCAAAAAATGTGTTCCATCATCTCAATTCCTCCACAATAATTACATGTTCTCTCCTGAATCCTTCAATATGGCATGTTTGTTTTAACAGGCAATTTTCTTATCATTAACCTTCACATAAATTATTTACATTCATATATGTTTTGCTCCACTTAAGCCCTTTTTAATTGCCTTTCTTTTTCTCATTTTCCAAGTTTTTTCCAGGGATATAGCAAAATTCACTCATTACATTTTCATACCAATCTTTTCTATTCTTTTGTACGTTTTTATTTTCCATAATAATATCTTGTTTTAATATTCTTGAATCTCACTATTAGCATTGTTCTTCCATCTTTTTTCCACATCTCAGACTTTCCCATACATCTTTATACTTATTTTTTCAATATATCAATTATACTTTTATTTTCGTCTTTTATTCTCTATAATGCTTTATACAGATTCAACGAATCTGCATGAACTATCAGATTTATTAATCCTAATCCTCATTCTTCTTGCTTCACATACAGAACTCCTCTCCTCACAGGATTTAAACTTGGTCTCCACATACATGAAAATATAATCAATAAGCAATTATTTTTCATATGTAAGATGAATCATGTATACTCTTGCTAAATAGGCACCCTTACCTATCAAAATAGAGTTTATTAGATATACCTTTTTATATGATGATCTATATGATCTCCAAACTAAACATATTTCTTTCATTTTTTGCATCCATCTTTCCCATTTTATTTCCTTCATTATATTAAGCTCAAATATTATTCCTAGAATAGCTACTTCTTTGTTCTTCTAATTTGTCCAAAAGCCCACTCCTTCCCTTTTATCCTTATTAATGCTTAGTCCAGTCATACCCAGATACTTATTTAATTTCTAAATTCCTTGTTCAATCATTCTCTTATTCTTAGTGATTAACACTATATCATCTGCATAAATAAGAATAACTAAAACATATATCCACTCTATTATTCTCTACCTTACCACTTCCAACTTTCTATTTATTGCTATTTCAATCACAGTCATAGCTAATGCAAATAAGATACTACTTGCAGGGCAACCTTGTCTTATTCCACATTCTATTTTTATTTCTTTACTTAACCATACATTTAAACTTGATTTTATAATGTTATTTTCATATGCTGATATTATAACTTTTATTGTTTTATCACTTTATTATTATAATCCGTTTAATATATTCCACAATCCCTCATATTGTATTTTATCAAATGCCTTATTCATGTCTCCAAGTAATATTTTCATTTCTACTTTTGTATTTATAATATTTTCTATCACCACTCTTAATATTCACAGTGAATCCTGAATTCCTTTCCCTTTTTTCCCAAAAATCATTGGCCCCATCAACTTATCCATACCCTTCCCTAATATTTTCCCTATTACACTGATAAATAATTTAAAATCTTTATTATTTAATACTATTGGTCTGGATCCAATTTCTAATATCTTCCTTTTTCCATTTTTTCTATATGAATTTCATGACCCACATACATATTTCTTTGTTATGTATCCCTTTTCCTAACCATTCATTCAATACTTCGACAAAATATATATATATTTATGCCTTCACATTCTAAAGACATTTCGGTCAACAAATGTTAAATAAATAAATAAAAATAAATAAATAAAATAAAATATTTGTCATTCTTTCATATTATAATACATATGATATTCAATTCCATCTATTCCTGTAGCTTTCTCCATATCTATGTCTTTTAATATTTCATCAAATTCTCCTATACTTTTGTTTTTCCATAATCTCATTTTCTTCTTTGCTTATTTTTACTGTCCCCATATCTGCCTCTCTTTAGTCACTATCTTCTTGAATGTATTTCTTAAGTATTGTTCTACTACTTCAAATATTTTTTCTTGTGTATTTACTTTCTCTCCTTTATTATTTTTCAATTCTCTTATTAATCTCTAATTTTCTCTCACCATTTTACTCAAATATGGAGCCACTTCTTACTTTTTTCCTTGTAAAAAGTATATTTGCCTGTATAACATGTTCTTTATCCTTTCTTGATACATCTCATATATTTCTTTATCCTTTCCATAAAAAATTCTTCTTATTTCTTAATATATCTCTAAATGCCATCTGACTTAGCCTATATTTATTCTTTTCTTTCTTTCTTTCTTTCTTTCTTTCTTTCTTTCTTTCTTTCTTTCTTTTATTCAGCACTTTTTATATTTTCCTTTAAAATTTAACCACCAGTCTGTCCAATTTTCATAAAATATTCTCATTTCTACATGATCTTCCCACAATCTGCCCATTTCATGCCTTTGCTCTTCATCTACATCTTTTTCATTTACATTTTTAATACTTTTACTTATCATTTTATATTCTTCTTCATAGGTTCATAGGTAGGTGCTAGGCTATCGGCCCTTGGGCCTATACAAGCCCAGCCAAAAAGGTACCCTGGTTTTTGCCACCCAAGAAAATTATTTTCCTGTGCCACTGTCAAGTAGAGCCACAGAGGTGATCCTCGGGGTGAATTTTCTATTTCCCATCCAATAATCAAGATTTTTCTTGAAGAGTGCTAATGAGGAGCTCTGTTTGACATAGATAGGTAGTCTGTTCCAGAGTATGGGAAGTCTCTGGGGCAGGAATCTATCCCTCCGGCATGTTCTCTTTATTGTGGTGGCAAGGTTTAGGTCCTTAGATTGTGTAGCTCGGAGAGATTGGGATTTCATTAAGTGGAGCATGTCCAACAGATCTCTGTTTGACATAGCTTTGTATGTTATGCAGAGATCACCTCTGAGTAAGCGACATGCGGCAGAGTAAAGCTGGAGTTTTTTGAGACAGTCTGCGTAGGGTATCTGTTTGAGGCCAGTAATCCTCTTTCTGAGGTATTTCTGTGGCCTTTCCAGTTGATGTAGATGTCTTGTGAGGTACATACCAAAAGGGGCATTGTACTCTATAATGGGTCAAATGAGTAATGAGTAGCGGGGAACAATGACCTCTTTTTTTCTGGGTGAGAAACCTTTTGTGATGAGGTGTGCCATGTAGAAGGATTTCCTGACTACTGTGTCGATGTGATTATCAAAGGAGAGACTACTACCCACCTGTTTCCCAAGGTCTCTTATCACATTTTCGGTGTTAAGTATACTACCGCCTATTGATAAGGAATAAAATGAATTTAATATACTATATTTAAATGAACTAATGAATATTTATGAGCCCACTAGAATGCTGATTTGATTGTTTGAAATGTAATTAAGGAACATTATTGGATTATTAGTTTTAAACCAGTATAAATACAGATGATGGGTTTTTTTTTATTCATCTGATGAAGTCCTAGTTTGTCATGGATGTTTTTAAAAGCATTAATGATTTTGTGACAGTGTGTGGATGATTCGTGACTTTGGAAGCTTTCACTACATTTTGGTACTATCGCCTATGTTGTAGTTCATGGGTACAGAGTTTTTACCAAAGGGGATGACAATGCACTTTTTGGCATTGAGCTTAAGGCCATGGCTTTGACACCAGACATCTGTCTCAGTGAAGCCCTTTTGTAGGACATCCACATCTTTAGGAGTTTTGATTATGGCTCCTAGTTTGCAGTCATCTGCGAACTTTGTTAGTCAAAGAACTTCTGTGTTAACTTGTACTTCAAAGAAGTAGATACCAAACAGGAGAGGACCCAGGACTGAACCCTGTGGTACTCCACTTGTCACTGGTCTGATGTCAGATTTGGAGTCTGCTACTTTCACAGTGTGGATTCTGTCAGTGAGCCAGTTGGCAACCCATCTTGTGACATAGGGATTTATACCTAGTTTAGTGAGTTTATCTATAATTCCATAATGGGGGAAGGTGTTGAAAGCCTTGGCAAGATCTAGATAGGCTGTGTGAATACTTTACTGTGTGAATACCTTACTCTCATCTGCGGCTTTGGTGACTGCTTCAAAGAAGTCTATCAGGTTTAGGAGACATGATCTGCCTTTTACAAACCTGAACTGGGTGGGGTCCAGAGTTTGGAGATTACCAATGTCTTTGTTTATAAGTTCCACATTGATAAGTTCCATGTCCTTGCAGACCAGGCTCGTCAGGCTAATGGGGCGGTAGTTCCTAGGGTCTGTGGTGGCTCCCCCCTTGTGGAGTGGGATAACCGTTGCTGTTTGGCATTCAGCAGGTATAAAGCCTGAGGTGAGGCTATGATTGAACATGGTACTTAGGTGGGGTGTCAGTTCGTTCTGTAGTTCATGCAGAATGCAGCCTGGGATGTTGTCTGGTCCCATGGATGCTGTGTTCTTGGCTTTGGAGAGTGTAGTTTTTTACCTGAGCAGCCGTGATTACAGGAACTTTGCATTCTTCTGGTATAGAGATGGGCTCTTTAGGGGGAGAGAGGGGGGTAAAGTTAGCACTGAACCTATCTGCCAGGATATTGGCAATATCAGTTGGGTCTGTATATTTATTGCCATTGTGCTGTAACTCAAAGCAGATCTGAGTGTTGACATTGAGATTCTTGACATAGCTATAGAATGCTTTGTGGTTGTCTTTAGAATCAGTGGCAATTTTGTTTTCATAACTAGCTTGGGAGGATTTTATCAGGGATCGCAGCTTCTTACTGAGGCTGACCAGGGAGCTCTTCCACTCATGGGATTTTACTCTCTTTTGCAACAGTTTCTTCCTTCTGTTGTACAGTTTGTTTATGGCAGGGGACCACCAGATTTGCTTCTTTTTTGGAGGATAGCATCTTGATTCTGTTTGGGATAGCACGATCCATGCGCTCATGTAAGTGCTTATAAAGTGCAATTGTGTAGGATTCAGTAGTCGTAACTGTATTGTCCATCTGCATGGGTGTCATGAAGTTCACCACTTCTGTCTTAAGAAGCATGAAGTTGGCTTTGGAGAAATTTTTTACCATGGTTTCCTTAATGGGGGGGTGGGGGCAGAATGTGGATATCTAGGGTAATTAGCTTATGGTCGGATCGGACCAATGATGTGTTGACTATCTTTTTCTTTTACTTCTACCCATATAGCCAAATTATCTGAGAAAACTGTTTCCTTTGTTCCTTCTTCTATATTTTTTAAAGTATCAGATATTATAAAATAATCACTCTCTGTTTTTATCTCATTTCTTTTATAAGTCCAGTTTACATTATCCCATATACATAGTTTTCTGCTTTTCATTATTTCATCAACTGTCTTCACATCATTCCCTTCTTTTTCCTTTTCCTTAAATCACAATTAAAATCTCCTACTAATATGATGTCCATATTCATTCATTCCTACATACTTTAGGATTATTTTAAACATTGCTTCTCTTTCTTTTTTTCATGACAAATGAATATATTGCAATGATTCTATACACATCTGTTTTATATCTCCTATCACTATTATTCTACCCAACTCAACTAAGGTATATTCTAATATCTTAACAATTTCACTACATAGCACAGCAATTCCTGAACATATATCTTTCCACATGTTCCATACAATACTCCCATGCCATACATTTCCATCTGCTTTCTTTCTTATTCCATCAAAATACTTGTATCTTCAAAAATGATTACATGCATATCGAGGAGCATGTGTTATTTTACAACACCTAGCCTTCTTTTAACATTTTCATACTGCTAACATTTATCAATAAAACCTTCAGATTATTCTAATTTTATTATTTCCCATCTTAACCATTATCTTTTTTTATTTTCTTTCTTAATCACACTTTTTAATTTTCTCTTCCTATCTCTCACCCTTCTGCCTACTGAACTTTGTTTTACTTCTTCTTATTTTCCAGTTATTATCTTACTCTTCACTTGTTTCCAGCACTGGTTCCCCTTCATTTCTGTTTTCTTTACTCAACATGTTTTTATTTTCTTTTTGCACAATATTCTGCATTTAATATTTATTTTCTACATTTTTTTTGTATCATGCCCATGTTCTTGCCTCTGTTCTTTTTGTTCAACATGCAAGGGTTCATCACACTTAATTAAATCATGTCCCATTTTCCTCATGTTTTTACACTTCAAGTCACATTTCTTTGCTTCATGTCCCACTTCCCCACAAGCAAAATATCTCCTTTTATCACAATTATTTAGTAAATAATCATGTTTTCCACAATAAAGCAAGTCTTTGGCTGACCCTTATATCTTACATGTCTTCTGTTTCCCTCCACATTTATCATAACTGGGATATGCACAACATTATCATTTTCCATCTTCAAAATTATCCCATAATCCCATCACCCATTCCACAAGCCTCTTTCATCATATACTTTTGTAATGTCCAACACTTCCTTACAAATAGTTGTTAAATAGCCTTTTAATGCTTCCTTGTCTACTTCAATTCAAAATTGTATAGCAATCCTCTTTTTGTTTCTCTATAAAAAGTCTGTACCACATAACAGTTCCATAGACTACATTATTTTTTTTCAGATATTTCTAAAAAGCATTACATGTATTGTACAGTCTCAAACATACTATCACAGTAAGTCTCTGTATTAATATGAATGAAAGCTCTTACCTCATTAGGTAATGTCCCTAAGGGTACAGTAACTGTGTCCCATACCTTGTATCTTTCTAGTTCTTTTTCTTTTTTACCACTAAGCCATACAACAAACTTCTTTGGGATGTCTCTTCCTCTTTCTCATTCCTGCTTTCCTTCTTTTACCATCGATGTATATGACTTTCTTTCTTCTACAATTTCTCTCACCTCTTCTTTCTGAATCCTGTCCATAATATCCCCCCATTATACCACTGATTCACTCTCCAGTTCAGTCTGCATTACCATTTCTTTTAAATAATCATCCCACTACCCTCCCAATTGCAGGGTTGTAATTACACACTCCGACCTGGACCCAGAGATCAGATCTTTTTGGAACAAGTACTCTGAATCTTGACAAGGTTCGATTAACTTCATTCCACCATCCTCCTTTAATTCAGCTACCAACTCCTTCCTCAGCAAATCATCTTATCTTTTACCTTTGATTCTGCTTTGCAAACCATTATTTTCCAACTCTGTTTACTTCTACAAACTTACCTGCTCCTTCTGTCTTTCACCAGCACAAACACTTACTGGCTTCATCTTCTTTCCAGTTTTTCTAGCCGCCTTCACACCCAGAACAGATACTGGGAGTGTAGCAGCAAAACAGCATCTCCTCACTTTCCAAAAAGAGTAGGGTAAGTTCCCTGGTGTCTTGGTCAAATTCCCCCTAGTCAGTATGAATACCTTGGGTCAACCCTGAAAAGAGGCCATTGGCCTAGTGGGACTAACCCAATCAACAAAGTGTAAAGTAAAGTGTAAGACTGAGAAGCAATACCCTTCTTTTTGTTGGCTAGCTCTGCATTGGACAAAGTTTTAATATCCCAATAATCACAATATAAAAAATAACAGCACAAAGGGAGAATGTAGAACAGAAGATTAGTAAGGTATAAGTTAAACAAATAGAAACTGAAGTTATGGAATACCTATGAAGTGAAAGATTTAGTGCAGAAAGTTTAACACAGGTTATGTCACTGCATGATTGAACAATGAGTCCCCAAATTAAAGAGAAGCAGGCAGAGCAGGAGACATCTGAAGAAGAAACATGGATATGGGAAAAAAATAGATTTAATACAGTGCAATATTTATGTAAAGGAGAAAGCATAACTAATCAGTTCAAAAAAGCAGCACCACAATTATTATAAAAGAAATGCAGGCAAAACACCATGTTATTGAACATTTCACAATACAATACAAGCAAAAGAAAAGAAGAAAAGAAAGGGGTAAGTAGAAAAGAGAATTAGTAATGGAGAAGTTGAAGACATAAAAACTGAAGTTATGGATTAGCTGGGAAGTGAAAGATTTAGTGTAGAAAATCCAACTCAGGAAATGTCATAGTATGATGGAACAATGAGTCCCCAAGTTAAGTAGGAACTGGTGGAACAAGAAGCATCTGATCACTTACTACATGATGAAGTTCTGGGGCCTTCAGTAAAAAACCAATACAAAAGCACAGCTGCAGTTGCACAGCAAGGTGAGGAACAGGAAACAGTGGCAACTCTGATGCAGACAATATTGGTTAATGATAGGCCAATGATTTCCCGTATGAATGAGCAACAGATGACACAGGATGTTTCTGAAGATGATATGTCACAAGAAGACATTATGGTACTTTCTGCAGAATGCCTGCAGGAAACAGAGAGCAAAGAATGTGCCCACAGTTTAGATGAAAATGATTTAAGGGAAGAGTTGCTTTATTTAATAGAGATGGACAGACATATTAAGATTGATGAAAGAAATACCTTACAGAAAGTAAATTAAGATTCATAATGTTAGAAGTCTGATAAAACAGATAAACACTATAATCAAACCTATTAAAAAGGTGATATAGCAGAAGTAAATACAATCTATTACTGTGCAGCTTAATTAGTAACCGATAAAGTCTTCCCACTAAAAGACATTACAATAAGGGAAGGAAGGCAAGAAATAAAATTCCATCATGGAAACAGCATATAGAGAAACATGGAAAATAACTAAGACAAGGAGTACCAGTATTAGAAGAATACAGAGGAAGGAACAGATCAACAAAAAAGATAGATGTGATAAAAGCAAAGCATAGTATCAGAATAGACCAAGATATTTCATACACTATTGCAAATAATAAACTAAATATATCAGCACAGGAAGAAAAACTCAGAAGATGCACAAATAAGTATAAAAGAATAGTTCATAATAAGTCATCCACTGATGAACCAAAAAGGTTTTATAGAGAACTAGAAAACAAAGCAAAAGGAATAGAAACACCACTAAATAAAAAAGAAAAATAAATACACTCTGGAGAAATATTTATGAAGACCATGTGGAACACAACAAAGATGTTGAATGGATAGAAAAAATTAAAAGGAGCAGTAAGGAGTTCAAATGTACAGCATTTAGAATGGGATGAAGTAATGGCCAGAGAAACTGAAACAGTATTAAGAAAAGCTCTTAAATGAAAAACATCAGGATCAGATACAATACTTACCTTTGGGTAAAAGTATTAAGATCTTTACTGAAAGATTTATCCCTCAGTAAGAGCTGCTTATATGTGCATCCCAAATAGAAATCAACTTGATTAACAACAGGCAAAGTGATACTTCTCCTTAACAGTGAACCTGTAAACCAGCCTAAAAACTACAGACCAATAACTTGCCTTTCAACAATGTACAAACTATATACAGGAAATGAAGCTGTCAGAGTCTATAATCATTCAGAAGAAAACTCAATCATGTCAATTGAATAAAAGGTAACAAAAGAAAGTCAGATGGAACAATTGATCATTTGTTGCTAAAAGTGATAATTGAGAATTATAAAAAGAGAAGAATTTAAGTATGGCTTGGATAGACTACATAAAAATAAAAAGCATTTGACAGGATTCCACATTCATGGATAAAAGAGTGCTTACAGATGTGTATGATGCATCCTGCATTGATCAGTTACATTATAGTGACCCTGAAACAGTGGCAAATCACTTTGTAATTGATACAAAGGGCAACTTATTATCCCAAATATAAAAATTTCATAGGTGGTATTCCAGGGTGATTCTTTGTCACCATTGTTGTTTAGCCTTACCTTCAACCCATTAAGCTGTTTACATAACAGATTAGGTCTTGGTTACAGTTTGGCTTCCAGAAAATAAAATTGCTTAAAGATTTCTCATCTACTTTTATGGATGACTTAAAACTCTACAGATCATCAGTTGAGGAGTTGAAAGTGCAAGTGGTTAAAACTTTTTCAAATTATATAAGGATACTTGGTCTTGATAGATGTCCAAAGGCAATGTTTAAAACAGAAAAGCTGCAGTAACAAGAAAAGATCAATCTGGGACAGCAATGCGATATAAAGGAACTTGAACATGGAAGAATGTGTAAATATCTGGGAATTGAAAAATGGACAATAACTAAGACAAGGAGTACCAGTATTAGAAGAATACAGAGGAAGGAACAGATCAACAAAAAAGATAGATGTGATAAAAGCAAAGCATAGTATCAGAATAGACCAAGATATTTCATACACTATTGCAAATAATAAACTAAATATATCAGCACAGGAAGAAAAACTCAGAAGATGCACAAATAAGTATAAAAGAATAGTTCATAATAAGTCATCCACTGATGAACCAAAAAGGTTTTATAGAGAACTAGAAAACAAAGCAAAAGGAATAGAAACACCACTAAATAAAAAAGAAAAATAAATACACTCTGGAGAAATATTTATGAAGACCATGTGGAACACAACAAAGATGTTGAATGGATAGAAAAAATTAAAAGGAGCAGTAAGGAGTTCAAATGTACAGCATTTAGAATGGGATGAAGTAATGGCCAGAGAAACTGAAACAGTATTAAGAAAAGCTCTTAAATGAAAAACATCAGGATCAGATACAATACTTACCTTTGGTAAAAAGTATTAAGATCTTTACTGAAAGATTTATCCCTCAGTAAGAGCTGCTTATATGTGCATCCCAAATAGAAATCAACTTGATTAACAACAGGCAAAGTGATACTTCTCCTTAACAGTGAACCTGTAAACCAGCCTAAAAACTACAGACCAATAACTTGCCTTTCAACAATGTACAAACTATATACAGGAAATGAAGCTGTCAGAGTCTATAATCATTCAGAAGAAAACTCAATCATGTCAATTGAATAAAAGGTAACAAAAGAAAGTCAGATGGAACAATTGATCATTTGTTGCTAAAAAGTGATAATTGAGAATTATAAAAAAGAGAAGAATTTAAGTATGGCTTGGATAGACTACATAAAAATAAAAAGCATTTGACAGGATTCCACATTCATGGATAAAAGAGTGCTTACAGATGTGTATGATGCATCCTGCATTGATCAGTTACATTATAGTGACCCTGAAACAGTGGCAAATCACTTTGTAATTGATACAAAGGGCAACTTATTATCCCAAATATAAAAATTTCATAGGTGGTATTCCAGGGTGATTCTTTGTCACCATTGTTGTTTAGCCTTACCTTCAACCCATTAAGCTGTTTACATAACAGATTAGGTCTTGGTTACAGTTTGGCTTCCAGAAAATAAAATTGCTTAAAGATTTCTCATCTACTTTTATGGATGACTTAAAACTCTATAGATCATCAGTTGAGGAGTTGAAAGTGCAAGTGGTTAAAACTTTTTCAAATTATATAAGGATACTTGGTCTTGATAGATGTCCAAAGGCAATGTTTAAAACAGAAAAGCTGCAGTAACAAGAAAAGATCAATCTGGGACAGCAATGCGATATAAAGGAACTTGAACATGGAAGAATGTGTAAATATCTGGGAATTGAAAAATGGATCGGCAATAAAACATGAACAAATTAGAATAAAACTTAGTAAGGAATACTTTAGAAGACTAAAAGTAATATTGAACACAGCCTTTACATCTAGAAATAAAGTCCAAGTTAGAAACCAATTTGATCTTCCTGTTTTACCTTACAATTTTGGTGTGACTGAGTGGCCCCAAAAGGTATTGGATCAGTTGGACAGAAAAACAATAAAAATGCACTTACCTAATGATATATAAAAATCAGTGTATACCAAGATTATATATTCCACAGTCTGAAGGAAGAATTGGTCTCCTTGAAACTGATTACATGTATAGATCTGCAGTCATGACACAGCATACATATCTACTGACATTATCATATCCAAACACAAAACATGAGGAGACGAAGTCTAAGTTGACCTTAGTTTATCAGAAGCATTCAGGTGGCAAGTAGGAATGAATGTCAAACCAGAAGTTAAAAATCAGACAGCAACTGAATTTGCCAAAAAAAGCAAAAAAAAAAAAAAAACAAAAGAAAGAATATGAGGAGAAGGATTAGATGAGAAGGAAAGAAATGTGGGAAAACCATAAATGCAGTGTCAAATATATCAGTATTTGATTCAGGAATGGTTAAGTAGCGGTGAGTTGAAACCAAAAGACGAAAATGTAATAATGGCAACCCAGGTAACTGGACTTTGCAAACATTGATTTTCAACGTCCATTGAAAATGTGGGAGAAAGAGAAAAACATAGGTTCTGTAAAGATGACTTGGAAATAGTCACTCACCTTGCTGCTGGGTGTGGTTCACTGAAAGACACAATAAAGTGGCAAGATTTTTGTACTGGGGATTGTGCAAACACTACAGTATGAAGTATCTGCAAAGAATTGGAACATGCACCACAAAGCAGAGGATAATGAAGTGTATATTACATGGGATCACTCATTACCAGCAATTCATATTGCATGGGATCACTCATTACCAGCAATTCATAATACATGGGATCACTCATTACCAGCAATTCATATTACATGGGCTCACTCATTACCAGCAATTCAAACAATAAATCCAAGAACACCAGATATAATAGTTGATGAAAAAATTTAAGAGTAGCATTGATAATTGAAAATGTTACACCTAGTGATTACAGTGTTTCACATACAGAGAAAGAGATACACAGAGTCATAAAATATCTGGTTTTGCAGCAGAAATGAAAGCAGCACAGAAGAAAGATATATAGACAGTTCAACAGTAGCAGAAGCAATGGGTCTAATAAAAAATAATTTACAGTCATATTTAGATATGCTACCAATACATGTACCTCCATATGAATTGCAGAAGGAGTCAGTTCTAGGCACACTGTGGGTGCTGTGAAGCATACTCTTTCACTAACTTCAAAGACTGAAACAATCATGAACTTTAATTATACCCTGACTTAGGAATGGGGTTCATTTCCATTATGATATTAGAAACCCAAAGCTTTGGAGAAATTAAAAACATAAGGGGGAATTCAATAAAGCCTACACAGATTCATTTCCTGTGTATGCATAGTGGCACTGAGCTTACATGTAAGTAAGCAGCAGTGCGATGCGGGGGGTAGAGCTGAGAGGCATGCACGAGTGTGCGAACACAGAAGTGTCCATGGCATGCTAAGCACCTCATAAGCAGGTGAACTGTATGGAAATGAGGGTGCTGGAGTGATCCAGCAAGCAGATAGGTAGCCCTGCAGACTATGTGTTGGTGTCTGAAGTAGACATGAAAGATTTCCATGAACATGAAATTAAAAAGTAAACAGGGGCTGTAAAAGGCAAGTTAGAATGTCAGAAATAGCATAGCAGACACAGATATGCACAAAGCTATGCCCTGTGTGTCCAAAAAGTAATGAAAAATAATTTAAAATAATTATTTTGTTATACCCATATTATAATTGCACGGCACACAGCAGTGCAAAAAAAAAATATTTAAAAGTGTGAAAATGCAAAAAATAAAATATGTGACAAAATGCGTTATAGGGGATTGCATGGAGTATGTGCAATGGTAGATGTCTGTGGTCACGAAGGAGGCAGGTTCTGGAATAATGTAGTTTCCCGGCTGTGTGCACAGATCTGTATGCAAATGAGCTGGGATTACTGAATATTAAAAATTAGTATCCATGCCCACAGATCACATCTGTGTAGCCCCAGAACCATGTTGGTGTCCATGGAAGAGGTAGCTGACATCAAAAGGGTGTGTGTCTCTATATCTTTAAGCACATTGGATCACATCAGTGCCCATTTGTGTACTGCCCTGCTAAGCTGGGGGGGGGGGTGTCCAGTGCTGTTAAGCTTTGTTTAGCTTCAGGGCACATGTTTAAGCTGGTCTGAGAGTATTTGTGTGGTGGGCCGCTGTGCTGAGCATGCCCATTCATGGGGGTGTGTCTATTGACTGCTGAGCATTGTTTAGACCAGCAGAGTGGGTTTGCACACCATGCCACAGTGCTTAGCAAGAAAGGCTGTCAAAAAATGAAAAAAAAAAGAAATTGGCTAAAATAGCCAATTATATATCAGTTACTGAAAACCCCTGTTCCACCTAAACTGGGCCATTCCAACCCCTCAGTGATGTACTTGGCAGGTTGAATGCATCATAGTTAGCCAATCACACAGGCTGCATCCACAGCAGAGAATTATAAAGTATGCATACACCCTACAATCTAATCCCCCCCCCCCATACTCTGCACCATTGGAGTACAGACTTGGAAAATTTAACTGAGACAACACTCTACTACATCTGTATGTGCTGTTTGCTGAGGTCAAGTGCTGATGCTGATGCTGACAATAGGCCTAGACTGAGAAGGAGATGAGTGTTCAGGCCTAGGGTAACCTTCCAGGAGCTACATGAGCTGGAGATTGTAGACTGCTGCAGGGTAGATAGGGACATACTTACAAAAACTCACTGAGCTCTGCTGCCTCAACTCAGAGCCACAGCCAACAGCAGGAAACACATCCCAGTGGAAAAAAGGTATGTGTAGCCCTTAGGATACTAGCTACAGGTACTTTACAAAGACCAACTGGGGACATAATGGGGGTCTCACAGGCATCAGCATCAAGGGTACTCCACCAGTTCCTGGATGCCATGCAGCCACATGCCAGTGAGCACATTTATTTACCCAGCAAACCTGAGGGGAGGGGCAGCAGTATGTATCTCTTTTACCATGTAGCACACTACCCTGAGGTACTGGGTGTCATATACTGAACTCATGTCCACATCAAAGCACCGCCTGATGAGGAGGGTAGAGTCTACATCAACTGCAAGAGGAATCACTCCATCAACTGCCAGGTCGTGTGCAATGTTCAGGGCATTATCATGAATGTGTATGCTGGCAGGCCTGGCAGTTATCACGGCTACCATATCTGGCACACATCACAGCTGTACCAGATGTTTGCCATGGGGGAACAACCCATATGGCCATCTACTGGGAGATGCTGTCTACGCACTGGAACTGTGGATGATGATACCCATCAGAAATTCACATAAACCTACCAAAGAATACCATAATGAGGCACACGCAGAAACTAGGAACATTTAGGAGTGTGTAATTGGGCTGCTCAAGTCATGGTTTTGGTGCCTTGATATATCTGGTGGAACCCTTCAGTAGTCTCCAGCCACATGTACACAGATGTTCACAGTATGTGCCACGCTACACAATATGATCCTGTGGAAAGAACTGCAGCAGGATCATCACAGAGAAGGGACACACAGTCCCCCACCAGTGCCAAGGTTCCCACAGCCACATTAACAGGGGGACTCAGAGGAAGAACCCCCTGCGGCTGTCCCTGTAGCCAGACATAGGCATGCCCAGTATGCCCTGGACTTAGCCAAGAGGCAATGCATAGCATATGCACTCACAACCTAGGGTTCTAGGGACTGACATCTTACTCCAACTCACATACATAGTAAAAAAGATGTCAGCCAGACCACACAACCTGTACCTAACCATGTACTTGTGTACCGCATGCATCAGACAGGGGTACTAGACTATGGTAGCATATATATGGACCTGCTGCATGTATTTGAGGGAATAGAGTGGGCTACTGGGCTACTTGCAGAGAACTAATAGCTACTTGGGATGGCAGGTACTCTGTCCAATACTAAGCACCCCATAATATGCATTAGGCCACATAGCTGGAAACCCCACTGCATTATGTAAGGGAAATGCCAAACAGTGGGGTGATAGGACAGACTCATGACTGTCGATGCCAGAGTCCCCTACCACCAACACATCAGTGTTCCCATATGACTTCAGTAACAGAGTATGTTGGCAAGGATATAGCAGCAGACCACACTATTCCAGGGCTGTCACAAAGAACCTGGCCACATGTTCTATTTTCCACAAAATGCCAGGGTCATAGCAGGGGTCACAGTGTATGCCTGTATCCTGTTGACAGTGTGAGGAATTAAACCTCATTTTCTAATGGCTGGTGTGGCTCGCTGAGCTAAGGACATCAGCATGGTTGTTGCTGTTGATGGTTCAGAAGTCTCTGCACCTACAACGTTTGCATGCGAGTTAATCATATGGTAGGAGTCCCACAGACTGTCAAAATGCCCACAATCTGTTACTGCAAGAAAGCTGCACAAAGCCAGAGAAAATGCGGGTACAGAGGGCCAAAATGACAGATATTACACATCCTCTGAGTAGCCTAGAAGGTGGCTAGTAGAACAGCAAGTTGCAACAGTTCAGATTAGCAGCAGGATATAAAGGCCATCACTTAACTGTGTCAGTATTTACAACAATTCAGTGGACTGCATTTAGGAGTATATTACCGGATAAACACAACTGTATGAGGAACAGAGCAGACATATGGGGTGGAATGCTGGACATTCTGCAAAAACATGTACAGTGAGAGGTGTGAAGACTGTCACCCTGTGTGTGGTGCTACATCATGTACCCCAGTTACATCTTACCTCTCAACCATTTAGAGCAAAAAATCTGGGCAAAGCCATTAACAATAGTGGGACAAAGGCCCAACTATAAGAAGGATTAACTATTGATCAGACAAATGTGGAAAGTTCAGAGAATAACAGTTTATGCATTAGCATGAATGCCCTGATGTGTATGCAGTCAGTAACTCAAATGTCTGACATAATTTCCTAATGTTCAATCTATAATGATTTTCCACTAATGTACCAGAAAATCACAATGATATGTAAAACATAAAAAAAATATGTTTCAAAGCTCTGTACATTCTATTACAATCTGTACAGTTGATAGGTATGTGGCATATATTATGTTCATGAAATATCTGGGGAATGCCTTGGACAAAATATCAGAGAGGTGCTGGACTGATGAATCAGGTGTAGACAGACAATGGTGAGCAGTTGGTGTAATGTACATTGTTTGCAATACAGGACTTGGACAGGCCATATTGTCACTGGCCAATTGTCCACCTACCAAACTGCAACCGACCAGACATGGTGATACTAGTAACTGTACACACATAGCAGGGATATTAACAGGTATCCCACTGCAAGGACACTAGATCCAATAACAGCATCAAGCAGGGTCACTCAAAATGCCACACATGCTGAGGAATACGAGGCCAATTTGTGTAGTCCACAAGTACTGAGGCTGCATCCACATATACAGCAGATATAACCTGTGAGCTCACATGGTGTAGTGGTTCATTACTCTGACTATGGTGTACAGGGCCCTGGGTTCAAGACTTGGCAGAACCGATACTTTAGGGAATCTTCTTGGGCTAGGGTTATATAGGCTCCAGGGCCATTAGCCTAGTACACACCTATGAATATATGGTGTGGGCAATAAGTACTGTGAGCTATAGTGTGTAATAGTATGTAGGTAGGGGTTCTAATCTAACATCAGCCACCTTGTGTGTGTGTGTATGTGTGTGTATGTGTAGATATATCCCCTAAGCAATACAGACATACCCATCTGGCCTATGTCTGTGCAATGGTTATTCATTTTATGGCCCTGTGACTACTTGCTAGCCTCTCCATTGTCCTCCTGTACAAGGCCAGCTGATGTCATCCACCTTAACAGCAGTGGCTGACAGCCTAACAATAGGTAAGCTATGTGGCGCATGTGATAAGTACTATAGTGTATACAACTATATAGGTAGGGGTTCTAATCTCACATAAGCCAAGTGTGTGTACAAATATATTCCCTTGCAGCAGTACACATATGGCTATATGGGCTATTTATGTGCAGTGGTCATGCATTTTACTGCCCTGTGACTAGCTGTTGGCCCTCAATATCCAACAACTACCCAGGCATAATTATCTGCCACTACCTACATTTGTATATATGGAATACCCAGGTGACACATATCAAGGGTAGCAGACCGTGTCACAGGGTATACATGCATGATTATGCTGACTGCCCCATTGTCCCTGACACACTGTTCAACATATATGCACCTAGGTAACCACGTACGTATACAGCTGAACCTTGAGGATGTTATATTCCTGCTGTGCTGCCATGCCATCCCGTGCCAATGTATTGCTGCCAATTCTCCATAGCTTAGCCACTCAGACCCCTGGAGCAGAAGGATATACAGATCTGTGAGGCACCTATCATTCTGTAAGACTACCATCAGTCTAACATCATGCAACAAAGATACACAAAGTTTGAAGTGTAGAAATGAAACATGCTAGCATACAGCACCTGTCATGGCCCACAACAACTGCCATGGCATAACAATGCCGCACCACTCAACTACATGTTAAGTAATATAGTCACCCTGTGCATCAGTCACATATTTGCATGTTGCTGCATCGATGGCATGGACGGCAGGGATGTGGCACAGATATCATCACATGCACAGGGTGTGGTGTGGGGGTGCCAAAGGTCTAGGTTGTGCCAAACAGTTGACAGCATGTGTGTGAGCCAGGAAGAGTTGCTGATTAGATGGGTGATGGAGAGGTGTCATGTGTGTGTGTCTGTTGGTGACCTGCATGAGACAGTGATGTTTGAGGTTGTGTATGTACACAGTCATGCCCAGTGCTAAAACCTACACATGTGTATGTTGGACAGCTGTGGACTGTACATGGCAGAGTGGACAGTTCACCATCTCTGGCCATGAGCATGGGAACTGGCTCTGCTAGGAGTGGCACTGGTGCCACCATGCTTAGGGTCAGATGTGATGCTAGTAGCTGATGGTGACTGCTGTCTGCTGGACCAGTGTCCCCCACGGGACCACCCAAGACCATGTTCCCATGGCCTGCCACATTATGGTGTGGACAGCACTCCTCCTTCTGTAGTGCTGGAGGTACTGCCACTACAGGAGCGGGAGTGTGCATGGCAACATGGAGTCTCAGCAGATGGTGTTGCTGACCTATGTCCACATGTCTGATGCCCTACTCCAACAAGATATTCCAGTAAAGACAATGTAAAGTGAAAGACTAACATGGTCTCAGCCCACCGCCTGTCCATTACATCAGTGAAATGATCCATGGCATCACCAATGCAGTGGAGGCAGTCATGGATGTTAGACTGTGTTGCATTCATAATCCTGACTATCTGTTTGGTGTTGCATTCAGAATGTGCCTTTGCCTCCATGATGGACCAAAACATGTGGTGAGTGACCCATGATATGACATCTGTGACAATTGCTGAATGGGCAGCAGTCCTCCTTTGAACACCCATTTCAATCTGCCTGTCTGGGACCTCACCAGCTGTCTGGCTATGGCCAGTGTCTACACTCACTGATGTCATAGTTGCCACACTGTCCTGTTCAATGTCATCACCCTCTGACTGTCCGATATCTGTGGTCTCAGGAGATTAGTTATGTGTGAGTATACTGACTGTGTACAGGAACAATGGGGGAGGAAGTGGGATAGCAACTTCTGGGACAGATTTAGACCCCAACAACCTCACCTGTGCCTCACTATGGCCACCATCATCATCAGAGTCTGATGAGACACTGACATCAGGTTGTGAGGGGGACAGACACCAACCCACATGTTCAACTGTGAGGAGAAGACAAAATCAGTGCATTACTACCTACACTATTATGTATGGTAATCCACACAGACACATACAGATGAGGAGCCACAACTGCATTACACATCCCAGATCTTATTTCTGATCCCATGCACAACACACAAATACACAACATACACAGAAAAGACAGGCCCTTGATAACATGCACTGCATCTACATCCGGTTAATGTTGTCAGTACAATACCCTTGTGAAGTAAGCAATATGTCAGTGTATCTGATAGACCTACACCTAAAACCCAGGGAACCTTTCTTGAGTATAATGTGCCAGTTGTAGTATCAGTGCCTCAGGTATGTACCATCTCCCTATTGCACGTGAACAGGCATCTTGGAGTGATTGCCTGCTGTATAACAGGCTGCATTGTCCTTCTTAACAGTAAGTGTAAATGTGTTAATGTTCCTGCATATACATAGCTGTGATTATCCATGCCATGCACTTCAGTTAACTGCTCCGAAATGGAGCATACAACTATTGTACTTTGGCAAAGCATAACAGTTGTGCCTAGGGCAACTTGGCAGCCCTTAACATTCTTGGGTATATACGATTTGTCAAATAACAGCATCACACTTACCAGGTACAGGACCTCAAACTTCAGCCACACCTGATGTACCTATGACAATGTGAGGGAAAAGTTTTGTGAGCAATACCACATGTTGCATTGTTGCAAGGTAATATGTGCATATATCCACATGTACAGTAGCTAATGTATTACTGCGTATATTGCTGACATTCTGAGTACGTGGACACAACTGTGCATTAATACCAAACCCCCCATGCAGATAGACTTGACACCCATTTATTGGTATGCAGAGCCTGCCACAGTGACTGATACTGTATTACACTGATGAACAACTAACATTGGGCAAGACTGCAATCCAGGATGTAACTAGTTACAGATCCCCCACGATGCCCCAGGATTCTCACTCTTCATTTCTTAAAATACTGGAAAATATTAAGGTACTACCCATTACCATAATTATGGGTGATTTCAACTACCCCACCATCAACTGAGAAATCTACTCATGTACCAACTCATTTGCTCAACATTTACTGGAAGTCATAAATTCCAGTGCCTTGGATCAGCTTGTACACACTCCCACCAGGGGTAGCAATATCCTGGACCTGGTCATTACAATATGGGTAACTGGTGTTCCATGACAGAGGTCAACTCCTCGCTGGTCAGATCCAACTACAAGCTAATCACCCTAGACATCCATATCCCACCCCTACCCCCATTAAGGAAACCACCATCAAAAACTACCCCAATGCCAAATTCATGCTTCTTAAGACAGAAGTGGCAAACTTCACGACACCCATGCAGATGGAAAATATTGGTAAGACTGCTGAATCTTACACAAAGGCACTGTATAAGTACACACACAAGTGCATGGATCGTGCCATCCCCAACAGAACCAAGACGCTATCCTCCAAAAAAAGGAAGCCAATCTGGTGGTCCCCTGCCATAAACAAAATCTACAACAGAAGGAAGAAGCTGTTGCAAAAAAGAGTAAAAATCCCAAGACTGAAGAAACTCCCTGGTCAGCCTCAGCAAGAAGCTGAGATCCCTCATAAAATTCTCCAAAGCCAGCTATGAAAATAAAATCGCTACTAATTCCAAAGAAAACCACAAAGTATTCTACAAATATGTAAAGATTATCAATGGCAACACTCAGATCTGCTCTGAGCTACAGCACAATGGCACTAAATATACAGAACCAACTGATATTGCCACCATCCTGGCAGATAGGCTCAGTGCTAACTTTACCCCCTCTCACCCTCCAAAGGGCCCATCTTAATACTGGAAGAATGCAAATTCTCTGTAGTCAAGGATGAACAACTAAAGACTGCACTCACCAAAGCCAAGAGCACAGCATCCATGGGACCAGACAACATCCAAGGCTGCATACTGCATGAACTACATAATGAACTGGCACCCCACCTAAGTACCATGTTCAGTCATAGCCTCACCTCAAGTTATGTGCCTACTGAATGGTGCACAGTAGTGGTTATCCAACTCCACAAAGGGGGTGCCACCACAGACCCTGGAAACTACTGCCCCATTAGCCTGACAAGCCTGGTCTGCAAGGCCATGGAATGTATTATCCTGGAGCTTATAAACTAAGACATAGGTAACCTCCAAGCCCTGGACCCCACTCAGTTTGGGTTTGTAAAAGGTAGATCATGTCTTTTAAACCTGATTGACTTCTTTGAAGTAGTCACCAGAGCCGTAGACGAGGGCAAGGTAGTGCACACAGCCTATCTTGACCTCGCCAAGGCTTTCAATACCATCCCCCATTTTGGAATTATAGATAAACTCACTAAACTGGGCATAAATCCCTATGTCACAAGATGGGTGGCCAACTGGCTCACTGACAGAACCCACACAGTAAAAGTAGCCAACTCCAAGTCCGATTTCAGACCAGTGACGAGTGGAGTACCACAGGGTTTGGTCCAGGGTCCTCTCCTGTTCGGCATCTACTTCTCTGAAGTACAGGCCAACAGCAAAGGTCTTTGGCTAACAAAGTTCACAGATGACTGCAAACTGGGAGCCATAATAGAATCACCTAATGATGCAGACATTCTACAAAAGGGCCTCAGAGGGACATATGCTTGGTGTCAAAGTCATGGCCTCAAGCTCAGTGCCAAGAAGTGCATTGTCATCCCCTTTGGGAAAAACTTGGTACCCATGAACTACCATATAGGTAGTAGCTCACTAAACACTGAAAGTGTGATAAGAGACCTCAGGACACAGGTGGACAGTAGTCTCTCCTTTGATAACCACATTTCCACAGTAGTCAAGAAATCCTGCTATGTGGTACACCTCATCACAAAAGGGTTCTCTTCTACAAAAAAGGAGGTCATTGTTCTTCACTACTCATCCCTCATCAGACCCATTGTAGAGTACAATGCCCCACTTGGCATGCATCTCACAAGACACCTACAGCAATTGGAAAGGCCACCAAAATACCTCACTAAGATGATTACTGGCCTCAAACAGATGTCATACGCAGACTGTCTCAAAAAACTCCAGCTCTACTCCATCACATATCAACTACTCAGAGGCAATCTCTGCCTAACATACAAAGCTATGTCAAACCCCGAACTATTGGACATGCTACACTTAAAGAAATCCCAGTCTTGCTGAACTACATGCTCCAGGGACCTAAACCTTGTCACCACAATAAACAGAACATGCTGGAAGGATAGATTCTTGTCCCAGAGACTTCCCATACTCTGGAACATGTCAAGCAAAGCTCTTCATTGGCCCTCTTTAAGAAAAATCTTGATGACTGGATGGGAAATAGAACATTCACCCTGGGGATCACTTCTGTGGTGCTGCTCAACAGGGAAACAGAAAAATAATTTTCTTGGGTGGTGGTGAAAGCCAGGGAACCTTTTTGGCTTGGCTTATATAGGCCCCAGGGCTGATAGCCTAGTACCTACCTATGAACCTATGAACCTATGAACACAGTAAGCTTACCTGGATGCTCCTCTGATGTGGATGCTGTGGCACCCAATTCCAGGATGTATGGCATGATGGATGGCTGGGAGCTGGTGTCTGATCCCAGGTTTGCCAGGAAACTGTGGCTGAGAGTGGTTACACTGCTGCAGGCCCTCAACCAGTAGCAGCATGGTCCCTGGCCACAGCAGCTGCCCTTTGCCATGCAGCATTGACCATATCTGTGGCCCGGTGTCAGATTTGCTAGTAGGTCCTGTCCTGTTGGGTGGTTTGGTTCACTGCCATGGTTAGTTCAGGCCACAGTGCTGCATGTTGGTAATGATTTTGGTGACTCCTGGACAGCAGAATGTGGTAATGCAGTCTGAGGCCATCCAGGATAACATTATTTTCTGTGGCTGTAAATGCTGTGTGCCTCCTGTGAGACATTGTTCATGAAAGACAACAAGAGGCGAACACATCACAGGACCAGATACATGGACATTCACTATGTACAGACCATGTACAACCAAAATGGGTTGCACTATCCACCACTCCATCACACGTCATACCTCGAAGTATATTAACACAATACATGTATGGCTATCACCAAGATAGTAGCAATAATGGTTATTTCTCTGTGTGCCGTGACAGAGGCTGCTGTATGTCTCTACACCCATCACTGCAGACTACTTTGCTGTGTCCCCTATGAGCAAAGTCCCACTACTATGTCATACAGCCACTGTCAAACAAATAGCTGTGTGCTATTAAAACAACTATATGGAGACACTCCAGCAACACCAGTGTGCCACAATGACAGACAGCAATGCAAACCTGCTGTAGTATATTTTCCCTGTAGGCATTATACCTCTGGGTCTATATCATATGAGCAAATCACACAAATTGTGAACACTCATAATATTGAATGTACCGGACTTCAAACTTCCTATTGTGGGGGGTTGTGCCCCCACATCCCCCGCTAAATATATATTCCAACTCCGAGATCGCACTACAGTGAGGAAAGGGCAAATATCCCATTCTTCACTGTACCGCGATCTAAGAAAAAGCACTTTGAGGTCCAGTACTTCCGATAGTATGAGCATTCACAATTTCTGTGCTTCGCTCATATGATATAGACCCCATACCTCTCCACTACACAGATGTTTGCAAATGTGAATGTGTGCCTCATAGATGTGGTCCTTTTTGCACAAACATGTTGATGTCTAACAAATGGTTGGCCAATCATTGATGGTTGTTTTCAGAATACACATAATCTGGCTGTCACATGCTAGACCCTTCAGAAAACAGTTACACTACAGTAATCTTCGTTAGTCTATTCAAAATCTTACTTTGTATGGCCAATATGTATACTCTGTCACTTAGTTTGGCTCTGTCCCCCACTAATAATGTCTATGACCTGCATTCCTGCTGCAAGGGGTTGATAGGTATGTTAGCCATAGCTCTCAAGCAATGAGGTATGAATGTCAACAAAACAGTGACCTTCCCAGAGTAAATCAGGGGCAGTCAGTGACACCTTTACAATGTCTGAACAATTTCTGTGTGACATTGACAGACTGATAGGAGGTGAATTACAGTATGTCATGTGATATTTCAGCTGTGTACACCCTTACTTACTGTCAATATGTCTAACTCATAATCCACTATCTTTCCTACAGGAGCCGACCATTGTAGGCGGGAGTAAAAGGAGCAGAGTTGCGATTTGATTCAAAGCAGGGAAAGTTGTGAGGCATGCCTATAGCTGTTGGACAGCAGAGTATCACCACCACATTAATGCCATAAGATGTACTACAGGCCTACTATTGTAATTCCTTTTACCCGTACCTCCATCTTCCAATCTGCATCCCATTATATGGGCACATGTATTACATACCTGGTAGAGTGAAGTAATCCTTTTTTGACCAGATCCTCTGCAAACAGGTTGCTTAATTGTAGTGTGTCTGAGTAAAGCAACATGCAGACCTGTTCCCCATAGGTAGTTGATTGCTTTTTGTAGGTGATGCTCATTAACAGGTAATTGTCTGTGTACCAATCTGTGGCTCAGACTTGCTAATTGAATCCAACACAGCTGGGTTGCACTTTCATTATCCAGTGACATAGCACAACAGGGCAATATTTAAGGCCTTCATGTAGGCCTTGATTCTTTCTAAGTCTTTGAGATGGACATTAGTGAGGTGTGGAGACTACAGCATCACAGAGGGTAGGTAGAAATACTGTCCACTGGTGAGATTTATGAGGTATGTCCACAGTTTTGCATATGTTTGGCCATTGTCCCATAACATTGTGGTTATCTGGCAGTTCAGTGTAAAACATTGTGGGTTGAGGTCAGTAAGGAGAGAGAGAGACATGTGAATATCGGATGTCATACCCATCAGAATATGCATGCTGAGGCAGTATCTGCTAATCGATCAACTCACTATCTTTGTAGGGGAAAACTGTGAAATATGTTCCTGTTGCTGGACCTTTGCCCCCACCCTTTATGTATGGTTTTGTCTGTATTACTTGTTCTTGGGGGTTGTAAGATATGGTAGGTCTGCAGCAGCTAGCTTAACATACAGCTGCATATGTCCCAGGTTGCAGCTGCTGCTGCAGCCTAGGACACATAGGGGGAGTGTGAACTCTTTGGAGGACAGCAAGCTGTATGTGTAACTGAGGCAGTAATGTCAGCTGTGTCATCACAGCAGAGCCAGGTTAAGGGTACCCTTTACAGTTCAATCAAGGCATGTGCATAAGGTACATCTGTTATGTAACACTGCCGATCACAGAGTAGTAGGCGGCATATAGTTTGGCTATACAAATACGTTCAGTGTGTCCCTACCTACAGGCCTTTAACTTACAAACATGGATAAAAGTTAATGCAGTAGCAGCAACCTGTGTAGGTTGAAATTGCATGACTCAGTCATTACTTGCTGTGTTCACAAGAATGGAATTGATGTGCAACACACTGAATCCAAACCCAGGACTGTGGGTGCAAGGCATTTAACATCCTGAGCTACTGAGTCAGTACTGTAGCAGGTGTATTTGCAAGATATATGTGCATACATACAGTCTGTGATACACATCTGCATACATCATTTTGTGCATGGCTTTCAAAGGTAATTGTTATGCAACAGGGTCCCAGTTGTACACATGTACTTTGCCATTGCTGCCTTTGCATGTGTGTTTAAAGATGTTGCTTATAAAAGGGAACAATTACCTGCCATCATACCTCTCAACCTCTTAGAGCAAGAAATCTGGACAAAGCCATAAATAAAAGTGGAACAAAGGACCATAGATAGGGACAATCTTTAAGTATTGCTCTTACAAACATAGAATGTTGATAGAATAACATGTTTTGCATTAGCATGTGTTTTCTGAAGGGCATGAAGTGTGAAACTCAAATGCCTGTCATGATTTTCTAACCTGAATTTTTAATGACTTGCCACTACTTTGCATAAAAAATAAGATTTTATGAAAATCAGCCCAAAAATAGGGGGCAAAACTCTGGACATTCTGCAACATTCTGTACAGTTGACAGTTGATAGGTATGCCTGCTCCCAGGCCTTACTTGCATCCATTATTATTTATTTGACTGTGTACTGGTGTACTGTTTGCATCACAGTCCCAGGTACACTCCCATTTTTATCATTATATGTAATTACAGTCTGTCAGGAGCAATCAGTATAATTTGCAGGAAACACCTGCGTTATTTCAGAGCTGAGTGGCCTAGTGGGCTAATGCACTATGCTGTAGTTGACAGGGGCCAGTGTTCAAGATGTGGCAGGAGTGATTATTTTGCAGATGTGCCTAAAACTGTGAGAAACACATAAGATCATTAAGGCACTTTAAGCACATTTAAGCAGGTTTGTATGGATTTGTGTGGCATGCCACTTAGCTGTGTGCAAACCTGTGCTAAAAGGTAAAAAAAAAAGAAAAGAAAAACAGGGTGATAGGATAGTGGTGAAATGAGGACAAGCAGGGGGAAAAAGCATACTGAAAGGCAGATAGGGTTGTGCAGGAAGGGTGAATGAAAGGACCATAGCTTTCAATTTCTTGTATAGCAACAGCTGTGCAGTTTCTAGAGACTTTATGCATAACTTTGGACACTCAAACCCCAGAGGGAGGGCTGAGGACAACATTAATGTGTTGTCAAGCCATTTGAACCTAATTAGTTGTGTCTAGTGGACACATGTGAAACAGAGAGCTATATATGGGGCAATATTTTTTTTTGTGGGACAGATGCCTATTTTTTTTTCTTTTATAAGGAGAAAGTGGGAGAGATGTAGGTACATGTGGGTAAATAAGTTGGGTAGGAGAGGTTGCAGTTGCAGACAGACAAGACAGCAGACAGGGGCGGTGTGTGACACATGAGGGGGTAAACCCCTTGAATAGGGAGGGTCTTGTGAAATCTGAGGTGCATGTGCCTCCAGACAGCAGCAGTGTGACTGAGAGACCCACCCATGGGCAGTAGGCATTGCTTCTTCATTGAAGGTGGCTGTGCTGGAGGCTGGGCACCAGGGCCAGCAGGCACCACCAGATTGTCCAGCCTGCCCTTAATCCGGCTCAGGTGATGTTAATAGCTCTTATGAATAATCCTGGGCACCATGACTAGTAGTTGATCCTCGGTGATAACCATCCCTACCACCCCCACTCCCAGGGGAGGACAGGCCCTATCCCCTAAGGCAGTTCCACCCAAAGGGGGTGCAGGGCCTGTGCAGAGGGCATCACCAGCTTGGGTCACAGATGAGCTGATACCTGGGGCCATGGCCAGCTGAGGTAGGGTAGGTGGATCAGCAGGAACTGGGCTACCCAGCCGTGCTGTGTGTATGGAGGTAAACCAATACATATAGGTGAGTTATGAACAAAACCATTGTTAGTAATAGCAGCATATAGGTTCATAGATTAATAGGTGTTTACCAGGCTAATGATCATAAGGGCCTTTTTAAGCCTAGCCATGCATTCCAAATCTCTGATAAGTTCTGATATCCTTGATAAGTGTAAGCATGGGCCTGAACCATTTACAGGTTACCTGTGTCCATTAGAGACATAGGTGCCAAACCAGGGATGAATTTCCGGTTTCCCATCCAGTTGTCCAAGTTGCACTTGAATTGAGTTAGGGAGGAACTCTGCTTCACATGGATGGGGAGCCTGTTCCATAGATGGGGTAGTCTCTGGGATAAATGCCTATCTCTCCAGCAGGTCCTATTTATATCACAGGCAAGGTTTAAGCCTTTAGAATGGGTAATTCTGGTGCATGCCAGAATATTGGAAATAGCCCCATTACATTTCAATGCATATTATGTGAAACACAACAATAAATAACAACAGTCAGTATATTAACAGCATGCCAGTAACAGTTATGGCATAAGGTCAACCAAATAGGTAATTCAACAAGAAATATTAATATGTAACTATAGTAATACATAACATTAATAAAACACATGCCGCAAAATAAAGTTTATGGTACAACATATGTTAATAGTCAACCATAGCCAATATATAAAAATAATAAATATATGAAGATAACGGGTGGGGAGAGAGTATAATACATTCCATTAATACCATCATGAGCTATATAGTGGACAACAATAATGCTATTACTCTACAGGTCCGTCCTTTCCTTATGTGTAAATGTGGCCTATAGCTGCTGTAGCACGTACATATGCAGAAACACCGCCAAGTACACAACTGCAAAGAACACTTGCACAGAAGGTAGACCTATTTAACTACCATGGTATACTGTGGGCTAATGTACTGTTACTTTGCTATTAACATATAATCATGTCGGCGATGCATCTGTGACAGAGGGATCAAGCAACTGTAATTACATTCCATGACAGCATGACACTTGAGAGACATGCATGTATACAGTACAGAGAGTACACAGCTATCATGCCTTGTTTGGCAGGGATGGGGATAGAAACCAATGGCAGTGATTGCAGGCATCATGTGTGTTACATGTATTAATTGACTGCAGCAATGTTTATAAGACACTCCAGGCATACAGCCATACTGAGATTACACATTTTATTTCTTATATTTTCTTATATTTTATTATTATTGAACATATTTCCTTTATTTTATGCATTAGTAGCACATTGTGACATCTGAACAAACAATTATTTACACATAATATGAGCTTTCTCACCCATTTACCTGTAGTTCCTGTGCAGAGAATGATATCTGTAATCAATATGTGACTGATACTGTAATATTTCTGGGAGGCATGGGGATAGAACCCAATAGCAGTGACTGCAGGGGACATGTGCATTACGTGGATTAATTGACTGCAGAAAACTCTACAAGACATTCCAGGCATACAGACATACCAAAATTACAGATTTTATTTATTTTATTTTATGTTATTATTATTGCACATATTTCCTTTATTTTATGTATTAATAGCACATCTGTGGTAATCATTTTAACAGTCTGCGACATCTGAACAAACAATTATTTACACATAATATGGGCTACTTCATCAATTTACCAGTAGTCCCTGTGGAGTGAATATCTGTCATCATAACATATCTGACTCAGTAATATTTTTTAGTACATAGCACTGGATTCGAACCCTGGTCTGTGTGTGGAAAAATACACTTTGTACACAGCATTTAATAAACTGAGCTACTGAAATACTGATGATGTTTGACTATTTACCTAGAGCTCATCTGGAAGCAAAATATTACCTGGTACTAATACTACAGTGTTATAGTACACTGCAGTGACAGTTGAACAAATGTCCATGAAATGCAATCATAACAGAGATTCTAAGCAACCTATACATTACTAAATAAAATGCAGGTGTACATAATATATTGTTACTGGGTTGAAATATCAGCTCTAATTCCACACGTATTGCACAACAGTTTATAACAGATACCTTCATGCATTTACTGGAATAGTTTTAAGTTTTTCTTGTATAACAGTTGGCATTATGTAGATGTAATTCCACAGTTATTGTACTACAAATGTTTTGCAGATAAATGGTTAATGCTCTACTCTTTTTGACTTATTTGACTACAGATAGCATAATACAGCTGTACTTAACACACTCATGGTGCAAACTGGCAAGGTATCCTGCATGCACATTGATATTATGAGCTCTCACCTCTGCAGTTGTTGGGAAAGCACCATTATGCATACCAGTTTAGCAGACATTCAAGATTAAATACTGGTGAAACACAGGTAAACATAGTTATACAAATGTGGAATATTACCTGCCCAGAACTCTTGCACTTAGGCACCCAATAGAGCCCTATTCCATCTTTTCAGGTCATCATGGTGGTGATGACACTGCTCACCTGTGCGGGGGATATCTGTTGCACTAGTAAGGTCTCATGCTAGCTGGTTCCAGGCCTCTGCTTTGCACTACGAGCCCCGGTAACCTCCCTGCATATGTCAGACTTCATGGTTTTTCACAAGAAGTCTGACCATGAACCTGGATTCCTCAATGCCCCACCGCTGTGCTCAAAAGTGTGAACCCTCTCCAACACCTACCATTGTATCCTTCAGAGACAGAACTCCAATGAATTATGGTGTATTCCCACCTATTGGGCTTAATATAGCCCATTTTCCTGCCCTTACATGCCATTGGGAAATTTTTATAAATGCGGTGTGTTGCATGGCACCACATAAAGCAGCACAGCTGAGCTGAGCAGTGCTTAGCAGTGCACAAACCAGCTAAGCACAGACATGCGATGCCAAGCACTGCCAAGCAGTGCCTAAACAGAGGTTGTTTAAAAAGGTCTTTTCATGGCTTAGCAAGGCATAGCAAAGCTTAGCTGAGAGTGTTACCTCAGGCTTTGTGCCCAGTGAATGGCACATAGCAATGGTTATACCACTCCACAAAGGGGGAACCACCATGGACCCCGGGAACTACAGTCCCATTAGCCTGACGAGCCTGGTCTGCAAGACCATAGAACATATCATCATGGAACTTATAAACAAAGACATTGGTAATCTCCAAACTATGGACCCCACCCAGTTTGGGTTTGTAAAAGGCAGATCATGTCTCTTAAACCTGATAGACTTCTTTGAAGCAGTCACCAAAGCCGTAGATGAGAGTAAGGTGTACACACAGCCTATCTAGATCTTGCCAAGGCTTTCAACACCTTCCCCCATTCTGGAATTATAGATAAACTCACTAAACTAGGTATAAATCCCTATGTCACAAGACGGGTTGCCAACTGGCTCAAAGACAAAACCCACACTGTGAAAGTAGCAGACTCCAAATCCGACTTCAGACCAGTGACAAGTCCTGGGTCCTCTCCTGTTTGGTATCTACTTCTCTGAAGTACAGGCTAACATAGAAGGTCTTTGGCTAATGATGTTTGCAGATGACTGCAAACTAGGAGCCATAATCGAATCTCCTAACAATGTGGACATCCTACAAAATGGCCTCACTGAGACAGAAGGCTGGTGTCAAAGCCATGGCCTCAAGCTTAATGCCAAAAAGTGCATTGTCATCCCCTTTGGTAAAAACTCTATACCCATGAACTAGCTACCACATAAGCAGTAGTCTACTTAACACTGAATATATGATGAGAACTTGGGACACAGGTGGATGGAAGTCTCTCCCTTGATAATCACATCACCACAGTAGTCAGGAAATCCTTCTACATGGCACACCTCTTCCCAAAAGGTTTCTAATCCAGGAAAAAAAAGGTCATTGCTCCCCTCTACCCATCATTCACTAGACGCATTATAGAGTACAACACTTACAAAGGCCGCAGAAATACCTCACAAAGAGGATTTCAGGCCTCAAACAGATGCCCTACGCAGACCATCACAAAAAACTCCAGCTTTACAGCATTGTATATTGCCTACTCAGATGCAAACTCTGCTTAACATACAAAGCTATGTCAAACCCAGAGCTGTTGGATATGCTCCACTTAAAGAAATCCCATTCCCTCTGAGCTACACACTCTAGGAACCAAAACCTTGTCAGCACAATAAACAGTACATGCTGGAGGGATAGATTCCTGTTCCAGAGACTTCCATACTCTGGAAAAAACTACCTATCTATATCAAACAAAGCTTCTCATTAGCACTCTTCAAGAAAAATCTTGATGACTGGATGGGAAATCAGAAATTCACCCCAGGGATCACTTTTGTGGCTCTGCTCGACAGGGGCACAGGAAAATAATTTTCTTGGGTGGCGAAAGCCAAGGTACCTTTTTGACTAGGCTTATATAGGCCCTAGGGCCAGTAGCCTAGTACCCACCTATGAACCTATGAACAGATCATAATTTAAAAATAATTGGCATAATTTATATTTTGAAATGAATTGCTTAATTTCCCTTCTATGTATTCAAACCCTTCAACTACTGCACATAAGGCCATAATTCTATCCACTTGGCTACATGGAAAGCTTCTACACTTTTACATATACCGCTGAGCCACATTTAAGCACTGTGAAGCACTGCACCAAGCCACATAAACCAGCTACATAATGCTTAAACTTGACCTTTGAATCAAAAATTAAATGCATCCAGTTTCTATTTTTAGATGTCTGACATATGTCAATTGCTGCGTGCCATGTCACACAAACTTAAAAAAAAAATTAAATACACTGATATCATGTACTTGGACAGTGCAGGGGATGTGTTACTCATCTGTGGACACTGTTAGTGACACACTCCCTACACTGATTCAATAACAGTGTTCCCCCACTATCCCTCAGCAACACACTATCATTAATATACATGGCGAGCTACCAAGGGGGAACCGCATACACTGACATGGTAACTTTCATGTAGGCTCTACACTGCACCTACACAGACTTTATTAAATCTGGAGGAGAGATAATTCTAGAAGGCTTGACATATTGAAATATTGGTCTTTATCTAAATTAGTTTTTGCTGTTTTGGGGTGGCAACAGTGTAAATAACAGTTTGAAATGGGAAATTTCTAAAAATATTTTATGCTAAAGCCATATTTACATTTGTTATTTAAAGTTTCACGTTCAAGTAGTCAATGACTGTCCTTGAATAACTTATGTGAACACTTTAAAAACTCAGCTGTAACTGATTTTAAAAGAAAATAAAAAGTTCTTCATGAGAACCTTGCTAAAGAATAAAAAAATCATACAAATACCTAAGGTAGCATCATTTTCTTTCCTAAAAATAAATGTAAGTACATATTCAGACTCCCAGAAACAAAGGTACAAGTTTATTTATTTAGTTATTTTTTTATTAGTTATTATTTGTTTATAGGGAAAGTCTGACTGGGAATTACAATTGCTTTACAGTGGAGGCCCAGGGTGAAAAGCTCCTGGGTTACATATACAAAGTTATTATGACAGTATGCAAAATGTCTATTAAATCAAACCAAAATCATTTATAAGGTTATAACAGTGACGTATCAAGAGTTCAACAACAAATTAGTTGTACTATGCAATACACTTCCATTATTGTGCATGTTTTATAAAAATTGTAACAAGACCAGTTTAGAAGTAACACTAGTGTACATACACTAGCATGAATCTTTCATACAAAATGAATACAAACACAGCTGTGATACTTACAGTGGATAATACACATACTTCAAAGGAACTTTTTATACAGAGTATTATAGACAGATAAGTAGTCAAGTACTGAGGTGGGTAATGATAATTGTATGCCCAAGTTTGACTGAAATAAGTGTGAAACAATGGCGAGAGAGAGACAGAGAAAGATAGACTATTGTGTATTGGAAAAAGAGATCTTTGGGCAAGGCTAGGGAAGATGATTAATGTGAGACACGATAGAAATGAAGTTCAGTGAGTTATAAGCTAGTAAGGACTGTATAACAGAAGATATGCAGGGGGGAGTATTTTGTAGCCAAAAAGATATGTGTTTTGGGATAAGAAGTAAACAAGCATCTTCAGCAGGTCAGTGATATCTTGGGCAACATTCTAATGATGGTTAGGTGCAGGCTACCTTAATTGCTACTTATTTGCCCTGATGAAAAATTCTCCTTAAAAAAAAAACAAAATATTTTTTAGAAAGTAAGTCCACGATGCAATATATAATAATAATAATGCCATTGAACATTAACATCAAAGATTCACCAAAAATCATTAAAAAAGTTAAGACCAAGCTCATGTGGTGTAACAGAAAACAGATCCCTAATGTCAGCTACTGCAAAACCAAGAAAAAAATGTGAAAAAATCAAAATAGCTGGCTTTTTCTAGAAAATACCAGGATCCCACTAGAAAATATGGGTAAATATCTTAAATATCTTTCAAATGAAATTCTGTGTATTTTCAAAACACTCCATATTTACCCCTTAGTGTCAATAAATGGCTAAAAGGGTGGATTATATATTCCCTTATGTACCATGCTTATCCCAAATATGAGGGAGTGCAGAAAAGTTCTAAGCTCAATTAATTTCCGAAATTTTGTGTGTTATTTTGCCTATGTAGCTGAAAAGAGGGTTATTTTATCTTGTAAACTGCCAATTTGTAGAATCATAATGTTATGTTTTGACATTGTTTCAGATCATTGCTTGAATCACATCAATGAAAAGTGTGGAATTTTCGAGTGTGGAACTCTGAGCTGTCATGAAGTTCCTATTCCTGCAGAAGAAAACTTCAAAGGAAATCCATGAATGTATGATGAAAACATTGAGTGATAAATGCCCTTCTTACTCAATTGTAAAGAAGTGCTGTGCAAACTTTCAGCATGGAGATTTCGAGACTGAAAATGCAGGAAGGTCTTGGAGGCCTTAAACTGTGTCATCTCCTGAAATTGCTGACCATGTCCACGACCTGATTTTGGCAGCTCGGCGAATATCAGCTAAAACATTTGCTGAGACACTACTGGGTGTGGAGAAGCTGTCAGCCAAGTGGGTGCCCAAATGTTTGAATGCCGGTGAAGAAAGATGCCATGTGAACACTTCCAAGTTGATTTTGAGCATTTTTTATCAGGCTGGTGCCAACTTTTTGCAATGACTATTTACTGTTGATGAAACATGGTTACACCACTATGATTCTGAGACAAAACAGTCCACACTATGGTGGCACTCAGGTTCATCGAGGCCAAAGACGTTCAAGACCCAAAAGTCAGCAGGAAAGGTCATGGCCACAATATTTTGGGATCAGGAAGGTGTTGTAATGACTGACCACCTTCCAAGGGGCCAAACAGTTACTGCAGAATACAAATGTAATTTGCTGTGCTGATTAAAGGAGGTATTGAAAAAAAGGAGAAGAAAGCTATGGAGAGGAGTTCTCTTTTTGTAAGACAATGCACCTGTTCACAAGACTGACAAAACAATGGATGTTTTATAATTGTCTGATGCAAATGAGAATGTACACAAATGGACCTACAAACAAAACATGCATGTGTAAAATGGGACCTCAGACAGCAGCTAAGAGCACCATAGTCAAATATGGCATTCTGGGATATAACTGTAGGATGCCAAACAGTATAAAGTACTACTCACAGCTGAAGGTGAGTGTGTGAGAATGTCAGGAATGAAGGTCAATACAAGGTGGCCAATTTATATGGCACCCATGGCATGATTCACTGTAGAGACATCTAGAACATCCTTTATTACGGCCTGAAATTGTGTGTCAGACCTAACCTTCAATGAACATCAGCTTCATCGTATGCAGCCAGAACTCATTACAACCACGCACTGGCAACTCCACGGGCATATGTAGGATAATGGTGCATACCTAGAAAAGGATTCCTGTAGCTCCACTGCATACCCCTGCTCCTTCTACAGAGTTTAAAAAACACTCACATAGATACTTGTGATGTTGGAAAATAATTTTCAGTCAGCAGTGCTACACTTACAGAATATTTTGCATGTGAGAAAATTCAGCATACTAACATACATGGATACATCAGCACCACAACAATCTCAAATCCTTGTGGGTTACATGGGGGTACATATATATCAAAACACACACACACACACACACACACACACACACACATATATATATATATGTATATATATATATATATATATATATATATATATATATATACATATATATATATATATATATATATAAATACACACACATACACACACACACACACACACACACACACACACACACACACACACACACACACACACACACACACACACACACACACACACACACACACACACACACACACACACACACATAAACACTGATTCCCATGTCTGGAATGGGCACCAGCACTGGTCCAGCAGGAAATAAATACCTGTCCTTCATGTAAAACCCATGTAAAAACAGGTCTACTTCACAACAACAAAAGCCCAGTTACTCGAATCCCATATGAGCAAGACAATAGCACTGAAACCTTAATTACACAAAACTTTACCTGACCGAAAACATCAACAGGGAAAGGAACTACTTGTCCACCAGGACAAAATACACAAATCAAAGCATGTCAAACCCACCAAAGTGAGGGCTTTGTCCCCACATTCCATGATGTGGGGTGCTGTGCCCCCACAACCCCCAACTAAATATACCAACTCTGAGAAATTTACTATAGTGGGGAAAAGGGCAAATTTCCTCATGTCGTTCCTTTCCCGGTTGACGTTTTTGGTGATGTAAAGTTTTGTGTAATTAATGTTTCTGTGCTTTCATCTCGCAAATAGGTTCATAGGTTCATAGGTTCATACTAGGCTATCTGCCCTAGGGCATTTATAAGCCTAGCCAGAGTGTGTGTGGCTTTCACCACCCCTTAGGATGAGAATACTATACCCATTAGTTTGCTGTGCCTCTGTCCAGCAGTGATACAGAGATGATTCCCGGGGTAAACCTACGATCTCCCATCCACTCGTCAAGATTTCTCTTGAACAGAGTCAGTGAGGGGCTCTGCCTCACATGGACTGGGATTCTGTTCCATAGTGTAGGGAGTCTCTGGGTGATGAATCTGTCCCTCCAGCACATCCTATTTATATCCGTGTTGAGGTTTAAGTCTCTTGCTCTCGTGGCTCTGGTGGATTTGGATTTTTTGAGGTGGAGTATGTCCATTAATTACGGATTGGACATGGCCTTGTATGTCAGGCACAGATCACCTCTGAGCAGACGGTATGCGACTGAATAGAGCTGGAGTTTCTTCAGTCGGGCATCGTATGACATATGTTTGAGCCCCTTTATCCTTTTGGTGAGGAACTTTTGGGGTCTTTCCAACTGCTGCAGGTGTCGGGTAAGGTACATTCCGAATGGGGCGTTGTACTCAATCATTGGTCTGATGAGTGAAGAGTACAGGGGTACAATGACCTCTCCTGATCTGGATGTGAATCCCTTCATGATCAGGTGGGCAATGTAGAAGGTCTTCCTAACCACTTTGGCAATGTGAGTGTCAAAAGAGAGGTTACTGTCAACTTGGGTCCCCAGGTCCCTGATAACTTCTTCCGTGTTTAATGGATTACCACCTATGTGGTAATTAGGGGTTACCTTGTTTTTCTCAAAGAGTATGACTATACATTTTTTGGCATTTAGCTTAAGGCCATGGCTCTGGCACCAGTTATCCATTTCTATGAGACCTCTCTGGAGGATGTCTGTGTCTGATGGAGTGTCAATTATGGTGCCCAGTTTGCAGTCATCTGCAAATTTTGTCAGCCACAATCCCCCTATGTTTGCCTGCACTTCAGAAAAATAAATGCTGAACAAGAGGGGGCCCAGGACTGAGCCCTGTGGGACACCGCTCGTGACCGGCTTAGAGTCTGACATGGTACCAGCAACTCTAACCCTGTGTGTTCTGTCCTTGAGCCAGTTTGCAACCCATCTTGTGACATATGGGTTTACATCTAAGCTGGTGAGCTTTTCTATGATGCCCGGGTGGGGTATTGTGTCGAACGCTTTTGCTAGGTCAAGGTAGGCTGTGTGAACTGCCTTACCCTCATCAATGGCCTTAGTGACTGTTTCGAAAAAGTCGACCAAGTTCAAGAGGCAGGATCTGCCCTTGACAAAGCCAAATTGGGTAGGATCCAGTGTCTGTAGGTCCCCAATGTCTTTATTTATGAGTTCCATTATGATCCTCTCCATAGCTTTTCAGACAAGGATCGTCAAGCTTATGGGGCGGTAATTTCCAGGGTCCGTAGAAGCACCGCCTTTGTGGAGTGGGACCACAGTTGCCGTATGCCATTCTTTGGGTACGTATCCTGTAGTAAGGCTAAGATTAAACAGCAGCCTTATGTGTGGGTTTAGTTCATCATTGAGTTCATGTAGCACACAGCCGGGGACACCGTCCGGTCCCATTGATGCTGTGTTTTTTGCTTTAGAGAGAGCAGCTCTGACCTGGGCATCTGAGATGTTTTGGAGGCTAGACTCTGGTGGGATAGATATTTCTCCTTTTGGGGGGGGAGGGAGGGGAGAAATTTGCACTGAACCTGTCTGCCAGTATGTTGGCAATGTCTGTGGGTTCAGTGATTTTTTTATCATTTTGGACTAATTCTGAGCATATCTGGGAGTTTCCACCCAGGTTTCTAACATAGCTAAAGAAGGCCTTATGATTGTCTTTTGTGTCATTAGCGATTTTTCTCTCAAAGTTGGCCTTGGATGATTTTATGAGTGATCGTAGTTTTTTGCTAGTATTGATCAGAGATGCCTTCCCTTTTAGGGATTTTGCTCTGTCAAGTAGTAGCTTTCTCCTCTTGTTGTAGAGTTTGTTTATGGCTGGGTCCACCAGACCGGGCGCCTGCCTTTGGTGGAAAGGGTCTTGATTTTATTAGGGATTGCTTGATCCATACATTCCTGGAGGTGCTCGTAGAAGGCATTTGTAAGGGTTTCAGCAGCGTGGGTTGTGGTTTCCACTGGCTCAGGGGCCTTGAAGGCTACCACTCCAGTCTTAAGAAGTGTGAAGTTTGCTTTTGAGAAGTTCTTCACTGTGGTCTTTTTTGCTGGGGGTAGGGGCGGGATGTGGATCTCCAGTGACATTAATTTATGGTCTGATCTCACCAATGAGGGATATACTTCCGGTGTGGAGCATTTTGTCCCCATGTTTGTGATGATCAGGTCTAGTATATTTTCTCCTCTTGTGGGAATGGTGACTAGTTGTTCCATAGCATTTGAGTTTATGAACTCCAGGAACCTTTGGGCTAGGGTGTTGGGGCTTGAGTAATGTTCCCAGTCTATGTTTGGGTAGTTGAAGTCACCCAATATGATGGTGTTTGGAGAGACATTCATACTCTCCAGTGTCTTCAGGAAGGCTGTGTGGGTTTCCTGAGTTTGAGAAGGTGGTCTGTAGCATGTTACAAACTGTAGGGCAGTTTTACCTATGGTTAATTGCACCTGGATGGTCTCCGATACTTCGTGCGTTGCCACTAACCTGGAGGTGTGGGTATCCTTCATGAATATGGATACTCCCCCTCCTTTTGTGGTTCGGTCCGGATTTTGGGGCAGGAACGCATGATATGAGGTATAACCTGATAGTGCTGGGGTGCTCTCAGGAGCCTTGAACCAGGTTTCAGTCACAGCACAGACATCAATGTTCTCCATACTGAGGAGGGCTTCGTGGGCGTGCATCTTGAGGTTTAGACTTCTGGCATTGAGCAGTATTACCCTTAGTTTTTCTCCATTTTTGTTTTCTAGGGTGGTAGGTTTATCATTTGAGCCTTGCCTAAAAAAGGCACTATGGGGGTGGCAAGAGCCTTTGCCAATATCCGGAAGCCCAGGGGTGACAGGTGCAAGCCATCCCTTGTGAAGCAGCGTGGCTTGTCAAGCATGTCATCCCAGGCAGACAGACATTGGATCCCCTTAGAATGACACCAGTAATTAAGCCAATTATTAAAGCTGATCATTTTGTCTCTCTATTGTGGCATCATTCTTGGTGAGGGTAGGATACTGCTCAGGGTCAGGGTCATACCGGCCTAGGCTACATAATCTGAGAGCTCCTCTATGTCTCTTTTCATGTAGTCCAGGGAGGTACGTCTCAGGTCGTTCACACCGGCATGGACAATGACTGAGTCATACTTGTACTTGCTGTGGAGTGACCTGAGTGCTTGTGTTATGTGGCGGATTCTAGCGCCTGACAGGCAGCTTACTGTGATCTTTCCTTGTTCAGTCTGGTGAGTGGGACGTCAGTGTGTCTGACTATGGAGTCACCTATAACAAGTGTGTCTGGCATTGTGTTTGGCCTTAAGGGCTGTGACTGTTTAGCACACTGACTTTGAGAACTATGTGTTGCATGTCTTATGTCTTGAGGTGGTAGTTGCTTGGGTGTCTGCTTTGGAGGCCTCTGTAGTTTTGGTAGATTTTTGATCAGTGCCTCCGAGTATGTCTTTGTGTGTTTATATGTTTGTTTTGCAGTTGTGATAGTTCTATGTGAAACTGGGTTTGTGGTGTGCGTGGTTTCCTTCTCCTCCTGTCTGGTCTTGCCAGTCCTGAGTTGAGAGAGCTCAGCCTCCAGTTTGGCTATATAGTTGCGTCTCTCACATGTATTTGTGTTTTGTGGGAGAAGGAGTGGGTTGTCTGTGTACATGAGGCAATTGTAACATTGCCTCAAGATGCCCAGATTCACCAGCTGAACAGGAGAGGACGCCAGCAACTGACCCTTCGACATGCTAGAAAAAGTGAAAAGGTTTGCTGTGTAACTGAGTCAGAAGGGACCTATAGGGAAATGGGTACTCAAGGGGATTCTAGGCTAATGTAGTACTTTGTTTAGTATACAAGTACTTTACTTATATAAAAATGCTTTAGGAGCAAGTGCTGAGCTTTTGAGATAGAGAATAGACTGTTTAGATTGCAAGTAGAGAAGTTCTAAGGGAAAAATTGAAGAGCAGGCTTTACGGAGCCAGAAATAGTTTAACCTTGTTTAACCGGCGCTGCCCGATGGTGCTCTATGGGCAACTCCGCGCTAAATCACGCAAAAGCGCACTAAAGCGGGCTTTATAGCAGGGGGTTGAAAAGAGCTAGGAATTGACCCAAAATGGCCAATAGACTACAAGTTTCTGGCTGGAACCACTGCTCTAGGGACAAATAGGCTGCTCAGTGCTCCCCACTCCCACTGGTGAACAAAGAAGCTTCCCTTTATCCAAATAAGGATATGGAATAGCACAGGAACCAAGCCAAAGCCCAGAGATCAGCAAACTCTGAAGACTGGACTATTCTAGTTCAGTAAGGTGGGAAAACAAGATTTTTTTTTTTTTTTTTTGCAGAAAACAGAGGAAAAACAGACAGTAAATGCTATAAATGCTTTTAAACGGCTATCACACTTGAGTGTGTTAGCCTACAGGTAAAATTAAGCAACAAATAACTTTTTTAAAAGTGCAAAACAGTTAATCAACACAAAAACAGTTTTAATAGAATGCAGAGCTGTATAAACAGGCGAAAATGCAGTCGCTAAGCAGTAAATAATCAAAAAGCCAGAAAAAAATACTTAAATCAGGAAAAAGTCACTCTTTTGCTCTCTGCTGCTTGTAGAGCTCTGCAGGACACCACGAGGAGCGGTGCTGAGTTGAATACAAGCAAAAAAGCGCTCTAAAGTGGGCTTTATTACAGGGGGCTGAAAAGAGCTAGGAATTGACCCAAAATGGCCAAATAGACTACAAGTTTCTGGCTGGAACCACTCCTCTAGGGACAAATAGGCTGCTCAGTGCTCCCCACTCCCACTGGTGAACAAAGACGCTTCCTTTTATCCAAATAAGGATATGGAATAGCACAGGAACCAAGACAAAGCCCAGAGATCAGCAAACTCTGAAGACTGGACTATTCTAGTTCAGTAAGGCGGGAAAACAAGATTTTTTTTTTTTTTTTTTCTTTTTTGCAGAAAACAGAGGAAAACAGACAGTAAATGCTATAAATGCTTTTAAGCGGCTAGCACACTTGAGTGTGTTAGCCTACAGGTAAAATTAAGCAACAACTAACTTTTTAAAAGTGCAAAACAGTTAATCAACACAAAAACAGTTTAAATAGAATGCAGAGCTGTATAAACAGGCTAAAATGCAGTCGCTAAGCAGTAAATAATCAAAAAGCCAGAAAAAATACTTAAATCAGTTATAGCAAATACAGTTATAACAAATGCTCTGAAATATACTGTATATTTCCAAAATGTTTGAGAAGGACAGTCAGAACACAAGAAGGTTCAGGCGAAAGAGAGAAAAAAAAAAGTTTTGTTTTACTTTTTGAAAGGGAAAAAGGAGGAACAGAAGGCCTTATCAAATGTTCTCTCTGTATTAAGCAGAATGAGCTAATGACACTAGACTGGGATTCGCGTAAGTGCACTTTTGTTGTTATGAACTAGACCCATAAAAACACCAAAACAGGCTTTAGCATGGGTCTTGCAGAGGAAGTTATATCTTCTGACATGACCAAAAAACTGATAATTCTTGTTATATATATATATATATATATATATATATATATATATATATATATATAGATATATATATATATATATATATATATATATATATATATATATATATATAGGTTCATAGGTTCATAGGTTCATACTAGGCTATCTGCCTAGGGCATTTATAAGCCTAGCCAGAGTGTGTTTGGCTTCCGCTACCCATTTTAAATTAATTTTGCTATGCCCTTTTTCGAGGTTAGTATACTGTGCCTCTGTCTAACAGTGACACAGAGGTGATACCCGGGGTAAACCTAGAATCTCCCATCCACTCATCAAGATTCCTCTTGAAGAGAGTCAATGAGGGACTTTGCCTTACCTGGACTGGGATTTTATTCCAGAGTGAAGGGAGCCTCTGGGTTATGAATCTGTCCCTCCAGCATGTCCTATTTATTTCAGTGCTATATATATATATATATATATATATATATATATATATATATATATATAGATATAGATATATGTTTACATAAAAAAAACATATGTGCATCTACATGTATGTACTTGTGTTTACTATTCAAGGTACTGAAAACACTACAAATACCTACTCTAGTTAAATAACTGTATATCATAATATAAAGTAGACCTGCTTGCTGATGAGACAGGTTTTTCTCCCAAAGGATCCATTTCTTTCTGGATTAAGTTCCCACCCTCTATATAAGATAAAGCAAATCCCTTGCTCTCTATAAAGCAAATTTGGACAGTTGGATGGGTAACCATTAATTTACCCATGGTTAGGGCCCACAGTGCTTTCTGGACCAGGGTAGTAAGTTAACTGCAGTGGCTAGGCTGTAATGATCTTTTCAGTTGATTTTCTAGCATGGATATATAAACCTGTGACTTCCTCTGGGTTATAGAGAAGGAAAATGGACACTGTGGGAAAGAACTATAGGCCTACATGACAAGTTATTACTGCACAGGTGACTATTTGTCTCACCTGTTATATATGAGACTACACTGTCAACTGTGATGTTTACATTTGTATACCAAATTGCAAACTCTCTACATTTATTTCCCTTGTTCATTTTATGGCTTGTTTTCTGCTTCTGCCACCTTCCATGTCAAATGATTCTGCACAGTGATCTCCTGTGTTGGGCCTAGTTTATTTGTCTTGGTACTTGATGCAGTGCAACGTCTTTCTTGCATGCAGGAAACTTACTTCATTATCTTAGTTCATTATTTTAGACAGACTAAAATATTGGCAAATTATTCTAGTAGAATTTATATTATTCACACTGAATCCTGATACCATCATCCAATGCACTTCTTGTTGACCACATTACAACCATTTCAGACTGTAGAGTCAGTACTTGTAAAACACTAAATGTTTGGGTTGATTAAACCAGAAATACTGGCTTGTTTCTGTCACTAATCTACAGAGACAGCTAAACGTTAAGTTTTTCCCTTTCTCCGTTCAGTTAAAGAACCTATTTGATATATTTTGATAATGAGCTTAATTATCATATATCTCAAGGATCCCATATTATACTTAATGTTCAATGTTCAGTATTTGGTGAGAATCAAACACAGAGCCTAAATTTTGATACTAAATGATTTTCTGGCTGTTACTAAGTTCTAAAAATCCTAATGCCAAACCAACAGTCAGTAAGTGTTTTGAATATATTGAGACTACTTGCCATCATGATCTCTATATGGTGATCATTACACAATTTCCCAGCTCTGTGAAGAATAAAGCTTTCCTCCAAAGAAGAGTGCCACACTGACATATTTAAAAAAGAAAAAAATGAAAAAGCAATTATTTCTCCCTGACTGTGCTGAATGACTTTGAGATTCATAGTGGCTGATAATACAAAATCATTTAAATATTTATATACAAAAATCAGGTGCTGTCTATCCAGTCTATAAGACAAGGAGTACAGAGACAGCCATTCAAGTCTACTTCTATAATTTTTTCTATAATTCTTAATGCCATCAATCTGTCATCATAAAATATTTCAGAATTCTTTCCATTCTTGATATTTGGTCACAGATGTAAACACAGGTAGCACCACAATATTTTATATACAGTCTTTCTCCAACCTTGAAAAGTGGTATTAAAACACTTTCATCATGACTGAAATTCTACGTAGAATTTCTGTAATAACAGAAAAGCACTTTTTTATTACAAATATTATTAAACTGTCATCATATGAGGTCTACAGTCCAACAACAGACCCGAATCCCTGATTTTTTCCTCACTACTTATAAAAATATTATCAAAGCTATATGGAAATCAAGGATTATTCAGTCCAAAGTGCAAAATCTTAGTTTTACTGGCATTACAGGCTATGTTATCTTAATGAAAGATCATAAGTGACTGGTATCCAGGAAGCCCTGCAACTTAGTCAGGTCATTAACAGATTTAATAATCACCCTGATTTTAGCATCATCTACAACCTGCTGACTAAAATTTTATTTTGAGAAAAGAAGTCAGATCTAAACAAATTGAACAATGAGGGTCCAAGAACAGAACCCTAGGTAAATAAAAGTTAGTGTTAATTGAGCTGTAAGTGATTCTTTATCCATATTTGACTGCTTCCCGCTTTCACCCCACTGAAACAGGCAGCACATTTGATGATAAACTTTTAAAGAACTTTTTGAGTCACTACTGAGATAAATGGTGTATATAGTTCCCTATTGTTCTGTTACAAAAGTCTACGTGCAGGCTATACCATTCTCCATTTACACTTGTCCAAGAACAGAACTGCTAAATCATATGTCCTACGTTTGCCCAAAAATTCTGAGATCAGCTGACCACAGGTTTTTTTACTTTGTTCGTGTCCACTTAGCATTTACTGATCCAAAGTGTTATCATGATGAACCAGTGTGGTAACTATGCTCACAGGTGTTTTTGAATAGTTAGTCCACCCTGAAATCAATGCTTCATGTGAATGCACTGCATAAGTTTGTATACTGTTTTTGAATTCAAGTACCATGAATCACTGCTACTCCTTCTCTTATTATGTTGGGGTCCACCTATGCACCTCTAGTATGAGGTTAAGAAAGACATAGGAGAAGGAACTAGATGATCAGTGTCATTATCTGTAGTCATTAATCTAGTAATATAGGCATAGAAACCAAATATGCAACTGGATCCTTGACTTTCTGACTGATAGGCCACAAATAGTTTGAGCAGGAAAACATCACTCAAACAGTATCACCCTAACACCAGGGTCCCACAAGGTTGCATATTCATTCCACTGCTTTTCACAGTTCTACCACATGACTGCACAGCTATGCATCAGTCAAACAGAATCATCAGATTTGCAGATGACACCACAGTAATCAGCCTTATCAGGAAGGAAGATGAAGAAGTCTACAGGGAGGAGGTGAACCAACTCGTTCACTGGTGCACTGACAACAACTTAGAACTAAATATTAGGAAGACAAAGGACATCATCATCAATTTTAGGAAAGAGAATAAGCCATGCACCTCTATCAACATCAATGGTGCTGCTGTGGAAAAAATATGTAGCACCAAATTCCTAGGGTTGCATATCTCACAAGACCTAAGTTGGGTCACAGACACTTCATCCTTATAAAGACAGCCCAACAATGTCTCCACTTCCTTAGAGACGTCATAGAGCTAACCTCCCCCCACAGGTCCTATTTACCTTCTACAGAGCCGCGACTGAGAATGTCCTGGCAAACAACATTATTGTCTGGTATGGAAGTTGCTCTCAAGCTGATCAGAATGCACTGGATACGATCATTAAACAGGCCACAAAAATCAATGGCTCCAACCTACAATCCCTATAGGACATATATTCAAGCAGATGCTATGGTAGAATCCAAAAACTATTGAGGGATATACAGTATCCGGCTTATGGACTGTTCAAACTCCTGCCAACAAGGAAGCACTACAGAAGCATTAGATGCAGGACATCCAGATTCCATAACAGCTTCTTCACACACGCTATCAGACTGCTGAACAACAAACTCATAGCCTAACCCAGTAAATGGGTAAAACATTATGTGCAATTTGTCATTGTTATTTACATAAATCTCTGCATAGCTCACTTTATACTTCTCTATCTGCACTATGGAAACTGTAAACTATAACATTATGGCATATATTGGTGGTGGGCAAGTTTTTACATGTGTGCTTCTTTATTTATTTATAGTACTTTTTTTATATATCCTTATATCTCTACTGAGTCTGTTCCTTTTGTTGTATTTGTTTTGATACTACTGTAAAAAAGCTTTCAATTTTTTTACTTTATGTATTTTTAGTATCTTATTTTGATTTTTATTTTTAGTATTTAAATTATTATTAATTTAATCTATTGTCCTTCTGTAAACTGTCATTCTTATGGTATGAGCCTAAGTATTGAAATTTCATGCAGTGATACCCACTTTTTCCTCGGTGTTGATCTGTATGACAATAAAGTTTACTTTGACTTTGATTAGATACATGCATGCACAATACAAAAAGCATTCAGATGTAATATTAAATTTACATAATGACCAGCTAGGATTAATTGATTAGAGCTATTTCCCTAATGGCACAAAAATTATGTTTGTTTGTTTGTTTGTTTGTTTTTAAGAGATGCAGTTTATAGCTTCACAGAATTAATGAATACATATCATTGAGCTAATGTTGCATGTCCATAGTAAAAAGACAGAGCCTTATGAGACAAGTATGTGACAGATAATAAAGTTCAGGCTCTGTTTTCTGTATTTTCCTTGAGGTCAGAAATATAACATTTTCTGCTGATTTACGTGTTTTGTGTAAGTAAGTGCATTTTCAAAGATTTTGCCAACAGAAATCCCATAATTCTGCATTCTGACACCCCTAGTGTAATGGCAGCTCTACAGAAAGCATCCACACATTTAAAGTATGCGTGTGCAGAATATTGGCAGTAGCATATTCAAACAATGACCTTTCTATCAAAATACACTTACAAGAATGCAAAGAGAAATCCAGGAGTGCATTTTATATTAGGGACAAACCCCGAGTACCCAGTGCAAGAGACATCATTCCCTCTACCCTCTTAATTGGTATAGTCAGCTTTGGGGTTGAGAAACTTCTACCAAAGGATCATGTTTCTCTGCTGCAACCTTATTTGTTTAGTGTGTATAGATCATTGGAACTGCTGCACATTTTTATATTATTTTCCTCCTGTTCCTGATCAACAGTCTCTTCATAGACAGTTGAAAGGCCAAACTAAGTTGAAAGCCAGTTATGGGAGCTTATCATTTGTTCATAGAGTTCATAGATTGAGTACTAGGTTAACTGCCCTTGTGGGCCATTTAAGCCGAGCCAATTACCCCATGTGAGAATCAACCCCTGCACCTTGGGTCTGCAAGGTAAACACCTTAATCATTCTCCTATTCTGCCATCCTCCCTCAGACAACATGATGTTTTTTTCCATGTAAGGTCCTAACCTGTCCCTCTATGACTGATATGCAAATGTATACATGTGAGGACCTGCTATGCTGTCCTATGTGGGTTTACAGATTCTCACAAGTGCTCCATGAAGGCTTGCTGGAGATGAGCACACATTCCCCAGGTCACATGTTACATGCTGTTCATGTCATCAACATAAAGGTGTATAGTTTAGAAAAGGATGGACTTTTACTTAATATTTAACAATGTGTTACCTCATGGCTTAATGAGGTTTTCTTCACATATAAATAGATGTCATGTACATAATACGACCATGTGGGCCTTGTCTATCTACCCTTCAGTAATATACCTATTTACCTTTTATATCTTTCATTATTCCCTCTTTCTGTCCCTCCATCTCTAATCTAGTGTCCTACAATAACCCCAATGCCACCGCCGCACTACCAGCAAACACCTCCTTGGCATATACAAACCCAATAAAAACATTGGAAAGTCCCTTTATAAATACTCCCTAGCCCTTGCCTGGTGCTTACTCCATCTCAATATAAGAAGCACTCCTCAAAAATACCTGTTCAAACAAGAACTTAAACTTTATCTACAAATGACATGATCCTGCCCTTGTCAACCCCTCCCCCAGCACTTGACTTATTTCTACCTTCTTATGTACGTGATTTCTTTTTCCTCATATACCCTGCACCTTCTGTTACTTTTCCCTCTTTTTCCTATTTTTAAATGCACCAAAAAATAAATAAATAAATAAATAATATTAGGTTCTTGTATTACTATTGACTCTTTGTACATTGGAATGACCTCATGCATGGTATTCCACAGAATTTCATACTCTCTCTGTTTTTTTTAATATGTAATATTTATAGATTCGTTACCTATTAATAGACTTATGTTATAATATTACTTGCTAGTAGACTTATGTTATCTGTTGATTATATCTCTGTAACGTTTGTAATAATTGTTAATTTTGTGGAGCTTTTCTCCTCGGGCCTCCACTTAAAATGGGCCCCTAGCTCAGCTGGACTAACCCAGTTAACAAATGTCAATAAATAAATAAATAAATTATAAATAGCAGAATATTCTGGCCCCATTATACATTTCCTGGGGATTCATAGGTAACCATTTGAAATGTTGGGACCCACTATAGTGAGTCCCAAAACACAGGGACTAAAATGACTGAAAAAACAGAATTACATATATCAATTCTGATAAGGCTATTTCTCTGAATATCCCCTTTTCTCCAAAGTATGGTGACCTCAGACTTGATACATGTAAATTCAGAGGGTGCAGGGGGGGGGGGCTTCATCCCCTGCAAAAACAAAGTTTGAAAGAGAAGAGTGATGTTCAATAACTGCTCTTCTCCCATACTTTGTCGTTTTACATTGTGTCAGCACTTGGGATTTCCACTGGTTACATTTCAGTAAGAAGCCAATTTATTAACATCATAGCTACATTGCTCCACATTGTAGCCACATTGCTCCTATGCTAACATGACTGACCATGTCTGCACGATGAGAAACATTGCTAATTAAATATACATGCAGCACAGACCCATGATAGAATGAGGAGTCTCTCTCTGTGCTCACAGCACAAGCCTGTGGCCATGATGTGATCAACAACTGCATGACCATATTTATGCATATGATGTAAACAAAAGAGTCTGCTTGAGAAACCACTTAATCTGAAACAAGTGTGCACTCACAGATTTGTAGTGAGGATGCAATCAACAGCATTGCATAAGTAATGCAAGAAACCATAAGCAAGGGAAAACCTAGCAATAGAAGGAAAATTAAGGATGGTGTGGAGTTCACTGACTGAATCATGGAAATGTTGAAAAATAATTGCAATGCGATATCTGATAAAGAGTCAGGGAAGTGTGCATCATTAAAAATGTGTAGGACAGCAAGGCCATTTAAGGAATTTTAAATTATGCACAGTCACACATCTCATCCTTCTAAAGCAAGACTAATGGATAAACACACAAAATGTGGACAAAAACACATAATTAGGGGCTACTTGTAAAAAGCAATTGTATACATTATGAAATTGGATAGACTAACAGATGTGGAAATAACATGCATTTTCTGAGGAGTATAAAGTCTGAAGCACAAAGGTCTGTCATTAGTGACCATTTTCATCTGGGATACGCCAAAAAACAATAAATGTCTGGAGGAACAGAAAACTGGAAAATGCTTTCTGTTACTCTTATACAATGGTGCAAAGTCATGTTCACCATAATTTAAAGTGGCATTTCTGTTATTACCTATGGATATAGAAACACATCTGTTCTAAAATGGAGATTTGTTTCCAAATATTTGCTAAACTTTAATTCAGCAGTGTTCCCTGCCTATTAGAGGTAATACATTTATTACATAATTATACTAGCGAGTTTTGTACTTCTCCTATACCCTTGACAGCTTCAAAAGCTGTTGGATATTTCACCTGTGAAATTATTTGCCAATGACATAATTCTGGACGTGCCTCAGATTTATATACATATTTTAGCAAGCACTGCATTTTAATTACAAACTTTTTGTCATGATGTCATGATCCTTGATATGCATTCAGATGTATATGTGAATGATAAAGCTAAATTATATAAATTCAGAGTACTTGACATGTAGCTTTAGATTACAATCCAAGCCAGTAATAAAATGGGGGTATATACAGGAGCTCCCCATCATTAGAACATGCTGAAATTCTACCCCATTTTGAAGCATGCAGAGTATCATAAAATGTACCCAGCATAGATTAATGTAGTCATATGTTCACAGAGGGTGTGCGCAGGCACAGGAGCATGTGGAGTATCATAAAAGGTACCCAGAGTAGATGAGTGCAGTCAGATGTTCAGAGAGGGAGTACAAAGACACAGAAACATGTAGAGTATCATAAAAGGTACCCAGAGCAGATGAATGTCATCAGATGTTTACAGCAGGTGTGCAAAGGCACAGGAGCATGTAGAGTATCATAAAAGGTACCCAGAGTAGATGAATATAGTCAGATGTTCACAGAGCATGTGCATAGGCGCAGGAGTGACTGAGGGTTCATTAACAGTAGAGCACACATATTATATAGCATCTGAGCATCAGGATTCCATTAAATAGGATAACAATGAAATAAGGTAGGGAGAAGAGAGCATTCTGAAATGTTAGCATGATCAGTAACTGATAGTTTGGATGTGACAAAAAGTTGTGGAGCCACAAGCTTTGTTAGTGCTAAAAGAAGGACAAGATGAGTATTATGGGATAAATGATAAACAGAAGAGAAGAAACGTCCTTACTAAATGCCTAAAATGTTTGAGCAATAGCTACACACATGTAAGAGCAATTCAAATCCAGTGTTAAGCATGGACAACTGTAAATAAATCAAGAAATATGCACAAACCCCAATGAACCATTAACTGGCACAGGCAGAAAGAAAACGTGTTTGCTTGTGTGAATGGCATGTGTATATGCTTGTGTGTGTGTGTGTGTGTGTGTGTGTGTGTGTGTGTGTGTGTGTGTGTGTGTGTGTGTGTGTGTGTGTAAGATAATCAAATGTAATCTCAAAATATCCAAACATATAACTTTAGATGAAAAGATTCTCAGATTAGAGTTGCCAGTATAAATTGAAACATGAATAAATCTTTTGCACTGACTGCTATAAATCTTCAAATGAAACAGGGCAGCTACATTACAATGCTCTCAAATTCTAAAAGCAGATGAACATTTTCAGATACAACAGGCTTTCAATCAGAAGTAGGAACTGTTATGGTTTAAAATGAAAATGTAAATTCACTGATGAGGAGCAGCGTACCTTTGCCAAAGCAGCTGAACTGCACACTTTGACTTCCTTTATTTTAATTGGTTTGCATTTTCTTTTGATTTTGTTTGTCCCTTACAGCATAACATCCATGTTTTCACCCTCCTAAAGCTGCCATTTCATGTGAATACTTATTTGCAGTCCTTTTACAACTGCAAAGTTTTACAAGCAGATTTCATATCAAGGAAAATGCAGCAGTAGACACTCTTAGAAAAACTGTATATTTTATGACAAACATTTTTACTAGCTTTTTTATTGGTTATTTTCATGGCCAGACTTGTATTTATAGTGCATCATATACATACTGCTTTAGATGGTTGCATTGTGACCTTGTGCCTTTATTATTAGACTGTCCTTTTATTGTAGGATTTTGATGTGTAAAAATTGTATTAGCACTCAATTACAGCTTTGTCCTTGGTTTTGAGAAATGTTTGCAAAGCTCTTTTATTCATGCTAGGCATTTTAAATTTTCCATGGCAGGGGTCTTACTTTGGCAACTGTTACACGTTTCAGTGCTTCAGTCACTCTTCTTAATTTCCATATTTTCTGGGATATTCCCTGCAAACAGTATTCATATGGTCTTCACTTATCAGTAGTCAAAGCATGTTTCCCCTCCTCTCAGGTATGGCACAGTATCAATTTACCTTGCATGCAAGAAATGAATGACAGACAGTGTCAGCCTTGACCTTTGTAAGTCACACTTATTTTAGTGACAGAGGACATTGTGACATGCATGCTACTCATAAATCTGTAATCTCATACTAGGTAGCATAATATCAGATAATGACAGCAGTATTATGACAGGTCATGGCAACATCGTAAAGATATAATCACTTTTCCAAAATTATACCAAACATACACATCTGTAAAGATCTAATAGAACTGTAGGAAGGGATATGTTTTTAGAGGACATATTTTATACAGTGGAAAACAGTCGTGATTTTTTTTTATTTAGTTCACAAAAAATAAAAATAATGCTGCAAAGCTTACTTTAAAACATTGTCTTAACATTTCTCTCAAACATCGTCATCAGCTTTCTCACCGCATGCTTGTAAACATATAGTTCTCTCCTAAAGTTTGTAGAACTCGTTGATAGAAATAGGTGCATATTACAGAAAAGTAAATAAATACGTTAGAGTGAATCTCACAAGCAAGAAATATTGTAATAGTAACAAGTCAAAAATCATGTCTAAGAGCACATGAACTGGGGCTCTCGCAGATTATAAAAATGTGCTTATTTATTAATTTATAATATACAAGGAAAGAAAAAAGAAATTAAAGAAAATCCCAATAAGCTTGCTGCCATAAAACATGGCTGGGGGATGAGATAAATGTAGCCAAGCAGGGTGGAAAAATTAGCAGTCACAGATCCCGGTCTTTCAAACATGTTGATTCTTTCTGTTACAGTATTTTTTTATGTATCTTGAAAGAGAAAAACAATTCGTAATGTCTTTTATTTCAAATTTGTAACTAAAGGTTACTACACATTACCCTGTACTTGCAACCATCTAGAAAAAAATTGTGTCCCACTGGCTAGTGAGTTCTAAATATCTAGCTGCTGGATTTGACCATGCACCTCAAAAATCATTTTTTCTCCTGGAGGGAAAGGAAATGTTAGGTTGTAACTGGGTGCTGGTTTCTGTTGCAGGCTTCTTCTGTGTGCAAGAGCGCTCTATATCATTTAATTGAAACTCAGATTGTCAAACCCTCTTCATCGAACACCTTTTAATTGAACTCTCAAATCAGTAAATGGACTTTTAATCAAAGTTTTTCCCAGGGCAAACCAACGGTTGACCACCATATGGAATTTTCCATTTTCCATCCTGTAGTGTGATCTTGCAGTTGGTATATTTAGTTAGAGGGGGTGTGGGGTGAAAGCCCCCTCACCTGGATAGGTGTTGCATTTTTTTATTTTTTTCCATGGTTGCTAGGGTGGCCTACTGTTGGTTTGCCCTGGGAAACAGTTTGATTAAAAGTCTGTTCACTGATTTGAGAGTTTGATTAAAAGGAGTTCAACGAAGAGGGTTTCAACAATGTGAGTATCGATTAAATGATATAGACCTGTGCAGGAGCTGAGACATAACTATCTTCAAGATGGACACTATCTGGTTCTTTAGAAATGCAACTATATTCCTTCATTTCCTGCAAAACAGAAACAATATATATTACATCACCTCATATGTTTCTGAGATGTATAAAGTCATTCTTGACTTCCTAAATTTCTGTCATTTATGACTGCGCTATTGTTTGTACGTTCTTGACTGTAAATGTAAGTGATTTTGTACTGCTTATCAAAGATGCAATACCTGCTTGGCCTGTTAGAATGGAGGCTCCTGTTTGTGAGGATATGAGACAACATAAATGAAGAGGTACCATTCAATTTACTATGTGTAATACAATTTATATTAACTATTTGCAAAATGAGGTGTTGGCATAATGGCTAAAGACTTTACCTGATTTTGACCTCTGGTTATTGGCAAGGCATGTAGACTGATAGCATATTATTTCCCTTTGAATTTGTCTTTCTTTTGGCCCTGCTTTAAAGGATGATACCTACACATAATTGTTGTTATGTAGTTGATGTAATTGATGTGCAGGTCACATTAATAGCTATTCTATTTAATTTTAGATTAGTTCCCTGCTGTTTCTGCATCCCGGAGTATAAATCAGATCAGGAAATGGCTAAAACAAAATTATTAAGGGTTCATGGGTAGTTGCAAACCAGGCACTACAGGAGATAATTGAGAAGCCTGGTCCAATTTTCAAAGAGCAATGGGTAGTTAAGCAACCTTCTCAGAATAGCACTGTGGGCAAATAGAAGCTCAAAGAATCAAACCTTAGATTATGGGTAGCAGATTACTAAAAATTCAGACAGTCCACTGTGCTGTGGATGTCAGTCTTTATTGTTTGATTTTATTTCGAACATGTATTAACTGGGTAAGTGAGTTGGTCTGTATACCCTTTTCAAAACATATGAATATATGGATAGTGTAGTATAGCCAATCAAGCATTGTGTCTCCGAGAGGTGGGAGAAAGGCAAATGACCCCCCCCCCCCCAAGAAAAAAAAAACTTTGTTACAAAGTTAGAATTAAATTACACAGTCTGGAGTTGTAAAGCAAATATATTTCCACAAAGCCACCACCATTTATTTTATTTTTCATATTTCAGTTCAAATGCAACAAATGTCATTTGAGCAACTGGCAAAACTGTTAAACATGATACTCAATACAATGAAGAATATGAGAAAGAAAATCCAGAATTTCAGATTTCCAATTTGTGCTTGTGTAGTGGGATAGCACAGGTGATCTAAAAGACTGCATGAAGCAATGTTTAGACTGAATTTAATTTCTACATATATAAATATATATTTTTGACAAGTTTGCTGACTTGATAGGAGAGAAAGCTATTCTAGAAGCTAGTAAGTGAACCAAGAGAATATGAAAAAGATGAACAATGAAAATGAGGGGAAAAAGAGACCAAGGTTAAAAATCTAATTAATACCAGTGCTTGCATTGTTGGAAAGTGTGTATGAACTGCTGACTTCCATAAATTAATTAATGAATGAATGAAAGAATTAATTAATTACTATTGTAGCAGAAAGAAACATCTGGCATGCAAAAACAAAAAAACTTAAGCGAAGTGGAGGAAACAATAGGGTATGTTGCTTTTCCCCATATGTGAGGAAGCGCTCAAGTCATCAGAATAAGTGAGTAAATAAGGAGCGCGACATTTTGAGCCCTTCTAGATATTAAAAGCTATAACTGCCTTTCCTGCCAAGCAGTAACAGAGTAAAAATGTAATGGGAATTATTATTAGAACGGACTAAGAAAGAAACATTATTAATACGAATTTTATTATGTCACATGTGACCAGATCCACCTACATCTAGTGTCAGGATTATTTTAACTGCTATACAACTGGCAGATAATAGAAGTGATTTTAAAGAAAACCTTGAGATTGAGCAGTTTTAGATCTCATCCCTGGGATTCTATAACCACCATGTAGGTGCCATACTCCTCCTACACTATGTAAGCAGGTTAGCATAATGAGCAGCAGCGTTAATCAAATATGTATGCTGTGCATCGCACCTACACAGTTGCAAGCACCTTCCTGGGGCCAGCAATAGTACATGCAGCCATGGAAAGGTGTTTGCAAGCACCGGCAAACAATATAAACAAAACAGAGGCCATAGGCCATAGTATAGGCCATACTCAGATATGAGCATGTGCTGTAGCCCAGACATATTTAGAGCAAGTACAGGGACACAATACAGAATGAGGGGAAGTGAAATGAGGGAATTATTACTCAAAATATGTTATAATTTTGTAGTAATGTTGGAGATGGAAAATGTTTAAAGTGTACTCATATTCCACAGGTAAATGTGCTGAAAGTATATAAGAAGCATTTCTGACATTAACCCTGCAGTACTGATGTAATGGTAATTAGCGTAAATGTCAATCCTGCAGGTATGCACATAAATAATAGCGGACATGCTGATAAAGGTTTTGAATGGGACATAAAGCAGCAATGTAACAAACGAGAGTGAAAAACATGATATAAATGTTAATTAAAAGCTAACTTGAGATGACAGCAGGGACAGAAGATGCACTGCGGGATGAATGCATAGAATGCAGGTATTGCATATAAGGATGTATACACATGGAATTGATGTATGTAAACTGACAGCACCACTGTATCCACCTCAACATGTACACACAAGAACAAAAGGACTTTACAGCTGCAATGCCATGTAAATCAGAAATAGACATGTTTATACATCGAAGAGAAGATTGTTACCAATATTAAAGGGGTTTATCACCTACAAGAATGTAATAGACAAACAAGTGTTGGATGGTTATGTAGATGCTACATGCCACTCTAATGACAAAAACATTCTTAACTGACCAGTGAGACAAGACAGAGCTGATGACGTCAGGAGTCCAGTTTTGCTATTGCTGATTTGCAAACATATCTGACATAGTAATACTGGGCATGCTCACATTCAATTACAGGGCACATTAAGAAAATATCAATTCAACAGCAACAACACAATAAAAAGTGATGTAACAGAGGACCCGTCACAGTTTCTGATGGTTTCACTGTATGCTTTCAATAAGAAACCTTTATGGAATCACATCTGCTGTTAAGCTGTATATTGAGATGGAAACAATTGCAGTGTTAAACACATGCCTGGAGGGAGACATACAACACAGAGTATACTTGTCATGTCAAGAGGTAATGCACACGAGCAAGGAATGACCTAAGAGACATTTGCATCATGTAATTTTAGAGCTCACACCCAAACAGATATCAGACATATGCATAACAATTGTGAGCGTCACAGACATGCACCAGCACCTTCAAAGGGCATACAGCATTATCACACCATATAAGGTGAAGTGATTACCTACCTAGTATCAAAATGCCTGAAAATGCTGGCCCAGTGAGTGTATGTAAGGCACTGTTGTCTGACAGACAGATGTAAACAGATTTAAACCCCTTCCTATTATCCAAGGCTCTCCCAGACCCTATATTGACAACATGTGCCACATCAGATTGCAATGGAAACTGTCAGAAATAACTGAATAGAATGTGAGTGCTAACACAGGAGTTATGAATACAATATGAACAATCAGATCTAGTCAGAATGCTGGAAAGGAGCTATACATGTTACAGTCCACACAGCACTGAGCATTGCAATTGACTGCTTCTTTGACAAAGAAGCTGTTTGCATTATGTAGGACACACACTGCTCCAGAATTGAACACCAGTCTATCTGTGTAGGTATGCTATAAAATCCCACACTCCATATATGTGTCACAGGACCACTCAGAGCAAGACGTACCCAAAATAAACATTTCACTTCCATGCAGTCACATCCTGTGTTGATATGTCATTGTCCAACATAAAAATGGATATAAACAACTAGATACAATGGTGTTTTTGTAGCATCACTACATTCATATAATATTGTCCCTTTTGGGAATTGAACAGCAAGTGATGTAGCTCTACTAACTAATAACATCTGAATGAAGCACAAACACCTTTGTGGAAGTCTTACAACCAGTATAACATTCCACCTGTGCTAACTTATTACATTAGATGTATATGTGGTAAACAGTCTCTGAGATGAAAGGGGTCACAGGGGACTCACACTGCAAATGGACACATTATAATTGTGGTACATGTCATTCATGCATTACAGTATAAGGCACAACAATGCTAACAGAAACTGAATGTGGGTATTGAACACATGAGCATTTGACAACAGACAATACATAATATTATGCAGGATGAGTGCACCATGGTAGAAATTTCAGTACAATTATGATATACTTGGTTATGTGAAGGCATTACATCCTGTTTTTTTTTCTGCAAGGGATATGTCTGTCTGTAATTTGCATAGTACGTCAATAAATAGACAGCATGGTCTCATTCCATCATACCAGAGGATAACAATTCTTACATATGTTATATAAGGAACATGAAAACAAACATCATCATTATTCTGAACACAAACATTGCTGTGTGACAAATTGCCTTATCTTTTAGTAGGAGTGATCAACATCTATATGTGTACAAAGCAAATGTGCTTAACAACAGTGTTAGTGACATGTACAGTCACAATAACATTGACACAATGTAGTCTGAGCAGTAATAAATTACCAATGATCATAAGCTAAACATCACTTCCTGAATAGGTTCATAGGTTCATAGGTTGGTACTAGGATATCAGCCCTAGGGCCTATACAAGCCTAGCCATAACAATTCCCTGGCTATTTCTTCCCACACTGTTTACTTCCCTGGACCACTGTCTAGCAGGGTGACTGACGTGATCACGGGGTGAATTTCCTTGCTCCAATCCAATCGTCAAGGTTCCTTTTGAAGAGGGCCAAAGAGGTGCTCTGCTTGACATGTATGGGCAATCTATTCCAGAGTCTGGGGAGTTTCTGGGTCAGGAACCTATCCCTCCAGCATGTTTTGTTTACTGTGATGACAAGGTTTAGATCCCTGGAGCGTGTGGCTCTGAGGGATTGGGATTTCTTTAAGTGTAGCATGTCCAACAGCTCTGGGTTTGACATGGCCTTATATGTTAAGCAGAGATCACATCTGTGTAGGCGATATGTGACAGAGTATAGCTGAGTTTTTTAAGGCGGTCAGCGTAGGTCATCTGCTTTAGGCCTGTGATTCTTTTAGTGAGGTATTTCTGCGGCCTTTCCAGTTGTTGCAGATGTCTTGAGAGGTACATACCAAATGGGGCATTGTATTCTATAATGGGTCTAATGAGAGATGAGTACAGTGGGACAATGACCTCCTTTTTTCTGGATGAAAAGCCCTTAGTGATGAGGTGTGCCACATAGAAGGATTTCCTGACTGTTGTGGCGATGTGGTTATCAAAGGTGAGACCACAGTCCACCTGTGTCCCTCAGTCTCTTATCACACTTTTGGTGTTTAGTGTACTGCCACCTATATGGTAATTCACGGGTACATGTTTTTTCCCAAAGGGGATAGCTATACATTTCTTGGCATTGAGCTTGAGCCCATGGCTCTGGCACCAAGCATCTGTTTCTGTAAGGCCCTTTTGTAGAGTATCCACATAATTTGGGGATTCAATAATGGCTCCCAGTTTGCAGTCATCTGCGAACTTTGTTAGTCAGAGTCCCTTAGTGTTGGCCTGTACTTCATAGAAGTAGATGCCAAACAAGAGCGGTCCCAGGACTGAACCCTGAGGTACTCCACTTGTCACTTGTCTGGAGCTGGATTTGGAGTCAGCTACCTTTACAGTGTGGGTTCTATCAGTAAGCCAGTTAGCAATCCATTGGGTGACATAGGGATTAATGCCCAGCTTAGTAAGTTTATCTATGATTCCAGAGTGGGGGATGGTGTCAAAGGCCTTGGCAAGGTCTAGATAGGCTGTGTGGACCACCTTACCCTTGTCCATGGCTCTGGAGACTGATTCAAAGAAGTCAATCAGGTTCAGAAGACAAGATCGGCCCTTCATGAACCCAAACTGGGTGGGGTCCAGTGTTTGAAGGTTGTCAATGCCTTTGTTTATAAGTTCCATGATAATACGCTCCATGGCCTTGCAGATAAGGCTCGTCAGACTGATGGGATGATAGTTTCCGGGAACCAAGGTGGATCCCTCCTTGTGGAGTGGAATAACTGTAGCTCTGCGCTACTCAGTGGGCATGAAACCACAAGTGCCTCATAACCATGTTCAGGTACAAGTGAGACAGTGCACAGTCAAATGGATTACGTCATCACTATTTATTAGCACAATGTTTTTTCTAAAAAGTCTCCGGGTTACACAATGATACTGTACAGTTAAGCATCATATATGTGTTTCCGGAATAGTTTACACAGCATGTGGGTGAAAGTCACACTCACAGCGAGACTCATGAGGTGTTTGCCAGGTCTGAGTTGGGAAATACAGGAAAGGACTCATAGTGTAGTTATTGTATTGGCTAGAGGGATCATTATTTAGTTTTTTGCTTTTTCTGTGCTGCTATAAATGTTGCATGTTTGCATGGGTTAGCAGAGCTCTGCATGGAAGAAAACACATGGAAAGTACATTTTCTAAGTAGAACAGCCCATAAAACTGTTACCTGTAAAGAAGCAATATAGTGCAAATACCTTGGGCACCAACAAGCTTAGACAGCTAGCTAGGCCTTCACTGGCAATACCTACAGATTTAGTAGAATTCAGTATTGTGTAAACATTAAAATTAGTAGAATTTAATAGTGTTTAGCATAATCTGCCCCAATAAAATACCCTTATTAGTCTGCACAAAGCACCCTTAACAGCCTTCTAAACCCAGTGCATCCCCTCCTAGCTCACAAATTAGAGGACTGGACAGTATGGATATGCAATTTTCTAACTTCTCTGTAGCCAGTATGGTAGATAAGGGTATCTTGAGACAATGTAGCAATTATCTCATGTTTACTTACAAAAACTTAACCATTAAAAAATCAGAAAACATATGCAAGAGGTGTAATTACACATGACACTAAAGGCTAAACTCTTGCATACAAGTCCACATCAGGTTGACAAAACCACACACACAACACCCATCTCACATAGCACATAACACACACATAGACAAACATGTGCTGAGGCACTTAAAATCAATCTTCCTAAACAACAAAGACCTGGACCACCTGCTGTCAAAGCTATGCCTCTGCAAGTCCAAAGGCACTCAGAGAAAAACAAAACCTGACACCAGACATACTGTCACTTTCAGTGGAGCCCCAAACACTAAGTCCCTAAGGCAAGCAAACACATTTCCCAGGACTCTCGTCATAGAGGACCCCATTGTTAGATATACTGATGCTCCATTTCCCAGGACTCTCCTCATCGGGGAACCCATTGTTAGATATCCTGATGCCCCTCCCAGGACTCTCATCATAGGGGACTCCATTGTTAGATATCCTGATGCCCCATTTCCCAGGACTCCCATCATCAGGGACTCCATTGTTAGATATCCTGATGTCCCTCCCAGGAATCCCATCATAGGGGACTCCATTGTGCCCCTCTAACCAGGGTGAATAAGGAAAAGATAAAGGTTCGTTGCTTATCTGGACGTAGAATCTGGTAAATCACGCATGCATTCAAGTTATTACACCACATGTACCGGTATGATTACATCATAGTCCATGTAGGTGAAAATGACCTGAGATGTACCTCCCTGGACTATGTAAAGAAAGTCATTATGGGGCTTTCAGACTATGTGTCTCAGGCTGTTATAAGCCAGGCACATAGCAGCATATTATCATCACCGACTATGATTCCACAATATGAACATCAAATAATTGATTTCAACAACTGTCATTCTTTCTGGTGTCATTCTAAAGAAATCCAATATTTGTCAGCTTCAGAGGAAATGATCAACAGACCACATTGATTTGCCAAGGATTGTCTTCACCTTTCCACTATAGGCTTTTGAATACTGGCTAAGGCTTTGTATGTCCCCACAGTGTGTTTTTAGGCAATGCTAAAGATAAATCTACCAACATACCAAAATCAACTCAACAGACCCTCAAAGTTTTGCTGCTTGATGCCAGGAGCCTAAACAAAAAACTTCACTCCGTCCAACCCCTCCTCACACTTGTGAATATAGACATCTGTGCAGTTACTGACACATGTTTTAAAACTGCAGAGAGCACCCTGGCAGTGCAAGATTTCAATGCTTTCCACTTTTAGACCAGTAGCTGCAAAGATGAGAGCTAAAACTGGAGGTGTCTTAGTATACATAAGTAACAAGCATATGTCTAGGGTGGTCAAACAGGATGACGTGCTGGAGTACCTCCATGTGCAGATCACCACAGACAAAATCCCAAGCCATATCCTAGCCAGCTATATGTTACCCTCAATGTTCCACAAGCTCACAATGCATACTAGGACCTACTGGAAACACTTACTATCCAACCTAACACCCTGCTCATGGTAGACATTAATTATACCTCTATAGATTAGGAATCCCACTCAGCCTCAGATCTACAAGCACAGAGATTCCTGGGCTTTGTAAATACAAACACCCTTAACCAAATAGTGAATATGCCCACTAGAGGCTGCAACATACTGGACCTCATGCTCACAAATATGGGAGAATGCTATCCTCCCTGGTAAGGTCTGACCATAAAGCTGCCTCTTTCAAAATCAACTCTGTAATCCCATTAAAGCAAGTAACAGTTAGGAATTATTCATTAAGTGATTGTTTGTCAAAATTCAGCGCCTCTCCAAATCCAGAGAACTTACCAGCCTATGCTGAATTGTTCTTAGAAATTCTGCTTAACAATATTAATAGCTGCACAGAAGCTGCTATATGTACTAGAAGTAAGGCCAGAACTAATCCCAGAAATAAATCATCCTGGTGGCATTCCAAATCAAACAAGATATAAAACAAAAGAAAAAAAAATGATGGCAAAAATTAGGAAGTGTAATTCCCATAAAGATAAAAGCTCTCTCATCAATGTAAATAGGCTTCTAAGAGGGCTAATTAGGTCAAGCAATGTCAACTCTGAGATTATGATCTACTCCCAGGTGAAAGATAACCATAACGCCTTCTACATCTCTCAGAAACCTCAAGGGCAGCACACAGAAATGTGCTGAACTGGTGGTTAACGGTGCTACATTCACTGAACCTGGTGATATAGTGAATCTGTTAGTGGAAAAATTCAGTTACAACTTTACCTCCCTCTTACCCCCAACCATCTCCCCAATAATACCCTCAAGCATAAGTATAAATAGGGATCATGTACTGGCTGCACTCACTAAAGCCAAGAACACAGCCTCAATGGACCATGATAGCATGCCAAAATACCTCCTTGAATAGTCTAAAATGCCACTTTTCAGGACTCCTGGAGTCCTTATTTAACTATAGTCTTCAAACAGGATTTGTGCCACAAGAATGGAGGACTGTGACAGTCACCCCCCTTCATAAGGTATGAGATTCAACAAATCCTGCAAACTTCACCCCTATTAATCTGACTAGTCTTATTTGCAAAGCCATGAAAATAATTAATATGGAAATTATCATCAAGGACATAGAAAACCCCCAGACACTGGATCCATCCAAGTTTGGCTTTGTCAAATTAAGGTCATGCTTACTGAATCTGGTGGACTTCTTTAAAAAGGTCACTAAGGCAATAGATGAGGCCTACAAACATCTGGTTGAGGCATTTAATACAATACCTCACTTGGGCATTGTCAACAAACTTACATAAGTAGGTATAAACTCCTTTATAACATGTTGGATAGCTAGATGGCTCACAGATAGAACCCAGGAGGTCAGAATCTGTGAGGCCACATCCACAAAGGGGCAGGTCACCACTGGAGTTCCCCTAAGATTTCTTCTAGGTCCGCTCATCTTTGGTATCTACTTCTCAGATGTCAAAGCCAATGTCAAATGCTTCTGCTAACCAAGTTCACAGAAGAATGTAAATTGAGAGCAGTTATTGAATTCCCCCAAGATAAGAACACCCTTCAAGGTGGTTTAACACTAACAAACGCTAGGTCCCAAAGCTGTGGCTTAAAACTCAATGTCAAGAAATGCATTAGAGTGCCTTTTGGAAAGTCTGCCAACCCAGATAACTATGTCATCAAGAAAACATCCTTAAAAGCTGATTCACTAGTCAGTGATCAGGGAACGCATGTAGACAGTAACCTAGCATTTGACCAACATGTGCCCAAGGTAGTAAGAAAATCCTTATATGTTGCTCAGGTTTTAAAAAAGGGCTTGGCAAATAGGTTCAGAGAGGACATCATACCACTGTACTCAGTCCTCATCAGGCCCATAATATATATATATATATATATATATATATATATATATATATATATATATATATATATATATATATATATATATATATATAACATGACCCCATTCGGTATGTACCTAACCAGACATGGGCAGTAAATGGAACATCCACAAGGGTTCCCTACAAAAAAATACATCATACCACTGTACTCAGTCCTCATCAGGCCCATAATATATATATATATATATATATATATATATATATATATATATATATATATATATATATATATATATATATATATATATATATATATAAATGACCCCATTCAGTATGCACCTAACCAGACATGGGCAGTAAATAGAACATCCACAAAGGTTCCTTACAAAAAAATACAGGGAGTAAACACAATGTCCATCGCTGATCATCTCAAAGTGCTGTCTCTTTACTTGGTATCACAAAGACTTCTGAGTGGTGATCTTTGCCAGGCATATAAGCCATCCCTGGAACCTGTTTTGATGAACCTTTTGCACACTGGCAAAACAAACAACATGAAAAGTGATAGATTAAAAGACCTACATTTTGCATACCACACAAATAGGACATGTTGGAGGGACAGATATGTTTCTCAGAGAATTCCAACAGGCTCTCCATCCATATGAAGCAGAGTTCTACCTTATCCTTATTTATGCATAATTTGGATCAATAGATGTGTAATCATGAACTTACCCCTGGCCTATCTCCTATGTCTCTGATAGACAGAGGCAGTCAGTAAATCACACCCTATAATCAAATATAAATCAAACTTGTGAGTCACATTTGGGTTGCACACCTAGGCTTTTAAAGGCCCTACTGGTTGTTAGCCTAGTGTATACATGTGAAACTATGAACTTATGACAACAACATCCTACATATGCAGTTACACAATGCACAAAGCACAATACCAAGGTCACACAACACAGGAAAACGCCATTCAAATGTGACATATTGTGTGTATGTTATCTGCCTGTATTCATTGTGTGGACAAAAAGTTATTTTCCCTCATGATGCTTTAACTTGCTATTGTTTTAGAGTACTACTGCATTCAGTCTATAACTGGAAGGATACATAAATATGGTTGAGAGGTGGCCAGAATTATATGACAATAATAACTGCCACACTATTGAAGCAGTGGCAAAATCAAGCCACCTAACTATCCACTTACATTTTTAAGCAGCACAGAAGAATAATGACTACAACAGAAACATACATCCTCTATGAAGGGATGACATCAGTAGAGTATTGCCAAAGACATATATCTGGTAACATTAATATTACAGCCAATCAGGGCTTGTAAAGGTTGCCACTGCAAATATGTGTAAAACAATCCAGACTTCATTGGCAGTCACACCTATAGAAGTTAAGCACTGCTATATTTCAACATCATACCTTTCTAGGTACACATTTTAGAGTACTGTAAGATGTGCAAGCACCACAGGAGAAGTCTGATATTCAAATAGCTTCAGTTCACTTGCAAAACAATTACCTCATCACTGTGTTGAACTAGGGGTGTAGGCAGACTATATAATGTTGCAATCATGTGCTCTTATTGATGCCACACAAAACACCTGCCATTTCAAGAATACAAATTTTCTGCCCCACCCCACTTAGCAAACAATTACATAATTTTCCTCTAAAAAAACATTACATGGCTGTTTTGCAACCCATGACACTATTATTTGATGCATTTATTTATATATTTGTGGACATAGTATTGCCTAAAAAGTAAAGTTTTTTTTTCATAATGCATAGAAAATTATAATCATTACAGTACAGACAGTGTGCAAGCTACACTCTTGTGTTTAGATGATGTTGTGGATGTGAGAGGTGGGTTTAGGGGATGGTGGAGTTATCTATGATTTTAAAACTTTCATAAGGAGTACAGGTTGATTGAGTACATGCTCACCAAATTGCACATACCCTTCCACATTTAAATGCATCCTCTTCAGGGGAAAGGGGGACAGCAACAGGCATTACAAACAGACATATTTACAAATTTTCTATAGTGGGTATAAAAATCTCCTACCTGTCTATGTACACAACCTAGAGAGTACAGTACTAGTCATTAGTGCTGCAGGAGAAATTTGACTCTTAACGGGAGAGATTGCACTTTTTTCAGGACAATCTCATCATTATGTTTCATGGGTGATGTTTTCATAAAAACTGGGATAAGGGAGCTGTGAGAATAGTTAAATGTATTACTCTCAGGAGAGCTGGACACACCACCAAGTGATACACACAGTCTCACACACAAACTCTTCTATGTTGTGCATTAAAACTCCTGCCTAGCTAGGTTACACAAGCTAGAGAGCACTGTATTAGTCACAACCACAACAATTGAAATCTGAGTCTTAAAAGCAGAAATTGCATATTTGTCAGGATGACCTTATCAGTGTGTTTCACAGAAGATGTATCTGTAAAAATTGGGATAAGAGAGCTGTGAAAACAGTTAAATATGTTATTCTCAAAATAAGTGGATCTACCAATATGTGATATACACAGTCATACATACATCACAGGTCTTTCCTTCTGAGCATTGAACCCCCTACCTGTTTAGGTTGCACAACCTAGATAACAATGCAATAGCCAAAAGCAGCACTGGGGAAGTCTGGTTCTGAATGAGGAGAGAGTACAATTTTATCAGTTTGACCTCATCAGTGTGTTTCAGAGAGGATGTATCTGTAAAAAATTGAATAAGGGAGCTGTGAAAATAGTTAAATGAATTATTTTCTAGAAAAGTGGATCGACCACAAAGATATGGACACAGTCTCATACAGCATACAAGTCTTCAATGTGTGTATTGAACCCCTTACTTGCATTGGTTATACTATTTAGAAAGCAAGGAAATATTCTCAAGCACCACTGAAGAAGACAGATAGCAACTCTTTGAAGTTGGTTGTTGGTATATTTGTATAAAGCAATGCTTGAAAGAGATGTTGCTGTGCATCACAGGTCATCCAACAAATGCATGTGTATGCATAGGACAATGTAACATCACTTTGACTGTCACAGGTAATGATATAGTTTTCTACTGAAATGCTCTCCATAATGGGCTGCAATACAGATTTTTGTCTGACAAAGATGAAATAGTTTACCTTGGATGGAAGCGCTTACAATAAATGTTGGAGTATTTACTGGAGTCTATGCTTTCCCTTTGGTTTAATTTCCTAGTTTATTCTATGTTGTCAATGCATTTTGTGGATTTTCTGCAATACAAATTGAATACTGCATACCAGTGAATTATCAATCAAACATTACTGTGACTCCATGTCTGGAAGACAGCATACTTGTTTTAAGTCATATTTGCATTATGTGCATTGGCAGGACAAATATGCAAATCATACATAGGACAGTGCACTACAGGATAACAGTGATGCATTCTGTGAGAATGGATTAACCAACATGATAGCACAGTGCAAGTGTAAACACTTAGTAGACATTACTTTAAACAAATGAACTGAGTCAGCATTCGTCAGAAGTCATGATCATCTTTTACAACAGTAACACAGACATACAAATGTTGTACAACAGAAAACATAAAAAGAAACATTGTAGGGAATTCCTTAAAGCCTACACAATTCATTTTTGTATAGACATCTTAGTGCAATGCGTACATGAGTATGAATGGTTTTAGATTTAGTAAGTGCCTGTTAGCAGCGTACACGCACACACAAACAGAACCCACACTGTAAAAGTAGCTGACTCCAAATCCAGCTCCAGATAGGTGACAAGTGGAGTACCTCAAGGTTCAGTCCTGGGACCGCTCTTGTTTGGTATCTACTTCTCTGAAGTACAGGCCAACACTAAGGGAATCTGGCTAAAAAAGTTTGCAGATGACTACAAACTGGTAGCCATTATTGAATCCCCAAATGATATGGATATACTACAAAAGGGCCTTACAGAAACATATGCTTGATGCCAGAGCCATGGGCTCAATCTCAATGCCAAGAAACGTATAGTTATCCCCTTTGGGAAAAAACATGTACCCATGAATTACCACATAGGTGGCAGTACACTAAACACCGAAAGTGTGATGAGAGACTTAGGGACACAGGTGGACAGTGATCTCACCTTCAATAACCACATCACCACAACAGTCAGGAAATCCTTCTATGTGGCACACCTTATCACTAAGGGCTTTACATCCAGAAAAAAGAGAATCATTGTCCCATTGTACTCATCCCTCATTAGACCCATTATAGAATACAATGCCCCATTTGATATGTACCTCTAAAGATATCTGCAACAACTGGAAAGGCCACAGAAATACCTCACTAAAAGAATCACAAGCCTAAAGCAGATGCCCTATGCTGACCATCTAAAAAAACTCCAGTTATACTCTGTCACATATTGTCTACTCAGAGGTGATCTCTGCTTAACATACAAGGCCATGTCAAACCCAGAGCTGTTGGACATGCTACATCTAAAGAAATCCCAATCCCTCAGAGCCACATGCTCCAGGGATCTAACCCTTGTCATCACAATGAACAAAACATGCTAGAGGGATAGGCTCCTGACTAAGAGACTCCTCAGACACTGGAATAGACTGCCCATACATGTCAAGCAGAGCACCTCTTTGACCCTCTTCAAAAAGGAACCTTGATGATTGGATGGGAGATAGGAAATTCACCCCGGGATTCACATCAGTTGCTCTGCTAGACAGGAGTCCAAGGAAGTAAATATTGTGGGAACAAATAGCCAAGGAATTGTTATGGCTAGGCTTGTATAGGCCTGCGGGCCGACAGCCTAGGCCAACCTATGAACCTATGAACAAGGAAGCAAATTACCATATAAGCAGGTGAATCTTATGCAAATGACCCATGTAGAGCAATCTAGCAAGCAGAAAGGCATCTGAGTATACCCTGTGTCCCTGCCCATAGTGTACATGGCAATTTTCGATGTACAAGAATTTACACAGAAAGAAGGGGATGTAAAACTCCCCAAATATGGACATAACTCCCCTGAAATGGTTAGAGTACATAAATTGATGTGCAAAAAATGCATTGTGGATGTCTGTAAATGCAAGGGAATATGTAAAAAATATATGTTTTAATGATTCTGGCATGTTTGCTCTTTGCTCCACAGTGTGCAAACATGCCAAACTGAAAAATAAAAAAAATAAGCAATAATAAGTATTTTATAATATTTGTTGGAAATGTTTTAGCGGATGTTGTGTCGGGTCCATACAATGGTGCATTGGTGCTGTTGCCTAGGTTATACAGCTATGACCAAGCTGTTAGCATGAATATGTATGCAAATGAGGTGAATTTGCTGAATTGGTAAAAGGAGGAACCATGTCCACAGAACCCTTCCTGTAGGCTGCTACACCATGTTGACATTTCCACTGGATGTGCCAGAATCTGTCCCATTAGTTTTAAGAATTTTGTAATTCCTGGTGCCCGTGTTTATGCGGTCCACCACATAGCTAAGCATGTTCACTCAAAAATACCACCTAGGTCATAGTGCTAACATAGGTAGCAAGTAAGTAAAACCAGATATTTTCAGTTAATGATTTTGACCTTTGTATGAGCAATGCTGCATGGTGTGGCACAACGCAATGCATAGCATAATAAAGTAGGGACAGTAAATGATGTTAATTAGAATCTGGACAGGAGAAATGCATAATAATTAGTCAATCACACATGCTGGACCTACAGAATATCTATATAAAGTATGCATGTACCCTACATTCTGGCTTTCCTCAAATACTCTGGACCACTGGAGTACAGACTTGGGAATTTTAACTAAGATAATGCTAGAGCTTCTGCAGGTCTGCTACATCTGTATGTATTAGATGCAAAAGGCAGTGCTGCTGCTGCTGACAACAGACCTAAGCTGAGAAGGAAAATAGTGTTCAAGCTCAGGGTAACCATTCAGGAGCTACATGAGCTGGAAATTGTAGAGCACTACAGGGTGGATATGGACATATTACAAGAACTCACTGAGCTCTGCCACCCTCAACTCAGAGCCAGAGCCAACGGAGGGTAATCCTCCCAGTGGAAATAAAGGTATGTGTAGCCCTTAGGACACCAACTACAAGTACATTTGAAAGACCAACTGAGGACATGATGGGGGTGTCACAGACATCTGCATCCAGGATACTCCACAATTTCCTGGATTCTATGCTACCATATGCCAGTGAACACATATTTTCCCCTCTCTCCTGAGGCAAGGTCCAGGAATATGCAACAGCTCTACCATGTAGCACACTACCCTGAGGTACTGGGTGCTGTAGATTATCACAACTTCTATATCTGGCACATATCACAGCTGTACCAGATGTTAGCTACAGAGGACATCCCACATGGCTATTTATTGGGGGATGCTGGCTACACCCTGGAACCATGGATGATGACACCCATTAGAAATGCATGCAAATTCACAGAAGAACACCTTAATGAGGTGCACTCACAAGCTAGAAACATCATAGAGTGTGTGTTTGGGTTGCTGACGTCATGGTTCTGATGCCTAGATATATCTGGTGTAGCCCTGTAGTATTCTCCAGCCACATGTGCACATATATTCACAGTATGTACCATGCTACACAATATGATCCTGTGGAAACAGCTGCAGGAGGAGCAGCAAGGGGGACATGATATACACAGCCCCCCACCAGTGCCTAGGTCACCACAGCCACAGTCACAAGAGGACTTGGAGGAGGAACCCCCTGCTGATGTCCCTGTAGGCAGATGTAGATGTGCTTAGTACACCCTGGTTTTGGCTAAGAGACAACACATAGCACATTCACTGACAACCTAGGGCACTAGGGACTGACACCATATTCCTACTCACATACAGAAATCAAAAATGATGGCAGGCAACCCACACATCCTGCACCTACTCATGAATTGGCTGTGTACTGCTTGCATCATACAGAGTCAGTCCTGAACTATGGTTGTGTCAGCTGCTGCATTTGCAAGGTAAGTCCGTAACCTGCACAGTACTAATACGGATTATTATGATATGGCATTGTATGTATGGATATGGTAAATTATGCAAGTAAATATAGTGGGCTACTTGGACAGAAATTACATCCACATAGGAATACAGACACCCATTCCACTACCTTGTTTCCATGAGTATTCACTAGGCCTTAAGAATGGAATAGTCATGCAGTCCTACTGTAACAGATTACTGATACATCTGTCAAAGAAGATGTTAGACACTGGGGTGACATGATAGTCAGACTACTGTGTATCCCAGCAGAACATGTGGTGGTGTTCTATCATCCTCAACACAGGAGTGCTCCCTTGTAACTGCTGTAACAAAAATTCATCAGTGGCATATCAGCATGCCAGGCAGTCTCAGGGCAGCAACATAGAAATTGATCATACATTTTATATCTTACTCAGCACAGGAATAACAATGTATGTATGAATGCAGTTGATTGTGTGATGAATGATCACTGCCTGTCAAGCAGATTGTGTGGTGGCATTCATTGTTTTAATCTAGATGTGACCACTTAATTTAGTTGTAGGTAGTATTACTTTTTGTTTTACAGACTGTCAGTCTGTGTGTGGTGTAATATTGTTAACCTTTTTGACATACTAATTACATCACACACCTGAAGAAAGTCATAACCATGTTCAATGACATGCAGCAGTGCAGAGACAGGGACATATGTCATTTTGTGTAACAGACAAATCCTGGACTGGGTTTACAGGTAGGTGTGGGCTGGAGTCAGTTTATAACTAGCAAAAATCCCACTGGTCATGCTTATACACTTAGTTAAGCAGAACACAATTCTGTTGCTCTCTACTCAAAATGACTTGTTATATATAGATATGTCTGCAGCTACATACATTTATGTATACATATCTCTCTGTCAGTATCTCACTCTCCCTATACATATCTGTCTGTATCTATCTATTTATATATATATATATATATATATATATATATATATATATATATATATATATATATATATATAAAGATAGATATATAAATCTATATACGCTCAAATATATATATATATATATATATATATATATATATATATATATATATATATACACATATATATATATACATCTCTGTCTCTCCCCATACATCTACATAATACATATACATATACACACACACACACACACACACACACACACACACACACACACACACACACACACACACACACACAGATGGTACCAGCCTCCAACCCCCACTCTTCCACAAGGCCTGCTGATGTCATGTAGCTTAATACTACCCACTGCCATTATAATGTCAGACTTCAGCTGTCGTGCATGTTATAAGTACTGTGATCTGCAGTGTGTAAGACTAGATGGATGGTGATTCTAATCTCACTCCAGCCTACTTGGTTTGTGTGTGTGTGTGTGTGTGTGTGTGTGTGTGTGTGTGTGTGTGTGTTTATCTTCTCGCATAACAAATGGGAATCCCACATTGACTTCCAAATTGCAATGAGCTTGTACTTTTTAGCCCTTGTAGTTCCTGCTGATCTCCAAACCCCAGTGTTCATCAAGGCCTGCTGATGTTATGTACCTTAATACCCTTGCAGTTGCTGCTGGCATCCAAACCCTACTGTTCCATAAGGCCTGCTGATGGCATGTACCTTAACACTACCAACTGTGATTACAATGTTAGACATCAGCCGTGGTGCGTGCTGTAAACAGTATGAGTTGCTGTGTGCAAGACTAGATAAGTAGGGGTTCTAATCTCCCTCCAGCCCACTTGGTGTGCATGTATCTCCCTGCAAAATAAATGTGAAAAAGGTGGGGATTTGCAATATTGTTTGTAGCAGGTAATGTACACCTCCAAAGTCTTGACCAGAACAAGGCCTGCTTCTGTCATCTGCCATAACATTACCTAAAAAGATGATAATAGCACACATGCAGTATGGTGTCTGTGATAAATACTGTGATATGTACTGTGTACCTTTAGATAGGTAGGTATCCTAATCAAATTGCAGCCAACTTGGACTGAGTTTGCTGTGCCATGTTCTGTACATATTACTTGATAGTGGTACTATTCTCACTGTAGCCAGGTGTGTGTGTGTGTGTGTGTGTGTGTGTGTGTGTGTGTGTGTGTGTGTGTGTGTGTGTGTGTGTGTGTGTGTGTGTGTGTGTGTGTGTGTGTGTGTGTGTGTGTGTGTGTGTGTGTGTGTGTGTGTGTGTGTGTGTGTGTGCATGTGCATGTGTGTGTTTGCGTGTGTGTGTGTGCACAGATGTCACAGCATTTTACATCAGTGTATGGATCATAGGATTCTTGTACATTAGTAGCCTAATGGGTCTAGGTCCAATAAAATCTTTATCACGTTCTTACCCTTATTTACATGATCAGCACATATTGTCCCTGTCCACAAGGGACAAACATAGAAGCCCTGTGGTGATATGACAGTCATCCAGGCAATCACATAGATTGCACCTGAGGAGGACCAATAAGTTGCACTGTGTGCCATTAGGTGGGAGTCTGTTTCAAGGGTTTGTGAAAGTATAGTACATGTATCTCCCCCATCAGCATATATTAATAATGTCACATACCAGGTAATGTCCTTACAGTGGTAATATATGTACCATTTCACCTACAGATATGCAGCATTTCCAATACAGCAGGGTAAGACATTGCCCGGTACGCAAGCCAGAGATCACATCTGTGTAATCTATATGGCAAAATCTGCAGTGACAGTTATTGCACATGATCCCTGTAGGACAGATACTGGGGACTTGAAGTTCCCTTGTGATGAAACTGTGTGTTGTGTGCAATTTCCACTGGTGCTTGCAAAGGTAAATGAGAAAATGGCCATTGCAGTGAAATACTGGCATGTTGAGAGAAGAGTGCACAGATGTTATAACTACATTATTATCGGGTGACAGTGCCCTCACTAATAACATGAGCATAATATACTACCCTTCTTACCACTGGGGAGACATGGTGATTTATTTTAAAATAGGTGTAAACCTGTGTGAAAAGGATGGTGTGACCAGGTCTAACACCCCTAAGTATATACAGCAGGTGTTGCCAATGATCTGCTACTTACCAGGAGCATTACTATTACTGATGGAAATGACACATTTGCATGGGGTTACAGCCATGAGTATATGAAAAGCATATGTTCATAAAGACCCTCTTGTAGGAGAGTAATATAACTGGGAGATTGTATGACTGCTCCCAGTTTGCTGTGCCATGAGGTGCTTCTTGTCCTCCTGTCAGCTACAGTTGAGTCTTTGTTGAAGTTTACTACTGTGTTTCTGAAGGGGGGTTGGGTGTGAGTTTTACATGTAAGGAGACTAATTTGTGGTCAGATCTTACCAGGAAGGACCTCACAGTGCAGGTGCTACAGTGTTCAACCATATTAGTAAGCACCTGATGCAGTACATTGTCTCCTGTTGTGGGGATGCCACTACACTGATTCAGGGCATTGTAGTTAAAGACATAAAATAACCTTGGGGCAAGGGAGTTTGAGCATGAGTAACCAAAAGGGTGGTTAGTGAAAGTCACCACACACCACGGTGTTGTGATGCAGTTTGCTAGACACAGATAGATTCAAGTAAGCACAACAGGTATCCTGATTTATGGAGCTGTCCTTGTAACTGGCAATGGCTTCATTAAGTGGCCTACCAGCACTGAATAGCACCCGCAGTGTCTTCAGGGAGGCACGCTGTTTAAGCAATCTGGATATGTTATCTTTAATGACTATGGATACACCACGTGAATTAACTGGCACACTTTTAGTGTGATTTCTGAACATGTTGAAGGACGTGCAGCTGGAATGGCTGTGGCTGTCCACAGCCTTGAATCAAGTGTGTGTGACTGCACAAATGTCTGCATCTTCCAGGTGGGGACACCTTCCAGTGAGTTGAAGTTTAGTGTTGGCATTCCTAGTGTGTACCTGTAGAACCATGTTGTTGCTTAAGGATGGTGTTTTCCTGTATGAAAAGTTTTCCCATGAGACAATGCCTATAAGATGCACATTGGTGATGTCAGCAGCCTTGGCCACTACACAGAGTCCCAGGGGTGACAGATGAACATCATCTGAGGCAAAGTATTGGGGTCTGTTAAGCAAATCATCCCAGGCTGACATTTACTGAGTCCCCTTAAAATGACACCACACTAAAAGCCAATTATTGACTTCAGTCATTTTGTGTATTGAGCCATCATCCTAGGTGAAGGTGTAATGCAGATGAAGGCTATGCGCATACTCATCAGAAACAGACTCTGTAAACTCAGTCATGTGTCTGCATATAGTCCATTGAGGTATGTCTCAAGTTGTACACACCAACAGGAACTATGACGTCATCGTAACGCCCCCTGATGTTGACAAACCTGAATGCATGTGTGGTATGGCATATCCTGGCACCTCACAGGCAGCTAACTGTGACCTTTTCCATGTGTAGCCTGGTGAGAGGGACATCAATGTGTCACATCAATGTGTCACATGATATAATCACCTATGAATAATAGGGTTGCATTTTTGTTTTGCCTCAGGCATTTGACCAGTGAGACAGTGGTGCATATGCTATTATGTGTACTGTATTCTGCAAATGTATGAGTATGTGTACTGAGCTTGCAACTGGGTTTCTGAGGTATCTGTTCTTTGCATATGTGTCTAGTAAGGAGCTCTATACATGTAGTTGTGTGTGATGTGGGTGTGGGTGGAATATGTTGTGAGGTGTACATGTTGTCAAACTGCTCATTGTCATATGTACTGACCGGTGTCTGAGGCAGCATGGAATCAAGGTTTGTTATATAGTCATATCTCTCACACATTTTCTTTGTGTGGCATAGCAGTGTAGGGGCAGGGACACTGTCCACATCACAACCATGGTCATTGATAATGCCATTATCAATAAAGTCTTGCTTATGTGTACATCACAACAGGCCATTGTTAGGCATTGACCTGACAGATGCTAAAATGTAACATGTTATCACCTTTATGTAGTTTTCCTAAGGTAACACAGCACCTAACAGTGTGCCATAACATGGTTGAGTGAGTATAATGCTTTGTCAGGCATGTGGGCCTTGGATTAACCATAATCCCATAATTAGGCATGGTCACAATAGCATACTTACAAATGTGAGAATGTACAACTCCAGCAAAGTCAGGGTCATGCTGCTACACCCTTGGGGTTGAAAGCCTCAAGCACACTTCTCTAACCATTCCTTGCAGTGAAGCTGTGGATGTCTGTGCATGCACAGAGAACATGTTCAACTCTGCAGTCATTACTCTGGCCTTGCTAGTCTACACTGCCTGTCAAGCAACTAGACAGCACACTGGATGTTGTGTAACTAATGTGGGAACACTGACATGTGTTCCAGTTACATAAATGTATAGTATGACATACCTAGGACATGTGTGGGTAAACACACTTTGGCCAAAGGTGGCCACTTCTCTGCAGTAAGCCTCAGATCCATGGCATTCAGACATGCACCATGAAGCTGTTGAAGGTCAGGCTGCATAAATAGCTGTGAAATTGTCACCTAACAGGAATCACTGCCACTGTCATGCTTGCTCAAGCAATCTGGGATGTCTATGTCACTGGACATTGAACATCATATTGTGAAACTGCAGCTGTGCTCTGACTCACCATCCAATCATTACCCTACTGAAATCCTACGAACCCTGGAATACAAGGCATAATACATGCCAAGATGCAATTATTGTTCTGATTGCTACTCAAGGCATTTACCTGGAAATGGGTATGTCAAGCCTACACAGCTTTGCATGACATGGGACAACTATGTGGATGAACAAATAGGCTGTGGTCTGCTCCTCTTGTGAGGTTTGGTACTAACGTTTTGCTTTAGGTGAGAGACAATGTGTAGCAGCATGGTGTACCATGAGAGAGTGGTTGTGGTGAGAACAACAATTGTAGTAGGCAGGCACCAGTAATTCGGGAGACTCACCTCTTGTCAGCATTCTTCCCAAGGTAATTGTGTCATCATAGTACACACTGCTTGAGTGGTGTGCAACTGCAGAATAACTATGTAAACACACCCTCCTTACCTTTCCAAGGGTGTACTTGGGACTCCCCCCACTGCTTGCCTATGCTTTGTACAGACACAGACATGTTGGATGACTACTTTATTGGAAACCATGATGGAATTAACTTCAGTACTTAGTTGTACATAGGGCAAGTAGCATGCAGTGATAAGCAGTGTCCCCAGATGTCTCAGTAGTGTTACATTTAAAGACATGAAAAGACTTATCATAGAAATGATCATTAACAATGTAGTACACCTGCAGACACTGGCCCAATCCAGTGTGTTTTGTTCAAGATCAGATCATGCCTGCCCTAAGCATTGCACCTCACTGATTGTTACAGTATACGATAGATAAGGGAAAATAACTCACCCAACTTACCATGGTCTGAGAAGGCATTTGACAAGATTAGGCCATCAGGCATTATGGACACACTGTAGCGGTCATTTACAAACTTGTATGTCAGCCGTTGGATAGTCAGGTGTCTGACAATCACTATCTGGGAAGATAGGATTGTGTAGGCTCGCACTACAATGAGGCCAGTCACCAGTGAACTACCCACACACATCATTCCTGGGAATACCCCTCCTAGCCATTCCCTTCTCTGCAGTCACAGTCACTGTCAGTGACCTTACACTGACTACATTTGCAGATGACTGCAAATAAGGAGCTGTCACTGAATCCCACACAGAACCAATAGTTATCCAGGATGAGCTGAAACACACATTCAGTTGTTGTCAGAGCCATTGACAAATACTACATGCCAAGCAATGCACAATACTATACGTTTGACAATTATCCACCCCCTGGAAAATATTGTATTGCCAGCACACCTCCAACAGTTGACCCATTAATCAGGGACTTATGGACACAGAGAGTGATCTAGCCATTCACTTTCATTGGTCAGTAAGATGAGGAACTTCATGCACTGTTGCACAATTTATAGAGAAAGGTATGGCATGTAAATCCCACAATGTCATTGTTGCACTGTATGTGGCACTCATCACATCTATCAGTGAGCCCAATGGCACTTTTGGTATGTAAGTACATAGGCATATCTGACATCTGTAACATCCAGAGAGGTACCACAGTAACCCAAATACACAGTGTACATAACAATTCCAATGCAGACCATGTCAAGGCTGTAACTGTGTATTCTGTCTCCTACATGCTTTGGAGGTGAGGCGTATGGCTGCCATACAGGGAGGTGTCAGACCCCACTGTGTATGACTTGCATATCCAAGACAGGACTAATACGAGAAGTACCTGTTCTACACTGCTGTACCTTGAATGTGGTAATAAATAGAACATATTGAAGAGATAGGTATTTAACCCTGACACTGCACAAAATATGTAACAGGCTTCCCATCCATGTGAAGCACACTTCCGTTGTAAAGCACATCATGTGCAAGTTACACAATGGGATTTGGAACAAGGCAATCATAAATGTTTTAGGAAAAATGTCTGTAATGTACACAGGGAAACTGTAGGTGGTTCAACACCTACACCATAGCTTGTAGATGTGTCAGCTTCCAGAACCCTGCTTAGACTTATCAAGGGTACCACACTATGTCAGACATTATGGTTGCAGGAGTAGGCTGCCCAAAGTCATTGTCCCTGTTAGCCTGTGATGCACAAATGAACCTATGGAGCCATGCACCTATACTGCTTTTCCTTTGTGAAGACATTTTGCTTCTATGCTGACATTTCATCTAGTGCTGTGATGCTTATGGGTTTATTTTAGCTATGTACCCATAGGTGTGTCCCACACAATCCTGAATCTGAAACATAAATAGTTCTATGAGACACCATTCATTGCATAAGTATACAGCCATTACAACATCATCCAACTTAATGTACACAGAATTATGTAGTTTATTCATTACAAGTGGCAGCATACAATATATGTCAGTGACCAATACAACTAGCATGTCAAAGGCAAAAATGGATTAAACAAATACATAGTAATTTATGTAATCACCCTGTGCATCAAACACATAGAGTCATTTCCCTGCATTGATGACAAGGATGACAGGGATATGAAACAGGTATCGTCACTTCCACAGGGTGATCTGTGGTGATGTAGGATGTCTAGGCTGACCCATTAGGTTAGCAAGTGTGTGTGTGAGTCAGGAAGGGAAGCAAGCAAATTGGACCATGGAATGTGCCATATGTCTGCAGGTGACCTGACTGTGATAGTGGTGTGTGAGTGTCTGCATGAACACAGTCAAGCTGAGTGCTAGCCCCATGTGACTGTATGTTGGACAGCTTTGAACCATCCATGGCAGAGCTGACAGTTCACCATCTCCACACCAGAACATGGGAACTGGCTTTGCCAGGAGTTGCACTGGCACCTCTGTGCCCATGGTCAGAAGTGGTGGTGCTACTTGAGGTTGACTACTGTCTGCTGGGACCATGTCCTCCATGGGAACACCCAGGACCACAAGCCCATGACCAACTACATCTTGATGTGGACAGCATACTTGCCTCTGGTGCACTGGATGTACTGCCACTACAGGAGTGTGACTGAGGATAAGCCCTATGCCCAACTTCAAATAGACATTCCATCACAAACAATGACCATTCCAAGACAGATATTCTGTGATCTTTCTCAGACCAATGTCTTTTCATTCCATCAGTCAACTAATCCAGGCTATCAGCAATGAGGTGGAGGCAGCCACGGATGTCAGACTCTGCAGCATCCAAAACCCTGAGCATTCATCTGGAGTTCATTTTGGAATGTGTCTGTGCTTCCATGACAGCCTGAAACATACACCCAATGACATGTGATGGGACACCTGTATCAGGTGGTGGAAGTACAGCAGGCCTCTTATGAGTTCCCCTATCAATCCATCTGTATGGAACCTCGCCATATCTTTGGCTATGGACAGTATCAACAGTCATTGCAGACATAGTAGCCACTCTTTCCTGTTCAGTGCCCCACAATCCAACTGTCCAATATCTGTGGCCACAGGGGATTGGATATGTGTAGGCATACTGACTGTGTATGGTGCTAATGAGGGCAGAAGAGGGATGTCAACCTCTGTGACAGATTCAGGCCCTGCAACCCCCACCTCTGCCTCATTTTGGCCACCATCATCATCAGAGTCTGAAGAAAAACTGACATGAGGTTGTGAAGGGGACAGAGACCAACCACCCTGGTCACCTGTGATAAAAAGGAAAAAGCAGTACATTAATATGTGCACTAATATGCTCTGCAGTACTATCTTGCAGTATATGTTAAGTTGTATACAATGCTGTCAGTACTACAGACTTGTTTACCCCGCAGCCTCATAAACCAAGACCTCAGGACATTATTTTCTAAGAAACTTCAGTAGTTACGTGTAAAAAATAAGCTCCTTAATCAAGAACCTCATGAGCAACAGTGATGTACACTGTTGACATTTGTCAAAACTCTGCACAGTTGACAATAAGCTAATACACCTAAATATTTCACATTTACAGTACTTAATATGTTAATTGGTATGTTGATCACAACCTGAACATGCGATTCAAATTGCAATTAACCTCCCGCTTAAAAATATCCAACACCCACATATAACTAAATACACCCTGACACACTGAATGCTACAACATTACAATGCTAATCCAACTAAGCATACCTGGATGCTCCTCTTGTGTGGAAATGGTGGCACCTACTCCACAACATACCATGTGATTGATGCTTGGGAGCTGTCATGTGTTCCTAGTTTTGCCAGGAATTCCTCGGTGGCTGACCATGGTTGTTCCACTGCAGGACCTCCACAAGTGACACCATGATCCCTGACCACATCTGCTGCTCTTCTGCATGCGGTGTCACACCTGCTCCTATGTCCTGCTCTGGTGACCAATAGCACTGACATTGTGAACCTGGTCAGCCCACAATGATGCCCGCTCTTCCCTGTTTGTCCTCCCCCTGGACAACAGGAGTTGGTGATGTTGATGCAAGGCATCCAGGATAGTGTAGTTCTCTGCCTCTGTAAAAGAGCCCCAGTGTCGGCGATACATATTTTTTGAAAGACAACAAAATGAGAACATATGTCAGGATCACATATGTGGCAGTATAGTATGTAGAGATACAGCAATAACAGATGGCTACCAGTAATCACTGCTTGGTTACACATCTCATATGCAGCACGATACAAACATAGTAAGGGTGTGGATGTGAGTAGGATAGCAGCAGTAAGCATCTATTCCTGCTTGTGCCATGACAGGTACTGTTGTATGATGACACAACCAATGCAGCAGTCCATTAAGTTGTGGCCCATAGGTATAAACCCCTTATTAAACTTAAAACCAGCAGTGCCACACAAATAGCAATGTATATTACTACCACTACCAATGGGAAATTTCCAGGAGAGTGGTATACCTAATTAATGCAAAGCATTCTAATAGTACTGTACTCTAGTTCATCTGTAGGTGTAGCACATCTGCAGATCAATGACGTCATCAGTACAGTTTCAAGCAAGGCTTACTGTTGTAATCACCGTTCCCCCTAAGATTATTGAAACATATGCATCATGTTGGAAACAAAAGGGTTACATACCTGATGGAGTACAGTACTCCTCTGTTGAATGGTACAGATATATAAATGTTGTGCCAAATAATTCACTCTGCAAAACAAACTCTCATGCACACTGTTTCTCCTAGCTAGCTGTTTGCCTTTTTAACATGGTGCACTACTAACAAGTCATTGCCTCTGAACCAGTCTGTGCTTCTGAAATGCTAATTTCAGCCAACACAGCTGATGTGTAGTATTATCAGCTAATCTCATGCAGCCACTAAACAAGATATAATGCCTCAGTGTAGATTAGAACCCCTTTCTCATATGTTGAGTTGGAAAATAGTGGAGGACATATACTACACAATGGAAGAAAGAATGTCTGCAGTAGCTACTATTTACATACAAATGTGTGTGCTACAGGCTGAAGCTGAAGGTGATGTTGCATGCAATAGGCTTAGGCAGAAAGGGTGAACACTTTGCAGGACAACAAGCTTCAAGAGTAAGTGTGGGACATGTGGCAGCCTTGTTGTACAAGCAGAGCCAGATTGAGAGTACCCACCCCCCTGGGAAGTAAGGTATGTGTGTCAGGTAAGTCTGTCAGACAATGGTATCAGTAACACAATGCAAGGCAAAATGCTTCATGTGTCCTAAAAAAAAGGTACATTAAACATGGTGTCATACAGCTGGACAACTGGCAAGTTACGTGTTATGTCATGGTAGTCCCCTGTTGAGGGTGTGCTGGCACCTCTTGCATCTAGCTCAACCTCCATATATGTATGTTACTTGGGCAGATTTGGTTGTCTGTGATATCACCAGCAAAACATTGTGGGCTGCAGTGTCATATTACTGGGCCACAATATCAGTACACACTTCAACAGTATCTTGAAATTCAGGCCTCTGCATTACCTGACATTCTTTGCACTTTGCAGTGTTATACTAGGTGCATGTGAGAGTGGTCCTATCTGTAGGCCTTTGCCCTCTATTATATAGATACACACATTCCAACTGTACTGCTTTGGGTGGATAAATAGGTGATGGGACAGACATGCATATCATACTTTATAATATTGATGGCCACATACATGTATTTTTGTTGGTAGATGCAGCTGTACTTGAACCCAGGATCATGTGTATCAAAAAGTAATGGTTGCAATACATTTTACAGACTGAGCTACAGTGTCACTTTTACAGCAGGTGAATTGTTACATGTTGCAGTCATCATTCTACATTCATCTACTGTTAAATATTACACTTACAACTATTATTATGTGCATGGCTTTAGAGTGATGTATTTGCATACCAGAGACCCAGTTAAAATCACATTTTCCATTAATGTTTTATCAAGTGTGTTCTGACATGTCATAGATATAATTGCAGGGTTACCTGCTATCAGATACCTCACTTACATCTAAGCTTATGTGTGTGCCTTTATAGTGATGTATTTCTGTACTAGAGTGCCAATTACAGTAACATTTTTCTAGTAATCTCTTAGCTGATTTGCACTGTGCGGCGCAATGTGCAACACTGTTTAAACACGCTTAATGATGTTTTGCTTAAAACAGCTGTGTTCATTAGCTGTATGGCTTGGTGGGATGATCCACTGTTCTGTGGGTGTATTGGTCTTGGGGTCAAAATAGGGTGTAAGTGTACTTTTTGAATGTGATTAATATTGTTCCGGAAGCATATATCAATATGGCACTATTTAGCATTGTGCCACACCGTATTGTGTAAATAATCATTAAAAAAATGGGGAGATAGGATAGTGGTCAAAAGGAGTGCAAGCAGAGGGAAAAACATAATGAAAGGCAGGTAAGGATGTGCAGGATGGGTGTAGGAAAGTACCACAGCTATTCATTTCTTCAACAACAACTGTGCACTTTCACAGATTTTGTTTAGCTGAATTTGGACTGTTACCTCCAGTCCCATGAGCATCCACCCAGTAAAAGTGCAACTCAAGTCCTCACTCATGGGACTGTCAGCCCTGCTCCTTCACTGGCCCTGTGGTAGCAGTGGTGGAGGCTGACATCTCTGGTGCAGCTGCCCCACCAGGATGATGAGCATGCTCTCCATCCAATGCAGTTGTGTACTGACAGTTCAGCAGAGCACCCTGCACACCACACCTGGCAGTTCTTGATGGTTGACAAATTCACCCCCTCCACTGCCACTCCCAAAGGGGAGGGGTCAGCCCCAGCCTGTGGGCTAGAACTACCTGATGCCACAGGTAATGCAGGGGTAGCAGAGAGGGCACCACCAGGCTGCGGCCCAGATGTGCTGGGACCCAATGCCATGGCCATGGGAGCCAAGGTAGGTGGATCGCCTGGAAACAGAGTACCTTGTTGCTCTGTAGTGAATTAAATATAAACATAAGGTAAGGTAAGTTAGGTAATAACCAAACAAACATTAGTATTAACATAATGGAAGATAATATTGATTAATCAAAATACATATTATGGTATATTTTTACAGATCATTCAGGATACCCAGTTAGAACCAGGATGGTATATGTGCACCTTGGATGTCAAGCCTTACTTATACAGTATCACACATTGGCAGGCCTACAATCTCTTTCTTGAATATTAACAGGGCAAATTTGTACCACCCGGGTTCAACACTCTACTAATCTGTATGTCGGAACACCAATAAAAATAAAATGTGCTATAATTTTCCAGTGTTATTGGCAATTGCATTGGAGGGTACAGCAGGGCTTCTTTTGCCCTGATCTTTGCCCCCTTTTTTTCATTATTTTTTCATGGCTTATTTTGAGGAGTACATGATTTACATCAACCTGGATATCTGGCATATCTATATCTGGATATCTGATCTAGTGATATGCAGTGTGTGTGGCGTGTTAGTGGCGTTACTTGTTATGGGTTTGTTGATTGATTTGTTTGGGTAACATTTGGGACTGCAATTTTCATTAACAGTTGAATCAATGTTTTGTCAATGTTTTCTGTTTACTATCTTCAAAACCAGGACCGTATCCAGTCCAGTATTTTTTTTTCAGTAGGTTACAATATAACACCTTTGTTACATGCTCCCACATGCACCCCACACACTACATTCCAGTTTCACAGTCAGTCATTCAAGCAGTTTATCCAGCTCCCAGTTCCAATGATGCTGAATATATCAATGCTGGATTTTATTTTTAGAATTTATTTTTCAGCAGATATTATGAAAGCAAAGATATCAACCCAGATGATGAGAACCGAATCACACCATGAAAAAAAAGTTGTGAAAAACATCAAATAGAAAAATACGATCTAGATACCCCACTAAAATCACTATTTATATACCCCTAGGAATATTAATATGATAAGATATAATATAAACAATCAAATAAATATCTGCATCCAACATGAGGCCAATGATCATTTGAGGTCACACAAACGTCACAAACATTGGGTTCTTGGCTATCTCATTGGGTTCTCATCTGTATAATAACACATCCATAAACAACTTATCATCATCCAACATCCATTACATTACAAGGGGGATGGAGTTTGGTACTTGGTGGCCATTGTTGTGGCCATGTGGGTCTGAATAAATCAAGGAATTTCCTAGTATTAATACTAGTGTAATATATATTAGTAAAATATATAATATTAAAACTTTTTGTAACTGTGTTAGTTTTGTACCTGTGTACCTGTGCACGCGTTGCTGCAGTCAAACTTCACCTTCAAACTTCAATGGAATGAAGATCAAGAATGAATGAACATCGCTTCACCCAACATATGCAGGTGCAAACCCAGCACAACTCTAATCCTCTCAAATTTCAAATTCAAAGTGGCAATCGAATTTATTCAGATACAATTTAGTTCACAAACAATCATTGTCTTCTACAAGGAGGGATGCATTAGGATTTGACTGGTTTTTGCTACTGTTTTATCCTGGTCTCAATGATCACCTGTGATTGGTTGATTTCTTGGTTCATGACTGAATTTGATTATTTTTAATTTTCTTTATTATTATTTATTTTTTCTTTATTTTTTTATTTGTTTTAATTTATTATTTTTTTTTGCTTTTAATTTATGGATATGTAATGTCTTTTAATAATTCATCTTCTTCTTCTTTTGGTTTTTGTATATTCATCTTTTTATTTCTTTTGTTTTTTCTTTTCATGATTTATTATTTCATTTCATTATTTCACTGTTCAATGGTAATGGATATTTTATGGTTCACTACATATTTCACTTATTGGATGTTTATTGTATGTTTTTTCATATTTTATTGGATGTATATCTACACTTCGCTATTATCTTTAATAATCAGGATAATCAGGACTATATTTGGTTAGTTATTACTAGAAGTTTCAATATTTTATTGTCATTCTTATATTGTTTAGTTTTTATTTTATTTATTTGTAATTCATTTTTTCTATTTCATTTTAGTTACTTATTTTGCTTTTATTTATAATTTATAAGTTAATATGTTTTCAATATTATTATTTTTTTCTTGACTTATCTTGTTTTTTATTTTTTTTACATTGTTTGACATTTTCATTTATCATTTTTTATCAACATTCAAATTTATAAGTTTATTATTATAAGTTATTTCACTTTTCAAGATAAGTCATGTTTGTCATGTTTTGTATTTTTGGGCTTTTTTGTATGTTTCACTATGTTCATTTAATTTATATTCATTCTGTATTACAATCATTCACTTTTTTATTTGTTCCCATTCTGCATATATTACATATTGCATTCATTTATATTTTCACTCAAGGCAAATGATTGGAAGGATTGACCTATTAATAAAGGAAGGCAGTATATGTTTCTGTTCTTCCTGTCTTGCTGGTCTTGGTTTGTCTTGTTGTTCTGGTTTGTTTGGTGCATTTTTTTGCTATTTTAGATCTGTGTCTTGGTCTGTTTGGTATATTATGAGCAGCACAACAATAAATAACATAACAGTAAGTATGTTAACAGCAAACCAGTATGAAATAGCTATAAGGCCAACATAACAGTTAGTTTAAAATAATATATTAATATCAAATAATAATAATAAATAACACTAATAAATTAAAGAAGATAAGTGGTGGAGAGAGAGAGAAAAACATACCATTAGTGACCCCACATGTGATATTGCTACGCAGACTAATAGCATATACGTCTACACGTGTGCAGTGTCAGTTGTGAGTACAGTAACTCCAATTCTTCTATAGATGATATTGCACGTGCATACCTCTCAACATGTTAGCATGGGACAGTATAGGCCAAGCACTAACAAATGCAGGTACACAACTACAGAGAACTGTTTTACATACTGTGCTCATACATTACTACCAAGGTTTTCTGTAAATGGATTTTCCAATAAATTGCATTCAAGTAATGTAATTTATCTGCTAATCAAGGACCAGACATATGGGGCATTAGTCGTTGCATTCTGAAAAATTGTGACAGTTGATAGGTATGTTCATGTACATTAAGTAGACTAGACAGCCAGTGATTTCTTAGTTGGATGCCATGGGATTAGAACACACAAGCTGTGACTCCAGGGAAAATGTGCACTTAATTTAACAGTTGACTGCTGTCAGATTAGAAAAGACATGCAGTGCATACGGGACTATGTCACACTTATTGGAAAGGATTATTTATCAAGGCACAATCCTGCTTTATACGTTATTGATATTGTTCCTTAAAATCTGGCACTTATACACATGGATATCTGGCATGAATGTGAGCTACCTTACTCATATACCTTGTTACTGGAGTGGGAGGAAAATACAGCATTATTTGACTAAAAATGGTCATAACACAGGCTTGAACCTTACTGTGGGCATTGCATTACATTTATCAGATAATTTTTTTTCTGCAGTCATTATTCCTTTCCTTTTTACAGATGGTAGGTGTCCGATTAGAGCATACATGCAGTGAATACAGTGCTACTGCACACTTATTTGAACAGATTACTTATCAAAGCACAATCCTGCATTAAACTTTATTGAGAATGTACCTTAAAATCTGGCATTTATACACATGGATATCTGGTCAGAACTTCAGCTACCTTACCCATATTCCTTGTTCCTGGAGTGGGAGGAATATACAGCATTATTTGACAGAAAATGTCCATAGCTCAGGCTTGAATCTTACTGGTGGTATTGCACTACATTTATCAGACAATTTTTTCTGCAGCCTTTATTCATTTCCTTTTTACAGTTGACTGGTGTCAGATTAGAACACACATGCAGTGAATACAACCATACTGCTCACTTATTTGAACAGATTAGTTATCAAAACACAACCCTGCTTTAAACTTTATTGATAATGTACCTTAAAAATCTTGCATTTATACACATGGGTATCTGGCCAGAACTTCAGTTAACTTACCCATATACCTTGCCCCTGGAGTCGGAGAAATATACAACATTATTTGACAGAAAATGGCCATAACTCAGACTTGGACCTACTGTGGGTATTGCAATACATTTATCAGACCAATTTTTCTGCACTCTTTACTCATTTCCTTTTTACAGTTGACAGGACTCAGATTAGAACACACATGCAGTCACTAGAAGAATAGTGAACACTTATTTGTTTGAAAACAGTACCTGTGACAGCACCATCACCATTTAAAATCTATTGATTACTGTTGCTTCAAGTCTGAAATATGCAGCATGGACAGCTGTGTTCGACTTCTAAGAAATAACACATGTACCCTCATCATTACTTGAGTGCAATCTACAACATATTTCACAAAAATGAGCAGAGCAGAACAGTGACTGTTAATCTGGGTAGACCACATCAACTGATGTCTGGAAGCTATACTACACAGTAATGCATGTTTACTTGATATAACTTGGTTCACCATTTCAGGTAGGCAGTGGCACATTACTAAACATATTACATTTCCCAGGTATGTCATACCTAAATATCACGACTGCAACTTTGTAAATAATTTATTTTGGCAGTACATTATGCATTAGGTTAATGCTTTGATGTTTCCCTACTTACCACAGTCACATCTCATTCTGGCCAGGTACTCTGCATGGGACTGGACATTGCAAGCCCTCTCATCTGCAGATGTTGAAAGAGAAGCAGAGCATTACACATACCAATTTTGCACAGATTCATCTTTTATATTTTTAAACTACTGGCAAACATACTTATATATCTGTGGGGCATGCCCATCCCTAGCCTTTTTGACTCAAGTGTCCACGGTTCCCCTCTTCCTTCACTTCAGGTCATCATAGTGGTGATGACACTGCTCAGCAGTGCGGGGATATCAGTAGCACTGGTAAGATCACTAGTCAACTGACCCTAGGCCTCAGACTTACATTCTGAGCCCTGGTGATTGCCCTGCAGCATCTGTTGTTCACAGGTTTTCATCAGGAGTCCAACAAACAGTCTGGTCTCCTGCACACCCCACCTCTGCACCCAAAAACACACTCTCTCTACAACACTACTAGGCATACTGACAGCCAAGTGAGACTCCAATGAATGGTATGAAATTACTGCCTATTGGCCTTAATATGGGCTGCACTAACACCCTCACACATCATACTGTGACATTCAAAAAAGTGCCACATTGCTTAGCATCTCACAAACCAGTTTAGTAGAGCTGAGAATTGCACAAACTCACACAACCCAAGTTTAAGTGAAGCTTAGCAATGCACAAACACTGTAGGCAATTGACCATGTTTAAGCAGTGCTTACCATCACTCAGCTTTTCTAAATGTAACATTTTTTATTTAAAACTAAACTGCTGTTTCAGTCGCCTCACACATTTTCACAGTTCAAAAGGTATGATTGACCTGGGACCTACTACAGTGTAGGTCATGAATCAATTGACCTAGCCGCTTGGGTAGTAAAGAAAAGTAGTATATCTTCACATATACTACTAAGGTGCCTGTCAGTATTGCTAAAAACCTTGCAGCACCATGCAAACATGCATTAAAGGGCAACCACACCCACAGACTCAAAAAACATGTTTATTTCATCATGGTTTGGTGTTTCCTACATTTTAACACCACTCTGGGAGTATTTATAGCTTTTTAGATATTTTTGTACACAAATTCTGACTCTGACCACATGGGGTCTGGTATCTTGAAATAATTCTGACTGTTTAGTCTGCCTCTAAGTATCCCAGAATGCATTGTTTGTCTCCAAAAAATTGCATCAGATCTGCCACATTTTCCCTAAAGCTCCTGTCAGTGTACTGATTTTACAGGCATTCACTGCTGTGTTATAGTCACCTACGTTTGGTTAAAATGTTATCCTTTTTCAATGACTACTTCAAATACAAGCAGTGCAAATGCTACAGAACAGAATTAAAAAGTGCATTTTTATTGCTCTTTCTTCTTAAAAATGCTAACTTGATTTCTTTTGTGAAGGCTGAAATCTAGTTCTTCAAGGTATCTCCCGTCCCCCCTCACACCTACCTTCCCTAGCTGTCAAAGAGCCAAGGGTAATTTGACCCATTATCTGTATGTGATTGTCAACTCACAGCAGGTGACCAGACTAATGTATTGTTTTCTTGTCAGCCTTTCCTTCCTTACAGTGGGAGACTTTTTGTTGCACTCCTTCTGTCAAATTTGGAACCAAGCTCCATAGCACTGGGAATAATCACTGTTTTGCAAAGTGTCAAACTCCCACTTATCTTTCCTTCATGTTTGGTTAAATAGCTAAAACATGATGCACTATAAACACAAGATATTTCACAGATCTGCATGACAGCACCCACATGCTTTTTTAAGTGGTAATTTAAGAAATTAACGGTATTGCATACTTGTAATCTGATGTAGCGTTGTCGATTAATTGTGACTGACATCTGATTCTTATGTAAAAACATGCAATCAATGTCTACGCATGGTCATTGCAAATATATGCTCTTAGTTTTTGTAGCTGTTACTGTGCTTCTGCCTGTAGTTTGTCACATATCGGTAGGGCTCTTAAGAAAAGTGAGATTATAGTTTGACATTTTTGCTAGTTACGAGTGGGCCCAGCAAGGCAGCTCTGACATCACAATGTTTGAGGTCCACTGGCTCTTCTATGCAGCATGCAAATCAGGTGGGGATTACGGGTCTATATCAGAATATCGAAAGTTCATACTTTCGAATGTTCTTACATCGACCCCTATTCAGCGAATGCTGAAAATAGCGAAATGACAGATAACCAAATTGTTTCCTAGAGAAAGAATTTGGTTGTCCGCTTCTGTCATTTTGCTATTTTCAGCACGGTGGTGGAAAGTTACGGGTCGGGTTCAGGTAAGTGTGTGATTGGGAGTGGGTTAGGTGAGTTAGGGTTAGGGCGCGGGTGAGGTGAGTGTGCGATAATGATGGACCTTAGGGTTAGGGTTTGGGTTAAGGTAAGTGGATAGTTAGTGGTGTTTCTACAGTTTAGTGTAGGGTTAGCTGTAAGATTTTGAATGTATGTGTGTGGATTGCTGTTTGTTTGGTGTGCTTGTGTTGTGTGTATGTGTTTTGGAACAGCAAATTTTTTCCCTAGGAAAACAATTTGTTGTTCTGAATGTTCGATGTTGTCAGCGTTCGCTGATTAGGGGTCGATGTAAGAACATTCAAAAATGTGAACCTTCGGTGTTCTGATATAGACCCGGGAATTACACCACTTTGGGGGAGGAAACATCCCGGTAGCTAGAGCAAAAGCTCTGGCAGATGTGACATCATCATTTCAGAGCCAGCTAGAAGTTTTTCAACTTGGTTTTCAAAGTGAAAGTAAAACAGTACAGAAAGGTAGGAAGCCTAACAGGGAAAACAGTTGAGTGGATTAGTTTTTAAAGCTGCATGGGTGATTTTTTGACTGTATCAACAAACAGGGACTAAAAAAGACAGCAGGTTGAGCAATCTGCTTTAATATCCCACTGTTGTCCTTTAAGAATAAAAATATTGTACATAGGTTTATAGGTGTTTACTAAGCCAATGACCACAAGGGCCTTTTTAAGCCTAGCCATGCATCCAATATCTCTGACAAGTTCTGATACCCTTGATAAGTGTAAGAATGTCCCTGGGAGATAAACCATTTACAGGTTACCTGTTTGCATCAGAGACATAGGTGCCAAACCAGAGATTAATTCCCGGTTTCCCATCCAATTTTCCAAGTTGGATTTGAACTGGATTAGGGAGGAATGCTGCTTCATATGGATGGGGAGCCTGTTCCATAGACAGGGTAGTCTCTGGTATACATACCTATCTCTCCAGCAGTTCCTATTTATATCACAGGCAAGGTTTAAGTCTTTAGAATGGGTAATTCTGGTACTATTTGATTTGTGGATATGCAGAAAGTCCATCAGAGTGGGGTCTGACAATGCCCTGTATGCCAGGGATAGATCTCCTCTCAAAAGCCTCTCCTCTCAAAAGCCTGTGGGAGACAGAGTACAGGGATAGGGCTTTGAGGCGTTCTGCATAAGACATATTACTTACACCCCATATTCTTTTAGTGAAGAACCTCTGCGGATGTTCCAGTTGTTGGATATGCCTGCTTAGGTACATACCAAAGAGGGCATTGTACTCAATGACAGGTCTGATGAATGCCAGGTACAGTGGAACAATGACTTTATTGGACTTAGATGCTATACCTTTGTTTATAAGTTGCACAGCATAGAATGATTTCCTCACAATTGCAGACATATGATAATCAAGTGCTAGATTACTATGTGTGTCCCTAAGTCTCTGACTACTGGGTCAGCTTGAATGGGTGTGTTGTCAATATGATAGTTACCAGGGATGGATGACTTCCCAAAGGATACTATTATGCATTTCTTTGGCATTTAATTTTAGTCCATGACTCTGACACCAGTTGTTTCTTTGTGTCAGCCCCTCCTGGAAAACATTTGTGTCAGTGTGAGATTCAATGACAGCTTCTAATTTGCAATCATCTACATATTTAGTCAACCAGAAACCACTGACATTGGCCTTGACTTCTGAGAAGTAAATGCCAAAAGGGAGCAGTACAAGGACTGGTCCCTGAGGGAGTCCACTTGTGGTTGGACTCTTTGTAGAGGTGGACTCTCCAATTCTAACTTCCTGGGTCCTGTCTGTGTGCCATTTGGCTATCCACCAGCTGACATATGGGTTTGTACATAACCTCTTGAGTTTGTCAACAATGTCCGAGTGGGGTATTGAGTCAAATGCCTTGGCCAGGTCAAGGTAGGCAGTGTGAACAATTTTGCCCTCATCGATTGCTTTGATGACCTTTTCAAAGAAGTCCACAAGGTTGGCTAGGCATGATCTGCCCTTGTCAAAATCAAACTAGGTTGGGTCCAGTGTCTGGAGGTGTACTATATCTCTATTGATCATCTCCATGACAATTCTTTACATGGCTTTACATATAAGACTAGTGAGACTTATGGGTCTGTAGTTTCCAGGGTCTGTAGATGGCTTACCTCTGTGCAGAGGGATGACTGTTACCTTTCTTCATTCATGAGGCACAAAGCCTGTTTGGAGGTTACAGTTAAATAGTAATTCCAGAGGCCCTGATAGGTCATGTTTCATGCTATTTAGAAGGCATCTTAGGATATTGTCTGGGCCCATAGATGCAGTGTTCTTGGTCTTAGAGAGAGCATAACAGATATGTTCCCTAGTGACAGTAGGGGGAGTTATATTTGATGATATTTCCTGAGGAAAGGTTGAGGGAGAGCGGAGTAAAGTTGGAGCTGAATTTATCAGCCAGGTGGTTTGCTATATCTTTTGTCTCAGTATAGGTGGCTCCATTTACATTGAGCTCTACATGCAATTGTGTATTGCCTTTGAGATTGCGGACATAGCAAAAGAATGCTTTATGATTGTCCTTGGCCTGGGAGGCCAAACATTCCTCAAATTTGGCTTTTCTAGACTTCATTTGTCCTCTGAGTTGTTTGTTTATTTTAATGAGATTGCTTTTATCATGCTGGGTGCTGCACCTCCTAATTCTTGCCATGATTGTATTCCTCGTGTTATACACCTGATTGGTTTTGTGATTCCACCAGGGTAGGTGGTTTTTTGAGTTAGTTTTATACTTCTTCCTGATTGGTATAGCTGCCTCTATGCAGCTATTAACATGCTTGTTCAGGGTTTCTGTGAATAGTTCTGTATAAGCAAAAGTGTTCTCAGGGTTTATAGGGGCTTGAAATGTTGCCACGTTCAACCTTAATAGCAGAAGGTTAGCCTTAGAATAGTTCCTGAATATTCCCAGTTTACCTGGGGGTCCAAGTTTTATTTTTACTTCAAAGGAGGCAATTTTGTAGACTGACCTTACCAGGGAAGGCATTACAGTAGGTGGTGTGCAGCACTCTTCTGTATTAGTGGTGACCAGATCCAGTATGGTTGCACCCCAGGTTGGTGTATTGACTATCTGTTTCAGGGAGTTTGTGTTTACAAAATCCAGGAATCTCTGTGCATGTATGTTTGATGTTGTATAGCATTCTCTGTTAATAGAGGGGTAATTGAAGTCACCCATGAATATGGTATTGGGTTGGATGGTTAGTGTTTCTAATAAGTTTAAATATGTGGTATGTGTTTCCTTGGTCATAGAGGGAACATATAGCTGGAAAGGAAGTGGTAATGGATTTTACCTATGGTGATTTGAACATGGAGAGCTCTTGTGCATTGTCCTGTTTGACCAGCCTTGAAGTATATTTATTTTTGATGTAAATAGAGATACCTCCCCTTTAGTCCCTGCCTGTGAAGTAGCTGGTCTAAATTTGTGGAAGGCATTATAACCCTGCACTGATTGTGTGCTGTCCACAGCTTTAAACCATGTCTCAGAGACTGCACAGACATCAGCATTCTTTAGGGTAAAGAGAGCTTCCAGAGAGTGGAGTTTTTTGTTTAGGCTCCTAGCATTGAGCAGTAATACCTTTACATTTTCTTGGTTTTGATTTGCTATGTCAGAAGTACTTTTAGCTTGGCATTGCCTTTCTAATATTCGAAAGCCTAGAAGGGAGATGTGCAGACCATCACTGGCAAAGCAGCATGGTCTGTTGACCATCTCCTTCCATGCTGACAAATTTTGCACCCCCTTAGAATGACACCAGAAACTAAGCCAATTATTAAAGTCAACAAGGCATCATCCTTGGAGAAGGTAAAATGCTGCTCAATGCTAGGCCCATACCAGCCTGAGACACATATTCTGAGAGCTCTATGATGTCTCTCTTCATATATTCTAGGGAGGTACATCTCAGGTCATTTACTTCCACATAGACTATGACTGAGTCATATTGGTAATTGTGATCCAATGACCTGAATACATGCATAATGTGGCAGATCCTAGCCCCTGATAAGCAACTGACCGTAACTTTCTGCTTAGTCATCCAGGTGAGAAGGACAATTGATTACATCCAGTTTCTATTTTTAGATATATGGCATGTGTCAGCTATGTATGTATAAGTGCAGCTTGGCAACGATAAGCACTATGCCGCACTGTGCAAACACGCATTTAAAAAAATTTATCGTACACTTAATTACATCCACTTTCTATTTTTAGATATATGGCAGGTGTCTGCTATGTTTATGTAAGTGCAGCTCAGCATCGCTAAGCACTGCACTGTGCCACGCAAACAGGCACAATAAAGAAATATATAAATAAACAAATAAAAAACATTGTACAATTGATTGCATCTGGTTTCTATTTTTGATAACTGCCAGGTGTCTGCTATATATGTATAAGTGCAGCTTGGCATTGCTAAGCACCATGCTGTGCCGCTCAAAGAGGCAAAAAAAATGAAAATAAAAACTATTTATACAATAACAAACTACATTACAATGATTATCATCATGTGCTTACCATCGACCACAAGTACGGGACAGCCTCTACACTACTGCTTGCACTGATTCAATATCTGTGTTATCTGTGTTACTGTGACCTCCCTCTGCAGTGTGCCATGGTTAATATGCATGGCGGGCTGCTGAGGGGGAACCATGGCCATGTACATTGGTACATTCCATGTAGGCTCTACACATATCCTACACAGATTTTGTTGAATCCTGGGGATTGATTTACTCTTTTTTATTGCACTCTTTGAGCCCATTGCTGCTAAGCTGATTTGCACTGCTGATGGCAAAGTGTTAATGTACGCATAATTACATCTTCAAATGTTGAACTTAATGGTAACTCACAGTGCTCTCTGTTGCTCTGTGCCAACTTCTGCAAAAGATCTTTACAAGACAGTCATCACAATAGATAACAGGCAGATTAGTACAGCAGCAAAGTGATGTTGTAGTAAGCAAAGGTTTAGCCAATATTTACAGGCATTGTAGTCAGACAAATCATCATGAAATGTGCTGTCATCCATATGTATTGGAACATTTTCAGCATGCCAAGAAAACATTTATGCCTGAGTATTATCTTAACACAACAAGTAGAAATTAAACATTTTGATATTTAATATTTGACAGTGGATTTCAGCAAACATTAACGTATGTATTCATCTTTACTACCCTACTGACCACTGTAGTCCATACATCCAACTCTTCATCTTGTTTAAAATTATATTAAACTGAATAAGCATAGCTTAGCACAGTGGTGCAAAGTGAGACAGAGTAATGAGGATGAAGACAATCAAATCCAAGGATATTGCTGTGAGGTGTACGCCCATTTAGCCTTCTTTGCATATGCTGCCTAGATCCAGATATTGCACAGTTACAGAGGTAGAACAATAATGATACAGAAGGGAGAAGTTACATCATTAGGGTGACATGGAGGTGGGAAAAAGTAGATTATCACTGAAAAAGGAAAATGGTGGCTTCCAACAATATGCAGCCAACAGGTACACAAACATTAGTGAACCAAAAACACTCAGTAACACTTAGGTGATGGCTTAAATAGAGCCCCTGTGGTTCTTAAAAGATCTTTTTGCATATTTGAGCATTAACTCATCACACCACAAAAGAATTTATACTTCACAGCATTAAAATAACACTGTTGGTACGTACTGGCAACTTACTGAAAAAGAAGGGATAAACTGACAGAGTTAGAGACAGATGCAGACAGGATAGTGACAATAGTCCTCAGAGAGACCTCAGAGGGTTCTAATAAAGAAGACCAAGGGGCTTCACCATGTGTCTTACACAGACCAACTAAAGTTCCTGTCACTATACTCTGTATCATATAGACTTGTTAGGGGAGACTTAAGCCTGGCCTACAGAGCAATCCAAGACTCAAAACTAATGAACTTGCTGCATATCCGTAAATCAAATGGGAGTAGGGCTACCCATTCCAAGGATTAAAATATGTCATGTGACATAAATAGGACATGCTGGAGGGACAGATTTATTTCCTAGTGACCACTGTGTCTTTGGAGCAGGCTACCAATTCATGTGAAACAGAGCACCTCTATGACACTGTTGAAAAGGAACCTGGATGAGTGAATGGGCACAGTAAATTCTTACCGGGGATAGAGCCCACAACCCTCCTGGACATGGATAGTCATCACTAAATACAATCTTGGATATTGAGTAGCATTTCTATGGTATTAAATTGGGATGAAATGGCTAGGCTTAAAATGATCTCTGGTTCGATAGCCTAGTAATCCGTGCTTTATTTTATTTCAATAATAAAGGTATACAAAACAAGTAAGTCCAAAGTACCTACTGCCTTTACTTATTGTTTCTGTAGACTTACACATCTGTGAAATCAAGGCCAGACCTTTTCATTATACTATTGGCTACCAAGCATTTTCCTTGTCTATCAGTCCTGCCCTCCCCTAAAAGACCAACTACAGCTTAACCTAGCTTTCTTAAGCTACAGGAGTCATTTTTAAACCCACCTTGGTGTAGCTACTTGTCTCATTGGCTAGAATGCTCATAGCTAAGGTTATTTTTCATGTTATTTGCTTCTTTTCATTTGGAAGATTTATTGATGTTGATTTACACCTTTGTAAAGAGTAATGAAGCTAGACATCTTACATTTTAAGAGGAACAGTATTCACAGTACCTCTATGACCTGTTGAAGCTATTTACCTGGCCTTAGCATTAGCATGGCCAAAGCACTGTACTTACTAGTATATAGACATGTTAGAGCTGTGTTACTGGTGTAGAGCATTGTTATTGTTGGAATATCATTTCTTTGCTGCTCACTTTATTATTGCAATTTTAAAAGAACTTGCCAAGCCACAAACTGCAAACCAGTACGATAATCCAAAATATCCAAACAGCAGAAATGCCTTCACAGGAAAAGCCGACGATTTATTGTGGATACCACAATAGAAACAGGTTAAACCACATGTTCCAAATGTTAAAACATAAGGGCTTTCATTCCTAAAGTAAATTAGTAAGGAACTTCATCAGATAAATAAGACCGTCCATTTATCTCAATATAAAGCGTACCAATCACCCAATCAATTCCATCAAAAATGACACACACCCAAGAGAACCAATAGAGACTTCTAAAACTAGACACACCTCTGAATTGAAAATCACCCCATTCTAAGCAATACATCTAAAAAGTCATCAAAAAGAACATATACTATACAAGTTGTTACTTGAAAGTGCATACCTGCTTCTATGCACTTTTAATTTAAAAAAAAAACTTTTGATAGACTGGGTTTCATTCAAGCCTGGCCAAAACCGTGCATTCAACTGAAACCGCCATGCTAGCTCGGCTTTCTCTAAAAGTAATGGCCAGGCCTCTCACCTCTCTGAAACCTTCAGTATTTCTAAAACAATAAACTTGAACTCATGACCGTAATTATTAATAGTATGCTTTGCCAAAGCATTAGTTTCTTTCCTTGGTCTGATATCACTCAGATGTTCACCTATTCTGTTTTTCAGCTTTGTTGATAGAATTGATTGGGTGATTGGTACACTTTATATTGAGATGAATGGATGCTCTTATTTATCTGTTGAAGTTCCATACTAATTTACTTCAGGAACGAAAGTTTTTATGTGTTAACATTTGCAATTTGTGTTTTAACTTGTTTCTATTGTGGTTTTCACCATTGCTTTTCCTGTGAAGGCATTTCTGATGTTTGGATTTTTAAAATAACTTGCCCAGATATTAGTTTGTACTTTTCCTCAGCTATTGGTTTAGAATGTGTGTTATACCACTTGACATATCTATAATGTAATGTGTATCACTATTCCTACATCTGTTTTAAAATATTAGCAGTGCATGTTGCACTTCTCTACTTATAATAAGTACAATATTGTGCTGGCTAATATGTGCTTAGTTCTGTACATGTTATCTTCTATTTACACCCACTGATATATTTGCAACTGCATTAATCTGTTGAAAGTGTTAGCTGCCAGAACTTGTCTCAGATGTTACATTATCACAAACTGAGGCTTTAGTTATCTGTGTATAGATTACCTAGTTATTGTTTTTTTCACTCCTGTCTTAGCACCTTTGTATCTATTGCATTTTTTCTTATTAACAAATGCAGTATATTATGTTAATATTACTTATTTTTCTTCCCACCTCCCTTTTTTAATTTACTTTAACCTGGATCACCCTCCAAGCTTGAACTGCTGGCCTGTGACACTCTTTAATTGAACCGGACAACCTCAGGATTGGTGTTATTTTTAAAAGATACAGAAAGTATGTTTTATATGCTGGACAAAATTGTTAATTTATAGCCATTGTTTAGTTCCATGTTTTAAATGAAAGCACTAAACCACAGATGTTAGTTGCCCACCCCCCATCCTGTGCTCCCTAACAGCAGTCTTCCTTTGTATGCTGTTTAACTATTTTGCAACCCTGCCCATTTTTCCTACTATTACTTAACCCTTTCTCTTTTAAATTCTGGTCTTTCTAAATCCCACATACTCCTTAGTAAAAGTGGTTTATTTTATTTCAATAAGAAAGGTATGCAAAACAAGTAAGTCCAAAGTACCTACTACCTTTCCTGATTCTTTCTGTAGACTTGCACATCTGTGAAATCAGGGCCAGCCCATTCCATTCACCCGTACTGCAGTTGGGTTCACTCCTGTCCCCTACCCTACCCTCATTTCCAACCACCTCATCCTTCATTAGCTTTATATCTGTTCTGGCCACTCCCAAATGCTAATTAGCCAAAGTCTGTAAGATCACCAAACAATCAGTCAACCAGAAAATCTAGAGTACGCACCCCTCTCTTATTTCCCTACTAGTGCAAAAACCTAATAATACAAAAACAATCATATAGCTTTTACCATTTACCTTTCCCTACAACCCTAATAATCATTTCTAAAGAAAAATGCAAACATTTGCAAAACTTCCTCTAATTTCCATTCTTCTTAGCACTCTCCTTCTCCCATTGACCAAACTCACCTCCTCTCATAGCATAAAACAGGACTTAAACCATCCCTTCAAACATAAACTCCCACTCTTAACACAACAACACACCACAACAAAGTTAGCTAATCTAACATCTCATGATCACTATTGAGATGCAGCCATGCATATACCATGAAACTCAACATTCTCTCCGTTGCTAACAACAAAAAAACATGCTCTCTCAACCTTCCAAAATTCTATCTCAAAAATTGCTACCCAACCCTCATAATATGTCACTCACTTCTATCTGAAAGTGGTGATATTCACCCCAATCCTGGCCCTTCCTTCCCATTATCTTCTAAGATAAGACGCATCACAACCCCAAATACACCATGCCCCACTATAAATGTATTTTGGCAACAATAAATAGGTTCATAGGTTCATACTAGGCTATCTGCCCAAGGGCATTTATAAGCCTAGCCCAGAGTTTTGTGGCTTTCGCCACCCCTTTATTTTGAGGGATACTATGCCCATTTTTTTGTTGTGCCTCTGTCTAGCAGTGACACTGAGGTAATCCCTGGGGTATATCTGCGATCTCCCATCCATTGGTCAAGATTTCTCTTGAACAAGGCCAGCGAGGTGCTCTGCCTCACATGTACCGGGATTTTGTTCCACAGCAAAGGGAGTCTCTGGGTGATGAATCTGTCCCTCCAGCACGTTCTATTAATAACCGTGTCAAGGTTTAAGTCTCCCGCCCTTGTAGTTCTGAGGGATCTAGATTTTTTGAGGTGAAGCATGTTCATCAATTCCTGGTTGGACATGGCCTTGTATGTCAGGCACAGGTCACCTCTGAGCAGACGGTAAGTGACTGAATAGAGCTGGAGTTCCTTCAGTCGGGCAGCATAAGACATATTTTTGAGACCCTTTATCCTTTTGGTGAGGAACTTTTGGGGCCTTTTCAGTTGCTGCAGGTGTCGGGTCAGATACATTCCAAATGGGGCATTGTACTCAATCATTGGTCTGATGAGTGATGGGTACAGGGGGACGATGACCTCCCTTGATCTAGATGTAAATCCCTTCATGATCAGGTGGGCAATGTAGAAGGTCTTCCTAACTACTTTGGCAATGTGAGTGTCAAACGAAAGGTTACTGTCAACCTGGGTCCCCAGATCCCTGATAACCTCTTCTGTGCTTAGTGGGTTGCCACCTATATGGTAGCTGGGGTAACCTTGTTTTCCCGAAGGGTATGACTATGCATTTTTTGGCGTTTAACTTTAGGCCATGGCTCTGGCACCAGTTATCCGTCTCTATGAGACCCTTCTGAAGGATATCTGTGTCAGATGTGTTTTCGACTATGGCACCCAGTTTGCAGTCATCTGCAAACGTAGTCAGCCATAGCCCTCCTGTGTTTGCTTGTACTTCTGAAAAGTAGATGCCGAACAAGAGTGGGCCCAGGACTGAGCCCTGTGGGACACCACTTGTGACAGGCTTTGAGTCTGACATGGCGCCAGCAACTCTGACCCTGTGGGTTCTGTCACTTAGCCAGTTTGCAACCCATCTTGTGATGTATGGGTTTACATTTAAGCTGATGAGTTTTTCAATGATACCTGAGTGGGGTGTTGTGTCGAAAGCCTTTGCCAGGTCGAGGTAGGCTGTGTGGACTGCCTTTCCCTCATCAATGGCCTTGGTGACTGTTTCGAAAAAGTCAACCAAGTTTAAAAGGCATGATCTGCCTTTGACAAATCCAAACTGGGTTGGATCCAAAGTCTGCAAGTCCCCTATGTCTTTATTTATGAGTTCCATTATGATCCTCTCCATAGCTTTGCGGATCAGGCTTGTCAAGCTGATGGGACGGTAATTTCCAGGGTCAGTGGAGGCACCGCCTTTGTGAAGTGGGACCACAGTTGCCGTTCCTGAGGTGAGGCTAAGATTAAACAGCTGTCCTAACTGTGGGTTTAATTCCTCATTGAGTTCGTGGAGCACACAACCGGGGACACCATCTGGTCCCATGGATGCCGTGTTTTTTTGGAGAGAGCAGTTCTCACCTGAGCGTTAGAGATGTTTGGGGGCTACAATCCTCTGGTATAGATATCTCTCCTTTTGGGGGAGGGAGCCAGTATGTTGGCAATGTCTGTAGGTTCAGTGATTTTTACATCATTTTGAACTAATTCTGAGCATATCTGGGAGTTTCCTCCCAGGTTTCTAACATAGCTAAAGAAGGCCTTATGATTGTCTTTTGAGTCCTTAGTGACTTTTCTCTCAAAATTTGCCTTGGATGATTTTATGAGAGATCTTAGTTTTTTGCTTATAATGATCAAAGATGTCTTCCCTTTTAAGGATTTTGCTCTATCTTGTAGTAGCTTCCTCCTTTTGTTGTAGAGCTTGTTTATGGCTGGAGTCCACCAGACTGGACGCTTGCCTTTGGTACAAAGAGTCTTTGTTTTGTTTGGGATTGCTTGATCCATGCAGTCCTGTAGGTGCTGGTAGAAGGCATTTGTAAGTGATTCAGCGGCTTTAGTACTGGTTTTTGCAGGCTCAGGGGCCTTGAAAGAGACCACACTAGTCTTTAGAAGTGTGAAGTCGGCTTTTGAGAAGTTCTTCACTGTGGTCTTTTGTATCTCAGGTGGGGGCGGGATGTGGACTTCCAGTGAGATTAGCTTATGATCTGATCTCACCAGTGAGGGGTATACTTCCGGTGTTGAACATTGTGACCCCATGTTCATGATGATGAGATCTAGTATGTTTTCTCCTCTTGTGGGGATGGTGACTAGTTGTTCCATGGCATTTGAGTTTATGAACTCAAGGAACATTTGGGCTAGAGTGTTGGGGCTTGAGTAGTGATCCCAGTCTATATTCGGATAGTTGAAGTCACCTAGTATGATGGTGTTTGGAGATACATTTATCCCCTCCAGTGTTTTCAGGAAAGCTATGTGAGGTTCCTGAGTTTGAGAGGGTGGCCTGTAACATGCTACAAATTGCAGAGCAATCTTGCCTATGGTTAATTGCACCTGGATGGTCTCCGATGCATCATGCATAGCCACCAACCTTGAGGTGTGGGTGTCCTTGATGAATATGGACACCCCCCTCCTTTCTTGGTGGTGTCCAGATTTTGGGGCTGGAACGCATGATATGAGGTAAAACCTGATAGTGCCGGGGTGCTCTCAGGAGCCTTGAACCAGGTTTCAGTCACAGCACAGACATCGATGTTCTCCATACTGAGAAGGGCCTCGAGTGCGTGCATCTTGAGGTTGAGACTTCTGGCATTGAGCAGCATTACCCTTAGTTATTTTCCTTTTTTGTGTTCTATGGTGGTAGGTTTAGAATTTGAGCCTTGCCTAAAAAAGGCACTAAGGGGGTGGAAAGAGCCTTTGCCAATATCCGGAAGCCCAGGGGTGACAGGTGCAAGCCGTCCCTTGTGGTGGCTTGTCCAGCATGTCATCCCAGGCAGACAGACATTGGATCCCCTTTGAATGACACCAGAGTTTAAGCCAATTATTAAAGCTGATCATCTTGTCACTGTATTGTGGCATCATTCTTGGTGAAGGTAGGATACTGCTCAAGGTTAGGGTCATACCTGCCTGGGCTACATAAGCAGAGAGCTCCTCTATGTGTCTTTTCATGTAGTCCAAGGAGGTACGTCTCAGGTCGTTCACACCAGCGTGGACAATGACAGAGTCGTACTTGTACCTGCTGTTGAGAGACCTGAGTGCTTGCGTTATGTGGCGGATTCTAGCACCCGACAGGCAGCTTACTGTGACCTTTTCCTTGTTCAATCTGGTGAGCGGGATGTCAGTGTGTCTGACTATGGAGTCACCAATGGCGAGTGTGTCTGGCATTGTGTTTGGCCTTAGGGGCTGTGACTGTTTGGCACACTGACTATGTGGTATATGTGTTGTACGTGTTATGTCCTGAGATGGCAGTTGTCTGGGTGTCTGCTTTGGTGGCCTCTGCTGTTTTGGTAGATTTTTGATCAGAGCCTCTGAATATGTCTTTGTGTATTTATGTGTATGATTTGAGGTTTTGATAGTACTATGTGAGACTGGGTTTGTGGTGTGTGTGGTTACCTTCTCCTCCTGTCTGGTCTTGCCAGTCCTATGTTGAGAGAGCTCAGCCTCCAGTTTGGCTATATAGTTGCATCTCTCGCATGTATTTGTGTTTTGTGGGAGGAGGAGAGGGTTGTCTGTGTACATGAGGCAATTGTAACATTGCCTCAATATTCCCAGATTCACCAGCTGAGCAGGAGAGGACACTAGCAACTGATCCCTCAACATGCTAGAAGGAATAGACAAAAACTTTAAAAAGACTCCGGGGATGTGGGTGATCGAAAAAAGGGGGTTTAGGCTGGTGAGTGCTATGTATAATAAAAGTGCTATATCAAGTAAAAAAATACTTTAGGAGCAAGTGCTAAGCTTTACAGATAGAGAATAGTCTACTTAGGATTCAAGTAGAGCTGAACTTTCTAGATATAGGATACGCTGGTTTGATCGGCAGTACAGTTAAAGGAAGGCTATTTTAAGGGAAAATTTGAAGAGTGGACTTTAGGTAGCCTGAATAGTTTAACCTTGATTAACTTGTGTGCTCCTGTAGCAACTCAATCACACTAGCGTGTTTTATAGCAGGGGGCTGAAAAGAGCTAGGAACTGGCCCAAAACGGCCAATGGACTACTAGTTTCTGACTGAAACCACACCAAAATGGACAAATAGGCTGCTCAGTGCTTCCCACTCCCACTGGTAAGCAAAGAAGCTTCCTTTCTCCCAAATAAGGATCAGTTACAGGAACTAAGACAAAGCCCAGGGATCAGCAAACTCTGAAACTGGACTATTCTAGTTCAGTAAGGTGGGAAAACAAGAGATTTTTTTTTTTTTTTTTTTTTCAGAAACAAGGAAAAAACAGACAGTAAATGCTTTAAATGCTATAAATCGGCTAGTGCACTTGAGTGTGTAGCCTACAGATACAATTAGCAACAATTGGAAACTTGAAGTGCAATAAACAGTATAAACACAGAAATCTCTTTAAATGTAGCAGCAAAACAGGCGAAAATGCAGTTGCTAGGTATTTAACAGTGGGAAAGCCACAAAAAATATACTTATATCAGGTAAAAGTCACTCTTTGCTCTCTGCTGCTTGAATCACTCTGTAGGCCACCACGAAGATCTGTGCTGAGTTGGTACAAGCTGAAAAACGCGTGTTTAGCGTGTTTTATAGCAGGGGGCTGAAAAGAGCTAGGAACTGGCCCAAAACGGCCAATGGACTACTAGTTTCTGGCTGAAACAAGCTCACAGAATTTCATACCTGGCTAGAGCAATGCTTCCCAGACATCATAGCTATCACCGAGATCTGTCTGAGGCCACATATACCAGACATAGAAATAGTCCCAACAGGTTACAATATACTATGAAAAGACAAGCTTCTAAAGAAAGGTGGTGGGGTAGCACTAGTCTATCGTAGCTCATTAACTATTACACCTTTCCCAAAACCCATATCATCCTTTAACAATCTGGAAACAGTCATATCAGTACTACAAATAAATGACAATAAACAGATTTCACTTCCATGTATATTTCACTGGGGCATAATATCCCCACCCTTGAAGATTTACTTTCCTGGACAACACATAATAAATTCTCATGAAGTAAAACACTAGGGGATACAAATGTAAAATAGCAAACTCTAGAATTAAACTCCTCAACAAATAGCATTAATCTCTACAAATACATGCAACGTATCACATGCCACACCAGAGTACACAATAAACAACCTGAAACAACCCTCAACTGGATACTTGTATCACATCCACACAAATTCACAAACTTAGGCTCCCTCCCCAATTCCCTGAGTGATCATCTACCTGCTTTCACATATAGAACCTAAAGCCAGGTCCCAAAATCCCATGTGTACAAAACAACCAGATACCTCACTAAGTACAACCCATCAACATTTAACACCATTCTAAAAGCCCATAACTGGAGCCCTCTACATTCTCTACAACTAGACAAAGCTGTTAAGTATTTTAACAAAATCTTTCCCGATACCTTCAACTCTCTTGCCCCTATACAAACAAAAAGAATCAAAATTAGCTTTCCTCCATGGTGAACTAAACCTACAAAACTACTGCTTTTAGCTAGGGATAGAGCCTGGAAAGTCTGGCCCAGTAACAAGACACTGACAAATGAATCTAACTTTAAACAACTCAGGAACCAAGCCAAAAAATTAGTCATCAATGACAAAAAACTATTTCTCAAAACAACTATCCATCCATAAAAAAAAAACAATAATTTTTGGAAATCTGTATCCTCTCTCCTCAGTCCCAGAACCACTCAAAATCCTTCTCCATCCCCTGACATGACCCCACAAAATATAGCCCATGCTTTCAACTCCTACATTATTGATACAATACTTAAACTCATTCCTGAACCCCCTACAAACTCAAATCCATACACCAACAATAAAACAAGCATAAGGCAAGCAACCTTACAAATGTCTTCCAATCATCTTCATCCCATGAAACTACCACTAAAGCAACACCAGAATGTCATAGTTTCAACCTAAAACATATTCCCACATCTCTAATTCTAAAACTTAAAAAAAAACTGAAGCGCTGTTCTCTATCCACAGACAGCCTTCCTCCAGAATACTTGAAAATTGCTGCTGATGCAATACCATACCCCATCAGTATTCTAGTAAACCGATCCATCTCTGAAGGAACCATCCCACAAATCTTGAGAAATTCCATTATAACTCCACTCCATAAAGAAGGTAATACAAATGACCTTACTAACTATAGACAGATCTCTATTCTTTCTCCTCTCTCCAAAAACAGAACCACTGTGTAGCTCTGAAACAATTACACTGGCTTGAGCTGCCAAACATTCTATCACCTAATGAACTCGTAATTGCTCATAACATCCTACAGCAATCTGATGGCTGTACCTTATTCCACCACCTGCACTCTCTGCTCAACAAATAAACTACTGTCAAAAGTTAAGATATCCAATAACTCTTTTGGAGACTCCTTATTTGCAAGCCAAATCACAAAAATATGGAGCTGTATTCCCAAACATATACTAATCACCCCTATTTCCACCAAATTCGAACTCCTTCTTAAAGAATATTTAAACAATAATTGGCTCTGTTCTTGTATTTCCCCCAAATAACTTTCTCTCTCCTGGATACATTTTTCTTTCCTCACTCTTTAATTTTTATCCTTACCTCTTATTTTTCCATTTCTTGTCTTTCCTTACCTCTTTGCATCTTTGGTTTTCTTAGCTACTATTGAAGATTTTTCAGTAATTTTTCCATACATTTACATCTGCATTAACTTTGTACATATATTGTTTTACTTGCTGTTTACATTATACTTGCAAATTTCTATTGGGTTACGTATTTTTATATTTCTATAATGTAAATTGTACTTCTTGAGCTTTTCTCCCTGGGCCTCCATGGAAAATGGGCTTGCACCCAGTTGGACTATCCCAGTAAACCAATGAAAAATAAAATAAAATAAATAAATAAAAATACTCAACTACTCAATCACTTCCTCACTCCAACACAACACAGTTTTCACTCATTCCATAGAACTGCCACTGCCCTCCTCTCTTTCACAGACACCATGAACAAAGCTTTAGATGCAGGTCTAATAACTTCAGTAATCCTGTTAGACTTATCCAAGGCATTCAACACAGTCTCATGCACCAAACTACTTCAACAAATGTCAGAAATAGGCTGCTCCCTACATATGCTGTCCTGGTTTGCTAACTACTTGTACAACAGACGGTGAAATGGCACAGCAAACAATCTATCTAGCTGCTAAATAAAATAGGAGTACCCCAAGGGTCCATCCTCGGTCCCCTGCTCTTTAAAATTTCCATAAACAATTTACATCTAGTGTCCCCTCAAACCACACTTGCCCAATATGCAGGCAACTCCACAATACTATTCACATGTAAAAACTTTCAAGACCTCCTAAAATTAACCTAAAAAGCATTCAAATTCATAGGAACCTGTCTTAATGACTCTCAATTACATCTAAATGCCAAAAACTAAACTATTTATTTCCTCCGCCAAATCAACCCCACAAGATTTTAAAATTTACTCCCAAGATAAAACGGAAATTCAGATTATTAATTCTGCAAACCTACTTGGTATAACAATAGACAATAAACTCTCCTATGAGCAACACATTCTTAACACTATAAACAAAACTCACTTTAAACTTGATAAATTCTACAGGCATCAAAGGTACATGGATGGACCCACAAAAATCAAGCTGGTCAAGTCTTTACTACTTCCCTCACTCTGTTACAGTAGTCCCAATGTTCACAAACCTTCACTCCTCCCTCTTTAATAAACTACAACGCTGCTACTACAAAACTGCAAAATTTGCCTCCAGCTTGCAACACCGTACCGATCATTGCCAAGCCATCAAAATACTTAATTGATATGAATTTTCCCAATATCTCAGTTATACCCAACTAACTCTGGCTCACAAGCTAGTATATAACCTAGAGATATGCCCTGTTCTACTGACAGTTCTTCAACCCTATACCCTCTTTAGAAATCTGCAGTCCACACATAAACAACGTCTGATCATATCAAAACCAAACAAAAGAGTTAGCCTATACGCCTATTTTATAGCCAAATTATGGAATGCTCTAGCAAAATCTAGTACTTTGTTAGATTCCCTTAATGTTTTTAAATCCTCACTAAAAAGCTACTATCTTAACAACCTAACATGTCCTTTCTTCTTTAATACCAGACCACCATAATCTTCTCCTCTGTCCAAAGCTATAACCAATCACTAATAACCTATCCACCTGCTATTTCTCCCTAACTCATTCCCTGGTTTAAAAAAAAATATATATATATATATATAGTGAGTGGGTACTAGTGTATTTCTCAGTTTTATGGCAATGTACTTAAACTGAATTCAATATAATTTCTTTTTTCTAAAAAATGTCTTTACCTTCACCTCTGTGTTAAGTAGAAGGTGCTACAGTATTTGTAAAAACGTTTGTTATGATGTGATAATTGTTGTCTTGTTGTCTATATTTTTATATAGTTTAAAGTCTCTATTTCTGAAATTGTATAACTACCTATCTTCTTCAAACTGATGCTGTTACTTTACTCATTGTGGAGCTTTTCTCCCAGGGCCACCACTGAAAATGGGTTTCTGACCAAATGGACTTTCCTGGTCAAGAAATGTCAATCAATAATTAAATAAATAAATAAATAAATAAATAATCTCCTATGAACCTATAATATTCTATTAGATATATAGGAACATATGTATGGTGTTTTATTCTTACTCATTAAATCCTCATTATCTGGCATGCTCTTTACAATACACTCATTGCTATAGATACAAATAAGGGGTTGGAGAGTGCAATAAACATGAATACCTAACCAGTTGATGATGGCTTACTAAGTCTCCCTATTAGAGTTGCAGTGTTTTTGAAAATGATGTCATGTTGCACAATTCAAAAGTTATGTTAAGGAAATGTGTTTTATGTAATGAATTATAGACATTTGCAATCAAATATATGACAAGAATATGAACTGACATGAAGTAAACAACTGACATACAGATGTAATTGAACCATGGCAATATAACAAAACATCAGGCTACAACATTCACATAGAAACTCCTAATTTAATGCATCCAACAGCCAAAAAAAAATTGTTTAACTGTATCACAGTACTGCCTTTAGTACGGCTTTATTCTATATTCCCATAGCACAGTAGATTTAAGCACATTTGTGCAAAAGTAACCAGAGCACCTCAGATTAAATTGAAATCTTCAGCATTTACAATAAGTTAAACAGTATACACTGTCCTCAGCATTGCTGTGCTATACCAACATCCAAACAAATGCCAAGGACATAAAGTGATGGCTTTTCTATGAGCCATTTCTGGTCATGTGTGTGAATCTATTTTTTGACCAGATTTAAAGTGCGAAAAAGGCATGGATAAGACTGTGGTGAAAATGGGGTTGGCAAGAACAGAGTAGCACACAGGGAAAAGACTATAGAAATTTGAAGGAGGTTCATGGGAGGGCACCACAGCTATCTGCTTCTTCAGAATGTCAATGTACAGTCACCACATCAGTGATGGGTGACAACAGTGGAATGTTGTATGGCCAAGTACACTGGATAAATTGTGTCAAGGTGGCTTGTAGGTGAAGTATAGAGTTAAATATGGCATGTAATTTTTGTTGTGGAACAGGTGCCCATTTTTTTATTGGGAAAAAGAGGAATTTTGGGAAAGGTAGAGAGGAATGAGAGGGTCAGGAAGGTAGGGTAGGTTAGGAAGCATTTCCTGAAATAGAAGATAAACGAGATGGACAGATGGTGATGGAATGAAAGGACTGGGAGACACCATGATTGAGTATATGTAGAGGACATTGAAGGTGCACCCACATCCAGCTTGAGAACATTGAGAATCTATTCCTGGTCATCAGAACTGTTATCACCATTTCCTGCAGCAGCTTTCTGAGTCAGTGCTGGATGTGGCATTGCTTTTTCAGTGTGACACAGGACCTTTTCAACCCTGCCAATGCATGCACCCAGGCCCCTCTCCATTATATCCTCCACCAGTCCTGATAGCTCCTGCTAGGTTACAAAATTACCACCAACATTAGCACTGCTCTTAGAGGGCACCACTGTACCAGGAACTGGATTAGAGCTACTTGAAGCTTTTGCAGCAGGTAGGGCAGGATATGTTGAAGCAACACTGACAGGTTGTGACCCTGAAGTGCTGGATGCCTGTGCCGCCATCTCTGAAGATATCGCATGCCAAGCCATACTGACCAGTGTACCTCCCTGTGCTGTTGATGATTAGGTTTCATCAGCAAATTATGCAAACAGCCGATTTTTAGTAAATTATAACTCCTCCCCACAAAAAAATTAAAAAAGAGAGGAAAAGGGATGAGGGGTGAAAAGATAATTAGGTATTTTGCATGTCATAGTACTATATATTTTTGATAAATTTAGTTTGGCAATTCTAAAAAAAAATGCTAATTTATTATTGAACACCTTTACAACATCCATATATGATGGAAAGTTATTTATGTGTCATTACATAAACACGTCACTGCTCTGATATAAAAAAAGCTGCATTTATTTCACTATGATGGAGTAGAATTATGCATTCTAAATTAATATTTAGAATTACCATAATATAATTTCTCCTGACACAGAGCTGTTAAGATCATGTAAATAATTATCAGTTAAAAATAAAAAAAATAACTTGGAAATTTGATACAATAACAGGTTTTGCATTAGCATGGATTTTCTGAAGGATATGAAGTCTGAAACTCAAATGTCTGTCATTATTTTCTGACTTCAACCCTGAGTGATTTACCAGTGATTTGCCAGAAAGCCACAGTTTTATGAGAAACAAACCAAAAATATGAGACAAAGATCTGGACATTATGCAAAAATCTGTACAGTTGAGAGGTATGGCTATCTCCTCTGCAGCTGGCCCGATGAGAGAATCAGGTAGTTTTTGCTTCTCATGAATTTGGTAAATATGTTCAGTGTTATTGTAGCTTTGTCAATGTCTTCCTGTTGTGGGAGGTTACTCCCACTAAATTGGATACATTTTCAGAATTTTTACATAGCACTACATATTTTCTTAGGTTTTGTTGATTATTTAGATTCGGTTATAAACTTTTTGGATGTTAAGGTTTATAGGAGACCTGATTCCACCTTCACTACAAGTTTGTATAGGAAGAGATGTTATCGGTGCTCATTATTACATAGATCGAGCATGCACCCCAGACATGTTTTTGGGAATGTTGTGAAGGGTCAATGTATGAAAATATCTAGACTGGATGCCAATGATGATTTTTGTTAGAGATATATGTTCCCTTAAATGGGATTTTATTAACAGGGACTACAGCCCCTATGAGGTAGAGGATGGTTATCTAACAGATATATTTTCTTCAGTGATTACTACTCAGAGTGCTGCCAGCTGTGCAATACAACTAGACATGTTTGAGCTAGTTAAGACAGCCTAAACTAAAATTTTCACCTTTTTCTTTAGGTAGTAAACCCTGTTTGCAGACTGCCAATTAAGAGCAAATTAAATTTAAAAAAGAAGGAAAAAACACATATGAATAATTGCAATGTGATCTCTACATAAGATAATTCTTCATGCACCTTATTTCTCTCAATGCATTTCAGTTACTTCTTGCACCACAGAATTTGACATCTTTCAGGTGCATTTACTGATGTAAGCACTCTCCCTGTTGTGGGGGCCCATGCTACAACACCAGGCATGTTTGAGCTACCTAAGGAAGACTAAACCGAATGTATCACTTGTCCCATTAGGTAGTAGTTTGCATGCTGCCAATCAGAGATCATTAGAAAACGAATCCATGGTACATAAATTACAGAAAGCAAATGAAATGCAATGCATGAGCATATGTATCAATGAAGTGAATTCAAGTGAAAAATTCTTCCTCCCCCCATCTCCTTGCAACATCAAACATGTACTTTTTGGGACACATTATCAGTCTTGTAGTTAATGACAAATAATGTGAAAGTGGGCAAACTAATGATCACATGTTGTTAGCAATAATAAAAACAGTTGATTTTTATACAACACAATGGCATCACAAAATGTAATTAAATATGCATTCAGACAATTCTCTGTAAAAGAATCATGTAAGTGGATTTCAACCATGCACCATATATCCTTTATCTGTAAACTCACTGCATGTACACCTTGTGCCCCTGAGAAAGTTACTTATTGGGTATATTTTCTTCCCTGAGTACTATCCAGAGTGGTGACAGTTGTGAAATGCCACTTGGTTTGCACTACTTATGGCAGTCTAAACTAAAATTTTCACTTTTTTTAAGCTGTGAAAGTAATTTTTATGCTGCCAAGTGGTGCATAAATGGCACAAGAGAAAAAAAGACATAAACATTATTGTAGATCAAATACTTCTCGTGTACATGTTTGATGAAATTTGTTATCTTGCAACAGGGACCTGTATGGTTTTGAACCACCAAACAAGGGTATTAAAAGCAGTCATTGGACACTATTTCCCAGAGATGCCACAGACAAAGTTTTATATTAGCAAGGTAATAGAGTTTAGATGTAATGATAATATGGCATTATATCAAGTCACATTGAAAGTGCACCAGAAACAAGTTATAGAAGTTGTCCTTTCACATTTGACTGTGAATCTCTGGATAATTAGGGTATTGCAAACAGTTAGCATAGGCACGTTCTCACATGATATTAAACAAGGACTCAAACACTGCAGGGATATCTCTTTATTTCTGTCTGGTGCATCCTTTCATTACCTATGTTTTCATGATAGCAACTGCATCTGTGTTTTCTTGTCATATGTTATCTTTAACATGGTTATAGTTTCCCTTTAATGTGAATATTTTCTACTAAGACCCCATAACTATACTCATTTAAGCCAGCATTTGAATATTAAGTCTGTCAATTGCCTAAATCAGTCAATGTACTTGCAGATATTTAATGTCTTTTCTCCTTGATACACCCATTATACGTGTATATCAATGAGGATAGATTGTGACAGTTGTTTGTCCCTGCAGTCAGGGTAATCATAGACACCTGCAAGACATTAACAGGGGACACATTTCAGTGCTCATCCTTACATTGCTAGGATGTGTGCATGTAATTGCGTAGGTCCTTATATCATGTTTGCATTCGCTACACTTAGTGCAGCTTTTGGTATTCAGGAATGCTAGTGATTTCTCACTTCATTTGGATACTCACAGTGCTCACAGGGCTGACTCTGCATTATATATAAAAGTAACCATGTAGTTAATGCCATTGTATCATACTGGGGAGACTGTTTGCAAACACAGAGCTTGATACTGCTAGTAGTACAAGAATTTAGAGATCTGTTTCATAAGTGCTGTATTGTCAAGGTATGTTACTGTTTCTTAACTAATACTTTTACTTTAACATTAAAGGATGAAATGCAGTGACTGTTGAAAAATATTTGTATAATTTTAGATGTAGGTACATTTATCCCTTACTTTTGCCATACCCATGTCTGCATTTCTACAATTATGCTACTGAATGCTACATGGTCAATTTATTATTTTATTTTGTCCTGTCACTTGTTCACATTTATTGCAGATGATTGTATTATAAGTATGTAGGAAGGTCTGGCACTTTTACTTGTGTTAGCAGGGCAAGGGAAATTTGTTATGTTTTTGAATTTCTACCAGAATGAACTTCACAGTAGAGGATATGGAAGTCATAACAGTTGTGTGTTACTTTTCTAATGCTGCATTCCTAATTGTTATTGTGTTTTTTATCCAAGCATCTTTATTAAATGTTCCCATATGACAAAGGCAATCTTACATTTATATAAATGAAAAACATACAAAATGATACCACTTTAGTTGTAAACAGTTTACATCACCATTGAAACAACTGTTGTTGCAAACATTATGCATCACTTATAAACCATCCAGTCTTTGTTAGTTAAGTATCATATGGCTCATTCAAATCCTGCCTCTTAAACCTCATTCGTACTCTGCATATAATGTTCCCACAATTCCCATTTTTCCTATGTGTTTGGCCCTTCCTTTTTCTAAAGATCCCAATAACAGTTGTTTTATCTCTGTTGCTGTATTCACTAATTCTAGTAAAGTTTGTTTAGACTTTGATTTCCATTTTCTAGTAATTGCTTTTTTTGGCAGTGACCATAATTAGACTCAGCAAGACCTTACTCTTTCTAGGCAATTCCGATTCTGTAGCACAACTCAAAAAAATCATCTCCCCAGTCAGTCCAAGCTGCTTACCCAGCATCTCCAATAGAGCAGTCTGCAGGGAATCCCTAAAGTGTGCCAGCTCATTACACTCCCAAAAAATATGTTCCCAGCTACCTCTTTCTTGCCCATCACATCTCCAACATTTGCTATCCACCTGAGGAAAAAAATTTTGGAGTCTATTTGGGGTATAAATGTACCTATGTAAACACTTCCTGGCAAAGATCCTAAATCTTCTAGACATTGTTGCTTATTTGGAAGATATACATACCATTTTCTCTTTGTAAATTGCTTATCCAGTCTCTCTTACCAATTCTTTCTAAGCTCCTCTGATTGATTCTTATAATTATCATGCAATATTTTATATGCTTTACTAATTATTCCTTTTTAATGGCAGCTTCTGTTCTAGATTCTATTAAAACCTCTACCAGTGCTGGTCTTTTTATTTAGGAGCCCCCTATTTTTTTCTGTTTGCCTATACTCTGCTATCAATCCTTGATAGGGAAGGCAATCTCTAACCTGCAGTCCAAATAAATTCTTGTCCTCTTCCGATTCTATTACCATTCCCTTTCTAGTTATTTGCTCCCAATACCTTGGTTACTTTGCCAGTTTTCTCCATAATATTCCAGACCCCTCTAGCCTATTATCTGCATCTCTTTTCTCCATTCTCGTGCTAGTCTGGTTCTTAGAATACATGTGAGAACCCACTTCCAGATACCAAACTGGGCAACTGAGATGATAACCTGCTACTGAACCACCACTAACTGAAACTGAGGAGTTCTCATTCACAATCAGAGATCAAGATAGTTCATCAAGGGGTTCCACTAGACTCCTTGTTGTTGGTGCAGATGTGAATTGCAGACTTAGAGTGGCACAAGCAGTCTTTCCAGGTATGCAAGAAACAAGTGTTATCACTGTTATATATTTGTATGCATATATCTAAGATGCCTGATATAAATAAAATGTGTGTGTGTGCATGTGTGTGTGTGTGTGTGTGTGTGTGTGTGTGTGTGTGTGTGTGTGTGTGTGTGTGTGTGTGTGTGTGTGTGTGTGTGTGTGTGTGTGTGTGTGTGTGTGTGTGTGTGTGTGTGTGTGTGTGTGTGTGTGTGTGTGTGTGTGTGTATATATACATATATATATATATATATATATATATATATATAGAGAGAGAGAGAGAGAGAGAGAGAGAGAAATAACTATGAGTCACACTACAGTCATAGAGAAAGATTGGAGTTTGCTTTGAGTGTGGGTGGAGTCAGCCAACTGTTCACTAAAGTTTTTTTTTTTTTTATGAAAACCATTTTAATTTGCACTTTTGAAGAGACTGTTCTTTCTTGATGTGCCTAGGCCCCCATACATTGTTTTCAGCAAACCAAACTCAGTTCTATGATATTCATAGTTTGTCCACAGGCCTCACTATATCCTTTCTCAGTGGATACCGGAGCAGTGGAAACCGGAGCACCCAGAAAAAACGGACACGAATGCACGGAGTACATGCAGACTTCACACAAAAGACACCCCAGCCGAGAAGCAAACCAAAGAACCTCTTGCTGTGAGACGACAATGCTACTGCTGCACCACTATGCCATCTAATGTATCCCCTATGGGTCTCTGGAATGTACCAGTAGCTAGTATACATAATGCTAAACATACATTTGTTTCCACTGTGATGGGTTCTCCAAAATTTCCTTGTGGCCTGAGGTGGGGGCAGTAGAAGTTGCATATTTCCTCCAATGTTTCCCTGTCCAGCGTTTACCTCACAACAATTTCTGTTTCATGCAGCCACTAATATGTTAGATGGGATCTAAAATCCCTCTTTCTTCTTCTGGCTCAAGGTCTGGCAACAGCAGCACCCTGAATTAAAGTCTGTTGCACATTTACTATAATACGAGCAGCAGCAAGCCCTAACATGTTTTTTAAGTGTAATCATGCCTGTATTCCATAGAGATTTGGTGTACAAAGCAAAATCCAACACTGAGTGTACGATTGCTTTCTAACTTTCTGTATAGCTCTACCATGTTGGATTGGTTAATTAACATGTACTTCGGCTCTTTATGCTTTCATTAGCATATTCTGCTGTTTCTGTCAAAGGAAAAATATACTTTAAAAATGATCAATACACGGTAGGTTCAGGTTAAGGCACTTTAATCTTGCAGCAAGGAGACAAAAACGTGCTAATACAGAGTTTGTCTGACTAGAATCAGGAAATGCTAGCATTTTTATACATTTTCTAATAAGACATTGCCTACCAAGCTGACGTAGTAAATCACAAGTTTTAACATCATCATTTCGTAGTGCTTGTTTATATGATTTTCTGCTTGTACTATCAATTTTTGTGAGAAACTTCCTAAGAAAAACAACGTGGCCTTGGCTACCACTGGTTAGATATATGCAATGTTACCATTCAAGGTACTATGGCTAATTTGAGCACAAAGCAAGTATAGATTGCAGTTCATTTCTCCAACAGTCCTTTGTCTGTTTTATCTCTTCCATCTGCAGCTGTGCATGTTCTCATACTTTGAACAGAGCTAATTGTTCAAAATCATTACATTACAGAATATGGCATTGTTCATTCATTGCTTTCTGACCTAGCAGATGATCACCTGCTTCTCAAGTACATTTCCAAAAGGTATAAACATGAATTTTGCTGTGCTAGCAGTTACTAGGTCAGAGGGCATCTTGCAAGTTTCAGAAAGCACACTGCAGTTTCAAAAGCATCTTTTAGTCTCATATGAAATTAAGCTGTATATAAAATAGTGCATATAAAATAGAATGAAAAACGTGTTAACTCATTTAGTTTCTAATTAGCATTAAGCACACACATTAATACATATTTTTCTGACATTTCCCCCCTGTTAATATTTTTTAATTCTATTTTCAAAAGAATAAACAGTTTGCTTCTTTTCCTAACCTCTTCCATTCAGGATTTGCAGTTAAGAGAGTAATTCAGTTTAAACTTATGAAAGTGTTTCACTTTTCAACAATTCTTCAATTTCAGTACTTTGATACAAAGTCTCAGAAACTGATATATTTATAAAATCTTTGATTAACTTTTTCATGCAGGGAATTCCACAACAAATGCATGCTCCTAATAGGAGTAATCCCACACAAATGGCAATCAGGCTGTTCATTAGGATGAAACCCCACCCCCCCAAACAAATTCTGAAAAAAATCCATCAGAGGGTTTGGGCCTGGTTTGGTCATGGTCGACACTTGCTGGATCACCTCAAGATGGTTGTTTATTTCGTGCTGGTTGTCAGGAATATATGAACAGCATTCTTCTTTGATTAAAGCACACGTACCACCTCTCGCCGCTAGGGTGAAGTCGAGAGCCATGCGGTTCTGAAGCACCACAGTTCTCATAGCATTCAGTTCATCAGTCACTAATTCGAGAGCAGAAAAAGTTGCATTGCTCATAACTTCGAGACGTTTGGACAGTTTTCTCAGCTCCCAAATCGATTTCACTGCGCCATATGCAGGGGCTATGCCTGCCCATGATATAATGGTGTCACTCAAGTCCATGTGTGTCAGTTTATCTTTGTTTTTTATGGAGTTATGGTTTCTTCATCCTGCTTCGATTTGTCCTACTGGATTCTTGGGTCTCTTAATTGGACTTCTAGGTTTACTGCTGACCTCTCTGATGCTTCGAATTTTTCCCTGAAGCAAAGCTGCAGTGTGTCGTATGGCCAGAACCAGGTAACCCAAAAAACAACTGCCGGACCAATTCTCAGGTAGCCATTTATATGCTTTTTTCCCACAAATAAAATAACAATTCTCTACTTTAGTATTGATATAAGCTTGCCCTGCATGAAACATTTTCTTGTCAATAATAGAAAGCTGCTTTAAAAGAACAAGATTATGTTGTATCTCATCAACATTTCTATGCATTTTCGCGAAATATGCATCATAGTTTGTGTCACAAATAGTTTTAGTCTTACTGGTTTTAATATAATATTTATAAGAAACAGTCACATTGCAATTGCTCCAACCCACCTGAATAGTGTCATTCTTGTAAAAACATACAATCCCTTTTTGTGTAACAGGTAGGTACAATGCTATTTTGTCTTGTGATTTCACAGGTGTAGTATCAAAAATTAAGTTTTCCCAGGTCTCATTGACCCCTAGGGGGGCAGCAGTCATTAATAATCCCCCGTATGCTGTTGGTATAGCTGTGCAAATCCAGCAGTTCTAAACATTAAAAGTCTCAGCATACACATATTTAATTGCTTGGTAAGTGTTAAAGTTTGGATGCCAGTCTATGAGTAATGCATCACGTTTGATCAGTTCAACTCCTGTGGCTGGGAAAAGGAAAGGCCACAGCAAAAAGATCAATGTTATCAGTATAGCTATCAGAATAATCATGCAAATTTTCTGAGGTTGTTCTGCATCTCTGTTTACTCTATACCTGGTCATTTTGTTCTCGTTGTGCAACAGTAACAGGGTTTTTGTCCAGTTCAAAGTTCTTAACCAGTTTACAATGTGTCAGATGAATCCAGGACGCTCGCTCTGTGATCTTGACTGCAGTGGGTGTTGATAGTAGTACCTGGTACGGTCCTTCCCACTTCGGAGAACTCCAGTTCTTTTTATTCACGACCTTCACCCAGACCCACGTGCCTGGGGCTATTGCTGCCTCTGATGGTCTGGTTTGTTCTTTATCTGAAACAGAATTTAACTGCAAAAGTTTGTTATTCAAAAATCGCCTCATATACTCTGCAAGTGAACTGTCAGCCTCCTGCTCTGCAGGCATGAGAGGTTTCCACTGAGGTGTATAATATGCCCTCTCAAACAGAATTTCAAAAGGAGTTAACCCTTTTGCATTTGGAACAGTTCTCATGCTCAGCAGTGCCAGAGGTAGACAGTGCACCCAGTTCTTTTGTGTCTCACTAATCAATTTCCTAAGTTTGTTTTTCAAAACCCCATTGTGCCTCTCTACTAATCCTGCAGATTGGGGGTGGTATGCGCAATGATTTTTCAGAGAAATCCCAAAATAACGGCTGAGTTGTTGTATAGTTTGATTTACAAAGTGTGTGCCATTGTCACTATAAATCTTTTCAGGTATGCCAAATCTAGGAATAATTTCTTTAATGAGGACTTTTTCAACAGTAGCTGCATCTGGATTTTTAGTTGGAAAAGCTGCCACCCATTTGGAAAACATATCTATAATGACGAGGCAGTACTTCTTATTTTCGCATTTGTTCAGCTCTATAAAATCCATACAAATAGTATGGAATGAATACGGTGGTGTAGGGAAACTCCCTTGCTTAGGTTTTAATGCCCCTTGTGCATGATGCTTGTTACAAACATGGCATGCTGCACAAAAGTTTTTTGTGTAGTTTGTAAATCCATACGTCATAAACACTCGATTCACTAACTGTACAATCCCCCCTGTTGAGACATGGCACTGCCCATGGCTCAACAAAGCTGCATATCTAAACACAAGTTAGATGGCAAAATCGGTTTCTTCTCTTTGGAGATGTACAGTCCCTTCTCAAGGATTGCTCCTCGTTTTATCCACTTTTGTTTTTCTACATTTGTAGTAAGTGTCTGCATTGTTTTTAACATTTCTAAGTCTAAAATCTCAGATGGTTGTAATTCCTCACTCAAAAGAAATACTTCTGAAGCTGAAGCTGCTTGTTTTGCAGCTGTATCAGCCCTTGCATTACCTTTTGAAATTCTATCCTGTTGCTTGGTATGAGCTATGCATTTACAAATAGCTACTTTCTGAGGTAACTGAATAGAGTCTAACAAGTCTAAAATAAATTGCGCATGATTAATTGGTTTACCAGTAGATATTATCATTCCTCTATTTTTCCATTGCTGCGCAAAAACATGTACAGTAGAAAAAGCATACTGACTGTCAGTAAAAATGTTCACTCATTTACCTTTTGCCAAGGTACATGCCCTTGTCAAAGCAATCAATTCTGCTGCTTGTGCAGATAAGTTGTGTGGTAAAGACTTTGCTTCTAAAATCTCAGTATCAGAAACTACTGCATACCCCACTAGATTCTGTCCTGTAGGACTCCTCCTGCATGAGCCATCCACATAGTATGTCACCTCGGCATCATCCAAGGGAACATCTGTAAGATCTTTTCTAGGTAGTGTCTTTTGCTCAATCTCCTGCAGGCAGCAGTGTGGTTTGCCATCTGCAGGGGTTGGGAGCAAGGTTGACGGATTCAAAGTTGTGTATCATTCAATTGTCATATGAGGTTGGCTCAACAGTATAGTCATACAGGAAAGATGTCTAGCAGGAGAAAGATACGCTACTTTTTCTTGCAGTAAAATAATCGCGACTGCATGAGGCACTCTCAATGTGAGAGGGTGGAACAACACTACTGAGGCTGAAGCCTGCACTGCCATTGCAGCTGCGACTACTGCTTGTACACAGTGGGGCAGGGATCGCTCCACTGGGTCTAGCTGTGATGAATAGTAAGCTACGGGGCATTGTTTGTCCCCATGCTGTTGTGTTAACACTGATGTCATATAACCTTGCTTACAATCTACAGTTCGGAAAAATCGTTTATGATAGTTTGGTAATCCTAAAACTAATGAAGAAGTTATCAGTTGTTTCAATTTGCAGAAAGCTGATTCTGCTTCTGGTGTCCACTGTAATAAATCTTGTGCTGCCATGGGCTTTTTGAATATCAAGTTGGTCAGTGGAGCAGATTCCAAGGCATAGTTTGGAATCCAACTCCGACAAAAGTTAGTAGTACCTAGGAAGGACATCATTTCCTTCTTGGTAGTTGGTTTAGGTGCTTGTAATATTGCTGTTTTTCTGTCTTCATCTAATATTCTGCCTTCTTTGGATATTACATATCCCAGGTATTTGATCTGTTTTTCCAAAGTTGCAGTTTGTTTTTGTTTACCTTGTGTCCTTGAGTGGCTAAAAATTGTAGTAATGCTATGGTATCCTCTCTGCATTCTTGCTGGGTGGGGGCTGCCAGCAGAATGTCGTCTACATAAAGTAAAATCTGACTGCCTTTTGTGGGATAAATCCCAGGTTACTTGCCATTTCCTGTGCGAATATTGTTGGACTTTCACAATATCCCTGTGGTAGTCGCGTATATGTATACCTTTTCCCCTGAAATGTAAATGCAAACCAATGGTGGCTGTCAGGGTGTATTGGTATTGAGAAAAATGCATTGCTAATATCTACCACAGAAAAATATTTTTGTTGAGGTTTCAAATCATTCAATAAAGTGTGTGGATCTGGCACCGTAGGTGCCCTGGGTATAACTGCGTCACTTACAGCTTGTAAATCTTGGACCATACGCCATTCTCCATTTGCTTTCCTAACAGGAAATAAGGGTGTATTACCTGGTGAATCAGGAGATTCTATCAAGACTCCTTCCTTAAGTAAGGCTGCTATTATAGGTTTGATTCCTATTTCTGCATCCTTTCTCAAGGGATACTGTCTCTTTTGAGGTCTAAATGCTGATTTTGGCGTGATAGTAACTGGTCCTGCTGTACGATTAAGTCCTACATCTGATTTCCCTGTTGACCAGAGAGTCTCTGGTATGTCTCGTAAGGCTTTTTCCTCTTCCTCTAGTAAGAGTGCTACTCAGCTGTCCTCACTTGCCTGTGAGTGTACAGCTAGGTGTGTCTGCGTTATCCAATTTAGTTTCTGATTTTGTACTCCCTGTTCGGAAAGTTCTAACTCTGTCTGCTTTTCCCACCTCGTGACTTTTTCTCCTAGGTCTGCCCACTTCACATTTCTATCTTTAGTTAAACTCACATGTGGTAATCAATTAGATTTGTAAAGTGCTAGGAATTCCTGGGGCAAAGAACAGCTCACTACACTGTTTCCTTCTGTGTCCCAGTACAAATTTCGTAATACTAATCTGTTAACATGGTTTTTAAACAGTTCTTGCTCATATTCTTTATCAGGTCCTGGGTTGCTACAGTAATATAGAGTGCAATGCAACAAATGCTGTTTATCAGTGTCAAGGGAAGGGGATTTACTGATGGCTACGTTCATTAGTTCTTCGGTTACTGCCCCTGGACCAGTCGTAACTAAGTCCTGGCTGTACCAATAAAATGTTTCACCCTCCGGTCACACTACAAAAGTATCCATTTGTCGCTGTGTTTCCATACCCTGCATAGTTGGAACTATGGCTATGCCAAATATCTGCATTAGGTCTCTGCCTAAGAGATTCACTGGGCATTTTGCAAAAACAACAATTTTGCTTTTCTGGGTCATCCCTGAAACTGGGTCAGTTATCGCTATGTTGTGGGAGAGTGGCTCCCGATACAGCTGTCCATTAGCTGCTTTCACTAATATGTAGTCAAGTGATTCTGAATTTTCTGGTAGTTTGGAAGGATGTATCAGGGTCCGTGAAGCCCCTGAGTCACACAGGAATTTAACTTCCCTCCCCTCTACCAGAAGTGTAACTTCCAGTTTTGTGTCTGCTAAGTAGAGCTCTAGGCTCAATAATGCTAAGTCCAAAATTTCATTTTCTTCATTATCTGTGATTTCATGCACATCCTCTACCTCTTCTATCACGTCCTCTACCCCTTCTACTACATTTGTACTTGTCTTTTCTTGTTTATTCCTTTTCAGTGATTCTTGACTATCATATAGTCAGTCCTCAGCCTCCTTGTCTTCTGTGGTTACCTTTTTATTCTGCCTGCAATCCCTTGCTAAATGTCCCTTTTTCCGGCATTTAAAACATTCACCTCTTTTCTTTCTCTCTTCAAAGTCCTCTGATCGTTTATCAGATTGTTTGTTTCCCTGGGTATTTTTCTTACCCTTCTTCCCAGTTTGTACTACAAAGACTTCTGATCCATCTTCTACTGCAAATACTTGAGTTTTCTTTTTCTTTTTACTATTAAAATGCCTTTCGGCATGTCTTGCATATTCAAGTAATGACTGTAATCTACTTGTATGATGATCTACCATGAGATTTGTAATAATGCTGCTAATGGGTGCAATACTGCCTTTCAAAAATGCATTCTTCAGCTGCTGCTCATATGGGGAATCATGTGTTTGGTCTTCAGGTACCTGCATTCCACAATGGTTATTAAAACATTCTAATAATCTGGCATAATATCTATCAACAGTTTCACCTTCTTGTTGTATGCATTGATTAATGCAAGTCCAATCAGCCCTAGGCTTCCATTTCTCAGAGATTCGGTCTGTCAGACCTTTCACTCTGTTGTCCAGTTCTGCGTTACTATGTGGGAGTGGTCTAAGCTCTGCGTCATGGGGATTCTAGTTGCCACTGATCATGTGCCAATCTGGACCTATGATTTGTCTGACTACTTTCTCTACTTCCTCTCCATTCAAATGGTAACTTAACCTCATGCCCTGTAAGTCTTCTAAGAATTTTCTAAAATTAACTTTTGGATGGGGAATTCCCTCTGTGGCTTTCCGGATGTCTTCCGGTGTCCACGGTCTATATACTAGGAGAGTTGGGTCCTGTCCTGCCTGTCCTGCCTGCGGATTTGGTACTTCTATGAGTGGACATATCTCTTCTTCACTCATAGCCTGTGAATTTTCATTTATTTCATACAATTCAATATCCCCTCTTAAGTTGCATGCTCGAGACCTGGTCTCGATAGGATCTCTGACAAACGGTTTTGGTTTTGCAGGAACAGCTGGGTTTAGCAGAGGTGGATCAGCTTGTCCACTTGCTTCATATTCTGGTAAGGGAAGTGGAGGGGGCAGAGGGGCTGTTGCTATTACCAAGTTATTGTCTTCTTTATCTAAAAACATTGCTTTTGAATTTTTAATCTTTTGTTCCCTGCGGTTCGCTTCCTCAAGCCACCTGTGTGCCTGAGGGACTCCTAATTGTTGTTGCTTTTTTAGCAGACCTTTTGAGTCTGTTTTAAGTTGACTAACAAGTTTAATAAGTGAAGGTTTATCTAAATTACCATCAAATTTGTATTTATTAACCCATTTTGTATAATACCTAACATTATCGGCACGCTGTAATTGCATATATTTCGCGTCTTCGGATAAGGGCGGGTCTCGGGAACTTTTTGTGCACTGATTTCCCATGTTGCCTTAGCTAAGTTAGAAATTGTTACGTAACCCTTTTTATCACGTGGTACCACAATTTTCACCTTTTCACAGTTTATCTAGAATAACTGCCTACCTATTCTGTTTCCCTGATCTATGACAAGACGGCAATCTTTTTTGTCCCTGATCTGCACATGCAAATCTCCCTGACAAAAACAATAATACTGTAACAAGTCCCTGATCTAAAACAGAAAAAGGTAAATTCCTCCTTACCTGAGCCTCCGTGTCTTGATCCCACCGGAACATTGACTCGTCCTCCGATCACAGATCAGAAACAGTGGCTGGCCTCTTTTGAACGACAATTCATTCGGAGGTCTTTCAAAGCAGAAGAACCGATGTGGCCTCTTTTCCATACGGGTTCATGCCACTGTGCCCAATTCTGACCTGAGCTAGAGTGAGAGATATATTTCCGGCTCGAAGGACTAATCTGTCAAAGGAAAAATATACTTTAAAAATTATCAATACACGGTAGGTTCAGGTTAAGGCACTTTAATCTTGCAGCAAGGAGACAAAAACGTGCTAATACAGAGTTTGTCTGACGAGAATCAGGAAATGCAAGCATTTTTATACATTTTCTAATAAGACATTGCCTACCAAGCTTACGTAGTAAATCACAAGTTTTAACATCTTCATTTCGTAGTGCTTGTTTATATGATTTTCTGCTTGTACTATCAATTTTTGTGAGAAACTTCCTAAGAAAAACAACGTGGCCTTGGCTACCACTGGTTAGATATATGCAATGTTACCATTCAAGGTACTATGGCTAATTTGAGCACAAAGCAAGTATAGATTGCAGTTCATTTCTCCAACAGTCCTTTGTCTTTTTAATCTCTTCCTTCTGCAGCTGTGCATGTTCTCATACTTCGAACAGAGCTAATTGTTCAAAATCATTACATTACAGAATATGGCATTGTTCATTCATTCACATGCACGCTGTCCTTCCGGCTATAGAACGCTGGGTAACTAGTTGTAGTGCGTTGAAAAATGCTCGAAAGTAAAAAGCACAGTTCAAGTTTCAACAAACAAGTCAACGATCCTTCAGCTGAGTAACTAGTTGTAGTGCGTTGAATAACACTCAAAGATAAACAGCACAGTTCAAGTTTCCACAAACAAATCAACGATCCTTCAGTGAACCAAAGTTCTTTTAATAATAAAAATCACAGTGAGCGCTTTCGCCAATAGGCTTCTTCAGACTGACAACAAATCACTTACATGCAAGCATTTAAAAACCTTAGTCTAAAATTTCATTGGTTACCCAATTAACAAATATTTAATTAATGAGCACCATTATAAAGTGCATATTGCAACAGTTCACGTCAATAAAAACATTCATTATACCTAATGTTACATCGAATGCATCTAAACTAAGTTTTATGTACTTCAAGAAAGTATATGTTCACAAAATGTGACATAATCTCATAAAAGGTTTTCAAAAAAAGGCAGGAGTGCATTATGTAAACTACGGGAATAAAAAAAATGTAATCACAGAAATAAATGAATATAAATCAAAACAAGAAAAATATACTTCTTGTAAATCTGTAGGAGTAAAAGAATAGTATAAATTTGTAATATTTACAAAATATAAGAAAATGTGGAATAAATAATGCAGATTACAGGAACAGAACAGAAAGAAATGTATAAGGCAGTCAACAAGTAAAAATACATACTGCAGAAAAGCTGATAATATAGAGAATAAGTGGAATAAATCATTTTATAGCCACTTAAGGAGTAAGATAAAGAGATGGGCAGTAAAGATAAACATTTAAGCAGAAAATGTAGCTCTGCTTATTAAATGTTTCTACTGTAAATTTATAAGGGATGAAGGGAGACATTCACCAAGTCCACCTTTTAGAAGTGCCAAGGAGAGGGATATTGACCTTATTCCATACAGAGAAGGATTCTCGAAGTACTGCAAAATATTAATGTTGAAGAAGATAGTAAAACTTCATCTAATTTGCCATAGAATTCCCCAAAGACTGAAGAGTTAGAGATACCTAAGTAACCTAATTACAAAGGTGGACAGAAACTGAATAAGTTTGCCAAACACTGGAAAATAACAGATGTGATTCTCTTTCACAGGAGTCAGAAGCAGAGATAGCACAAATGCTAAACCCTATTTACTTTGCAGACTGACCTCATTAGTAGGGAAAATCATAGACTCATCACCGAAGGAAATCATTTTTGACTCTATAAAACGAAATTGACATAGAAGTGAGGGAACACAAGTTTACAATAGAAAGGTTATGATATCAGGTAAACCACTGATATCACAAAAGGAAATAATCCTTACTCTAGAATGCAAATATGCACAGCAACAAGGAATCATGAATTCACAATGGAAAGGACACGACAGACAAAAAAATGTGGAGCCATTTCACTGGATAATTAGGCTATAGGATTAGGAACACATGTAAGTAATTTTCACTCTAAATGTCAATGGGTTTACTCCCTTCTTTGTAAATTCCATAAATAAAGTTGACAGAAAGATTTGGAATAAGTCATATGGTAGTAGCTTTGGTAATATACTGTCTAGTCATTTGGAAAACCAAGTGCCATGCTTACTGCTTTTCCTGTTTAATTTGTCAACTCTGGTTTGCTGATGGTAAGCATTTATTACTGATTTTATTATGTGGTGCCATATATATTATAGAAATTTAATTTTGATTTATTAAGTCTTTTGCAAAAGATTGCTATCCAGAATAATCTACATTAACAAAAAATGCAAAATGGGTTGTATTAGAATAACTTTTCAGACTTTATCTGTACTCAGCAGATATAAATTTAAGAATCCTGCATTACTTCAAGTGTGCATTCACTCAATATTGGTATCACTACAAATTTCAAGTCAACGACATATTTGATAACTATTGTCTAATTTTCAGAATCTATATGAGCCCTTGTCATACTGTTCTGTTAATAGAGATGGTAAGTGACAAAGCCAGTAAAGCTGCAATGGATGCAAAAGGAAATTATAACTGAAATGACATGGAATATCATGTGTATATACTGACCTTTAATGAAACACAATCAGATGTGTGTTCACATTTTGGTTAGATATGTTTCTGACTTTCATTAGAATTATATACAAGGTTCAGGATGCATAATCATTTTGTTTTTACTATTGGTCCACTTACATTATTGCATTGTAGTCACCACTGTAAAGGATGGCTTACTAATTCTGCTTGCCAACACGGCAATCCACACTTACTATGCCTGACATATTCTTCTTGTTTCCTTTCTAAACCTACAACATACATTGCACAACAACAACAGCTGACAATGAAATATTTTTCAAAGCACGTTTACGATATTTCTGGAAGCCAACTTCTGGAATCAACTATGAGAAGCTGTCAATGAACCATTGCAAGAACATAGTAAAACAAGGAAGTCAACATGACTATTTATATGGAGTGATGAGGTATTATATGTGTTTTAACATATGTTGTGTTATCTTGTCAACCATACCATTTCTCACAGATAAAATTATGTTGCTTGTCAAAATGAAGGTGTGCCCCTTATCCATTGCTTGACAAACATTATTCCTTTCTAAGCTGTACTATGGCAGCATATTAACTATCTTAAAAAAATCATGTAAAGTCACCTACCTCTGGCTATGCACCAGGCATCAGACAAATGCTTCACATGTTGTTGGTTATCTCATTTATTTTTTTCCTGGTAGTATCTGCTTGTTGCCAGACTGCCTATTGTTACATGTTTTTTTTGTTTTTGAACAGGGCACAACAGTAGCTGTTCTCCAAGTTTTGGGCATACACCCAGTAGACAGACTAAGAAGGAATGATTTACAAGTGGGCAGGGTAATGTAGTGTGAGAGATGTGCTGACCAACTGGGCCAATGAATAGTGTGCAAAACCAGTGTCCTAGCTGAGAAGAGGAAAAATAATCTGTCTCCACAGCACTGCTTCCCTGCTGGATCTGCTTCCCTGCTGGATCAACAGGAGGGATATGTGAGGCCTTATAATTGATCACTGGGACCAGCACTCTTCACCAAATACATAAATTCATAACTTGACCACTGTTTGGGACTGAGAAAAGCAATGACCTGATGACCAGTTGGTGGCTTATACTGAGCTGTGCTTACAGTGCTGGTTTATAAACTGCCACTCATAATGAGGACTGCAAATTCTAGCCTTGAGATTGCTTAACTATTCAGCAAGGATTGCTATGTCACAAAACGTAGTTTGCTACTCAGAAACAAAGTTGCTGACTGCCAAGCTGACTGGTACTGTACTGGTATCAGGTGAGACATAATGAGCTGAAGAGCTTGATAAAAGGCCAATTAAGTCAGTTGATAAACTGAACAAAGAAATAAAACCCATTTTGCATTTAACAATACTGTGGTGTTTTTAGACACCATATGCTAGAACTTTGATATATACCTGCAAGTCATATTTGGTTTAGCAAATTGCAGTTTTAAATTTACAAAACATTCATTACAGCCACCTAGCTCTATCGATGAAAACAGCTTTTCCTGAGTCACCTAAAGTTTATAGTAAGTGACATATGTCTGTGAATCACAGCTAGCTAACTGACCTCACATTTAACTTCAGCTACTCCCTCTGGCTACTTACAGGGTTCTCAGAAATAGGGCCTAAATCTCTGATGAGGTGAAATTTAGCTAATATACTTCAGAATCCCATGAAAGCATGAGTGCTACTATTATACAGAATTTCAAGACAAAATAAGAAAGTAGCAAATTGTAAACCACAAAATGTAGTATTTGAGCTAATAAAATGGATACTTCTACATTTATATGTACATATAACTAGAAAAAGATACACTTCTGACTCAGCATTACCATTATCAAATTTATACCATGTTGCTGAGTTCACATACCTTTCCAGATCTTGGCAGTATCCATGCTTTTTTGGATTATAAATTTATCTAGATCATATACATGGGAGGTGCAGTGGTGTAATGGTTAGCATTGTCACCTCACACCAAGAGGTTCTCCAGTTCAGTTCTCAACTGGGGTGCTTTCTGTATGGAGTCTGGATGTCCTGCCTGTGTTCATGTGGGTTTCCTTTGGATGCTCTGGTTTCCGTGCACATTACAAAGACAAGCATCTGGAGTATTTCTCCCTGGGCCTCTGCTGAAAATGAGCTCTGTCGCAGCTGGGCTTTCCTGTTAAAACAAAATGTTAAATAAATGTAGGTTTGTATGAGAAAACCTGTGCCTTTGTAACAGAATGTCACCATGGGTGGATATCACTGATATTAAATTAAAGATGACAAAATGAAAGAAACAAACAAATTAATGCTAATGTCAGTTAACTAGTAGAATTGTCAATGAAAGTAAACCCCAAAAGCTAAAATCATGGAAAATAAAACTAACTGGAGTTACACTTGTTATTAGTACTGCAGAATGTAGATCTGTATAACTGGCCAAATTAAAGCTTCTTCTGTCAAGGATCATATATAGGTATGAACACAATTATCTATATTGAAAGTCCGTAGAGCAAATAAAAGTGATGAACATATATTTATAAGGTATAACAAATTATATCTTTATTCAGTGAAGTTGGTAAACTTTAAAAACTGCATAAGAGTACATTAAAATATGACTTAAATCTTTCCAGTGGCTGTCACTCATATATATTTCTCATGCATGCCTTAGGATGATTTTTGTATCTTTCTTCAGCATGCGAACTGTGCAACAAACAATACTCCCACTGGGTTACTACCTACTGAGCCAGCCACACTCCTGACAAATGAAGACTAAAACAGAGGCCTGCAAAGGTAAGACAAACAATTTAATGATGCCCAGTGGAATGTAAGAGAAGTGGTGAAGTATTAGAAATAATCTTACAGGATGACAGTGAACAAACCTATATTGCTTCAGAGCTGTCTTCACAAAGTTTATGATAGCAAAGAGGAAATAATTGTGTACCCCATGCCAAACAATTAAGTATCTAATGTAGTGTTTATTTATAATTGTTAACAGTGTATAAAAAAGGTCAATGAAATAATGCTATTTGAATTATGTCAATATCAACGATGAAAAAACTGCACAGCACATTATGCACCATTTTCTAGACATCACAATGATGAGAATGCATTTTGCACAGTGATTTTTGAAGTATTATGACAGTTATTATTTTAACTCATCAAAATTAGAGCTGCTTTATTATGTTTCCTAATTTCTCTCAGAATTCACTGTTTATAGCACAGTAACATCTGACAAATGCAGATTTACAGCAGGATACACTGTGAACAAATCGATGCCAGGACAACACCCAGATGTAAATAAATTACTACTTTGACTTTAACTACCAGTATTGTTTTTAAATATCTGGTTGGTTCATCACTGTTCATATCACCGAATAATATTTACCTCATTTGCAGATCTCTTAGTTTCCAAACAGATGATGCTGTGAAGCTGGTCCTGAACTAAATGAACAGTCTCTCTTTATATTTAGCTATTTGTCTGCCTGTCTGTCATCTACATGTCTGTCTCTTTCATGAGGAGCTGCAAAGGTTTTTAGTACACCTTCCCCCCTTTTTGGGTCAACAAGGAAAAGGCACAGGAACACACTGTGTATTTTAATGATGTCATTTCTTATTTATAGACTCATAGAGTTTACAAGACAGTCAGTGCATGGATCATAATCACTTTCCTAATACTCACCATCACAGGTCATCTCTTGCCTCCAGCAGGGCAAAAACATTTAGGCCTGGGATGAATTTATGGCCGTCTATTCAATTGTCAAGGTTTGCCTTAAAGAAAATAAGGGTATCACTGTTTTATAAGCAATGGAAGATTGTTCCAGTAATGGGGAAGAACTCTGTAATAAATCTGTTCTTTGCTGACAGAGATTCAAGTCCATAGTTTCAGTGTCACTGGAGACATTTGATTTGTGGAGGTATAGAAGTCTGAGGATGGCTGGGTCCTTAACAGCATATACTGAGTCAACAGATATTGCCAACATACTGGTAGGCAGATTCAATGCAAACTTTACCCCTCTCTCTCTCCCCCTAAAGGACCAATCTCAATACCGGAAGAATGCCAGGCACCCTGCATTACTGCAGCACAGGATAAAGCTGCACTGTCTAAGGCCAAGAATAAATCTTCCATGGGACCCATAAATACCCCTGGCTGTGTTCTACATGAATTACAAAGTGAACTGGCACCATATCTGTGTGCTCTGTTCACTCGGCTCACCTCAGGCTTTGTTCCTACTGAATGACGCACTGCTACAGTCATCCCTCTCCATAAAGGAGGAGCAACTACAGACCCTAGAAATTATCACCCCATTAGCCTGATGCATCTGATATGTAAGGCTATGGAGCGCATCATCATGGACTTAATTAACAAGGATATAGGGAATCTCCAAACTTTAGAACCCACGCAATTTGGTTTTGTGAAAGGTAGATCATGCTTGCTCAAGCTGGTTGACTTCTTTTAGTCAGTCACCAGAGTGGTGGTTAAAGGTAAGGTAGTTCATACAGCCTACCTCGATCTGGCCAAGGCCTTTGATACCATTCCTCACTCAGGAATTATTGATAAACTCACCAAACTAGGCATCAACCCCTATATCGTTAGGTGGGTTGCAAACTGGCTCACAGATGCAACACACAGTGTGAAGGTCACAAACTCCAAGTCAGACTGCTGAACAGTCATGAGTGGAGTCCCACAGGGATCGGTCCTGGGTCTCCTCCTGTTTAGCATCTACTTCTCAGAAGTCGTGGACAACACAGAGGGATGCTGGCTGACCAAATACACAGATGGCTGCAAGCTGAGAGCCATTATTAACTCCCCAAGTGATGCAGACATCCAACAGAAAGGCCTCATTGAGACCAATGACTGGTGTATCGAAACCATGGCCTTAAGCTTAATGCCAAAAAATGCATCTTCATCCCCTTTGTGAAAAACTCAATTCCTACTAATTACCACATCGATGGGAGCCCAGTGAACACTGAGGGTGTTATAAGAGATCTGGGGACACAGGTTGAAAGCAACCTCTCCTTTGACCACCACATTGCCACTGTGGTCAGAAAGTCTTTCTATGTGGCACATATCATTACCAAGGGTTTTGCATCCAGGAAAAAAAGAGGTCATCATTTCGCTCTACTCTTCCCTCATTAGACCAATCATAGAGGATAATGCTCCATTTGGCATGTACCTCACTAGACACCTGCAACAGCTGGAGAGGCCACAAAAGTACCTCATGAAGAGGATCCCAGGCCTTAGACACATGTCCTACACAGACAGACTCAAAAAACTCCAGCTATTCTCTGTCTCATATCGTCTACTAAGAGGCAATCTCTACTTGACTTACAAAGCCATGTCTGACCCAGCTCTGTTAGAAATGCTACATCTAAAGAAATCCCAATCCCTCCACACCACACACTCAAGAGACCTTAACCTCATTACCACAATCAACAGAATATGCTGGAGGCACAGGTTCATAACCCAGAGACTGCCCATGCTCTGGAATAGACTTCCCATACATGTCAAGCAGAGCACCTCACTGGCCCTCTTCAAGAGAAATCTTGATGAGTGGATGGGAAATAGAAAATTCACCCCGGGGATCACTCCAGTCCTCTACTTGATAGAAGGACTGGGAACTAATGACAGGCAGCATAATGCCAGGGCACTTCAATGGGCTAGGCTTGTAAAGGCTCCAGGGCCATTAGCCTAGTACACGTCTGTGAACCTATGAACCTATAATAGACATAAATCACTATACAGAAGTTTATATGAGACAGAGTAGGGTGTTTGCATTAATGTGAACTAGAGAAAAATCTGAATATGTTGTATTTACTCTTGAAAGTCTGGAAGTTTAGGTTGCCAAAGACAGAAATAATGAATAAGTTTGTTTATGTCTGATATGAGTTTACTTGTATGTGCTTTTGTTTGCAGCCATGATTTTATTCTTTAAAAGAGGTTGTTTGCTTAACAGACAGTTTTGGAAAGTACTTTCTTCACTAAACTTTAACCTGAAAGGCTTCAAGATGTTAAAATGGTGGTGAATCCATGCATTATATAGGTTTTGAATGAGCCCTCCTGGAGGCAAGAGATGCCTTGTGGTGGTGAGTATACTACAAAGGTATCTTGGTGAATGTTAGATCAATGGAAATACCTATGACAACTGTATTCACCATCTGAAATAAAGCAGCATCTAAAAAAAAAAACAAGAACACCATTTGATGGCAGGATCATGGGCAATAAGCAATTTACCACTTAGGATCATAGGATCAGAAGAATTACAAGGCAAGTAAGTTGTGAGACCATTTGTATACTGCCATTATCTACCATCACGATGTACCTCCTGCTTTTATAAAGGCAATGCAGGCCATGCCAGGAATGAATTTGCAGATGCCCATCCAATCATCAAAATTCATCTTGAATCATGTGAGGGCATCACTCTGTTTTACATGTAAGGGCTGTTTGTTCCAAAGATGGGGTGAATGTTGGGCAACATAATTGTCTTCCCGGGTATTTTATTTATATCTAACTATAAAAGTATACAGCAAACAAAATTCCACTGCCTTTTGACAAATTAACAAACCAACCACAGTGATGAATAAGAATATTTAATAACAAAATGATTAAGTGCTTTCATCAGTATGTAACATAAGACTCCATCAGAATACTGTACATTAACAGTACAAAGGTTTGAAACTTCATGTCCATAGGGTACACAGAAATAATGTTAGGGGCTGCTGTTGCACTTATTCATGTGTATGTGCAGCAGGCCCAAGTCTATACTGCTACTGTTGCTAATAGACCTTGGCCAAGGAGGAGAAGGGTTTTTTGACACCATTTAACATGTCATGGTCTACATGATGTGGAAACTGTAAACCACTACAGCATGGATAGAGACACATACTACAGGAACTCTGCAACCTCTGTCGTTCTCAACTGAGATCAAGGGCAAATAGAGGGAAACCAATATCTGTGGAGACTATGGTATGTGTAGCTACAGAATCCTTCCAGAGACCTACAGGGGACATGCTGGGGGGGGGGGGGTGTCATAGTCATCAGCATCCTGGATCCTACATCAATTCCTGAATGCTATGCTACAACATGCCAGTGACTACATACATTTTCCCTGTACACCCAAGGACAGAGTCACTACTATGCAGGAGTTCTACCCTGTAACACACTATCTTGACGTCTTGCTTTCCATAGATTGCATGCACATTGAGATCAATGCACCACCCGGGAAATAGGGAAGGGTGTACATTAACATAAAGGGCTTCCACTCCATTAACTGCCAGGTCATGTGTAACACTAAGGGAATCATCCTGAATGTGTGTGATAGCAACTGTAGCAGATACCATAACTCCCATATCTGGGATAACTCTCAGCTCTACCAGAGATTTTCTAGGGGGGATATTCCACAAAGGACATTTATTGGGTGATGCAGGGTATGCACTTGAATCATGGCTGATGGCACCCATCAAAAATACACACACACACACACTGAAGAATGCTATAATGAGGCATATGCTCAAACAAGAAATATCACAGAGTGTGTGTTTGGACTTCTGAAGACATGGTTCAAGTGCTTAGATACATCTATGGTGCCCTGCAGTAAAACCCAGTACGTGTGCTGAAATTTTCACTGTCTGTGCTTTCCTTCACTATATTATCCTGAGAAAACAGCTTCAACAGGAACACCAAGGGGAAGGGGCAGACATCCCACCACCACCACTGGCAAGGTTAGCTTAGCCACATGCAGCTGAGGACTCACAGGGGGAACCACCAGCCAGTCTGGGTATAGGTAGCCATAGGCGTGCACAATATGCCACTGCCCTGGCCAACAAGCAATAGATAGCACACATGCTGGCCACCTATGTGGTACAGTTTTCATCCTATGCACATATATATAGTAAAATTGATGCAAGGCAATGCTAACAACCTTTACTTATGTGTTTAGTGGATATGTACTGTTAGCATCACACAGAGTCAAACCTGAAATATAACAATTATAACTGCAGGACTATTAAGTATTGCTGAACCTGGAATAGGAAAATAAATGGGTAAGAACATAAATGAATGGCAAATCCTTGCATACTGTTATTTGCTAATATACGTAAGTAGAAAGTGTGTGAATCTTACAGCAATGACATCAATATATCATAGGACTGACTTATGTCAATAGATGTCTGCTCTTTATTAACTAATAGGCCTCATGCATCAAAGATACAAAAACCTGTAAGAAAGCAGTACGATTTCCAAATTAGCACCAGAAATATATATATACTACGCACTCAGTCAGCTATGCATCATGTGCATCAGAAAAAAAGACTTATGTAAACCTGAATCCAAAAGACAGAAACAAGGGGGTGGCACGGTTATCATCATTTGCATAGGGTGTTGTTTGAAAGGGTAACACACCAGGTCTGACACAAAAGGTAGTGAGGTAGTGTAAGTAAGAAAGGCAGACAGAAATTTAGATAATTATCAAATGGCTAATAAGACAGAATGAGCTACAAGTCTCACGAATGACCAATATGCCTGTTATGTCTGTGTGCCTGTATGGGCACTCGAAGTGAAACGTGTGTGAGTGTCTGCAAGAACATAGCCAGGCTCTGTGTTAGTTCTACATCCTGCCCTGTTTGACAGGTGTGAGCCGTGCATGGTAGAGTTAACAATTCATCTTTGTCACCCCGGGCTGTGAGAACTGGCTCTCTCAGGAGTTGCACTGGAATGTCTGTGCCCATGATCAGATGTGAAGATGCTACTCAAAAATGACTGATGTCTGCTGGATGAGCTCTCCTCATGACTACTCCCAGGACCACACGCATGACCTACTTGTCTTGATGTGGACACTTCAACCATTGATGGAGCAGTGAAAGTATTGCTACTATAGGAGCATGATCGAGCATGACCAAGTTGGCTAACAGTAGATGCTGCTGCTGACCTTCATCCATATGGATGCTGTCCCCCTCCCAGAAGATGTTCAGTCACAGATACTGCCCATTCCATCATGTCATTCATCTGATCCATTGAATCATCCACATGATGGTGGCAGTCACCCACGTCAGCCTGCACCACATCTACGACCCTAGGCATGTCCTCAGAGGCCCTAGTGGAAAGTGCCTTTGACTCCATGATGGCCCTAAACATATATTAATTAGCATGTAGTGACACACCAAGATCAGGTGAAGGGTAGACAGCAGGTCTCCTCTAAACACCTCTAACAACCTTCCTGCATGGCATCTCACCACACTTTGACTATTGCCAGAGTTGACCGACACTGAAGTCTCAGTAATCACACTACCTTTATTAACTGTCTCACCCTCCACCTGTCCTATTTTTAAGGGCTCAGTGGAAAAGGTATGTGTAGGCATACTGACTGTGTCTGATGGAAATACAGGGGATGGCTGAATGTCAACCTCAGTGTTCAATTCAACCTCTGCATCCACAACTGTGCCTCTGTTTGGCCACCATCATCATCAGAAGCTACCGATACTCTGACATCAGGTGGTAAGAGTCCTCCAGTTCCACTGTCAGGATCACCTATGATAATAAGCAACAAACACAGGAACAAAATTAATACTACACTAAATATTAAAACAATGTATATGATAACAAACTAACACTGGCCTCACCATTGCAGATGGTACAGCAATACAGACACCCATTACACCTGACACATACAAATAAATGCATATATCTGATATTTGATAAATGTTCAACAATAAACAGCAACAAAAAGACATTTTTTGGTAAATATGTGCAGATGACTCCACACTTTGTAGGGTGGATGGTCCTGGAAGAAACAGCGAAAGGGAAGGACACAAATTAGGCATCACAATTGGAATAACAAAGGGGGACAGTGAATATACAATTGCCTATGTGTCCTGCAAGAATAGTTGTAACTGAAACTTGGCTGACACGTCCACCTCCAGCCTATGTGTAATGAACAACTATTTCATATACATCAATTAATTTATCAATAGGTACACAAAAAAATCTCCCTATGAAGTATTTGTCAAATTATATATTTTACTATACAAACAAATCTAGAACTTGGCATATGTAAGATTACATGGAAGTTGCTTTTTGGACACAGTTGTCCTCCCAGATACATCAACATTGACATCAAGCACATGTTGATGTACAGTTTCCAAAGGTCTATCTGGATATCTGACAGTGGACAGGAACTCTTCATATGGTGTCAGTGGCAGTTTGGTAGCAGCCCTACTCCCTGTAGCCAGCTGCTCATGGGCAACTGCAGCTGCTCTCCTTTGGGCTGATTAAATCATATCAGTAGTCCCATGAGTCACCTGATCATACGTCCCAGTGCAACCCCCTACTGCATTGACATTGTTCACTAATGGGTTCCAAATCTACATTTGGGGAGCCATATCCCTATATCCTCTCTCAAGCAGAAAGACACCATGGTGCTTGAACCTCTAGATTATCACTTCATTTTCAGAGTCACTGAATGGGGGGGGTATGTGGATTTGTAAGCTTGGGTGTCATAATCCTATGCGACATAAAATAGAGAAGGATATAACACCTAAATATCATCTAACCAAAGTCTTGCTTACATAAACATTAGTGAACATTAGGCAGTGTCAACACATTTCAGTTATTAAAACTGAATGTTATGTGGTTGTCCAACCTTACCCTCACTCATAAACCAAAGTTTGTCCAAACCAAGGAATTCTTGTGAAATATGTGCTTATATTTCCAAATTGGAAGTCATGCACTCTCCAGCCAATAAAAGAATAGCTGGTCAAGAGGAGAAGATCAACATCTGCACCACATCACATGGAACACATAGCCCTCCAGAACACCCATCATCACACCCCTCACTTAAAAACACAAATCACACATCCACCTTCATGGAAGCTGTCAATAGAAATCTACCCAAACAGCAGAGATCTTCAAGGCAGAAATGCACTCAGCCACCACAACACAGCACAAACAACAAGACACATAGCTCACCTAAACAGTGTGGCCCTCCACCTAAGCCCCAAAGGTAAAACAGCTTGCCCAGTACAATAATCATAGGTGACTCAGTAGTGAGGCACACTGATCTCACACAGGTTGAATAAGGAGAAGGTAACAGTCAGCTGTCTATCAGGTGCCAGAATCCGACACATAACATATGCACTCAGGTCACTCCACAAAAAGTACAAGTATGACTCTGTCATTGTCCATGTGGTTATGAATGACCTGAGATGCACCTCCCTGGACTACATGAAAAGAAACAGGGTGGAGCTCTCGGATTATGTGGCCCAAGCAGTTGTGACCCTAGCCCTGAGCAGCATCCTACCATTGCCCAGAATGAAACAAACAGAAAATTATTGACTTCAACAATTGGCTAGGTTTCTGGTGTAATTCTAAGGGGATCCAATGTCTGTCTGCTTGGGATTACATTATTGACAGACCTTGATGCTTTGCTAGACATGGCTTGCATCTGTTACCCCTGGGTTTCCGGGTACTGGCTAAGGCTTCAGCCACCCCTATAGTGCCTTTTTTAAGCAGTGTTCCAAAGACCAAATTACCACCATAACAGCTATAAATAAATGCAATCTGAGGGTTATGCTGCTCAACGCTAGATGTTTATATCTCAAGATGCACTCACTCAAAGCACTCCTCAAAATGGAGAACATCGACATTTGTGATGTAATGGAGACATGGTTTAAAGCAGCAGAAATCACCCCAACCCTACCAGGCTATAATTCATTCCACACCTTTCCGCCCCAGAACATGGACCAAAGCTCCAAAGGTGGTGGTGTCTCCATATTCATAAAGGATATGCACACCTCCAGACTAGTAGCCCAGCATAACGCATCTGAGATACTCTAGGTACAACTAACATTAGGGAAGCCAGTGATTCAGGATGTAGCCTGCTATAGGTCCCCAACCATGTCCCAAGGCTCTCACTCCTCATTTATAAGCAACCTGGAAACTATTAAGATCCAAACCAACACACTGTTATACTAGGTAACTTCAACTACCCCTCCATCAACTGGGAAAACTACTCATGCACCAAAGCACTGGCCCAATGCTTCCTGGAATTCATCAGTTTCAATGCTCTTGACCAGTTCATTCTTACCCCCGCAACATCCTTAACCTGGTTATTACTAACATGTGCAACCATTGATGTACACCAATAGTCAATTCCTCCCTGGTTAGATCTGACCACAAACTAATCACCATGAAAATCTACATCTCACCCACACCCCCTGCAGAGGTATACACCATGAAAAGCTTCTCCAAAGCTGATTTTGGACTTCTAAAATAGAGGTGGCTAACTTCACGGCACCGATCGCTTGTTGAACCTGGATGAATTTTTTGAGACTGTCACCAAGGCGCTGGATGAGGGAAAGTCAGTACATAGAGCTTACCTTTACTTGGCCAAGGCCTGTGACACAATCCCCCAGTCGGACATCATTGAAAAGTTAACACAGCTTGGCGTAAATCCCTATCTCATCAGGTGGGTGGCCAACTGGCTCACTGGCAGGACTCTCAAGGTCAAATTAGGTGCCTCCACCTCCGATAGCAGACCTGCCACTATTGAAGTTTCCCAGGAATCTGTCCTGGGACCCCTACTGTTTGGCATCTACTTCTCAGAGGTCCAGGCAAAGACAAAAAAAACTGTGGGTGACCACATTTGTGGACAACTGTAAGTGGGTACTGTTATTGACTCCCCAAATGATGTTAACATACTGCAAGAGGGTCTCACAGCAACTAATGACTGTTGCCAAAGTCATGCACTCAGCTAAATGCAAAAAAATGTATCATCATGCCATTCAGCAAAAACACAGCCACTACTGATTACCACATCAATGGCAACCCTCTAAGCACACAACCTGTGGTGAGAGACCTGGATACTGAGGTTGATAACAACCTCACATTTGACCATCATATAGCAGCAGTGGTTAGAAAAGCCTTTTACTTGGTTCATCCCATAAGTAAAGGGATTGCATCCAGAAAAAAGGAGGTTATTACCTCTCCATACTCCTCCCTCATTAGTCCAATAATTGAGTACAATGTCACATTTGGTATATACCTCTCCAAACATCTGCACCAACTGGAAAGGCCACAGAAATACCTCACAAAGAGAATCCATGGCCTCCAACATCTGTCCTGTGTGGACAGACTCAAATCACTATCACTCTATTTGGTATCATACAAATTGCTCAGAGGTGATCTGTGTCTTGCCTACAAGGCACTCTCGGACCCTGCCCTACTAGAGAAGCTCCATATCCTTAAGGCTAACTCCTTGTGCATTACCTGTTCAAAAGGCCTAAATCTAATATGCAACATCAACAAAACCTGCTGGAGAGACAGGTTCGTCTTCCAGAGGCTGCCCCATATCTGGAATAGACTTCCCATACATGTCAAACAGATTACCAACCCTCTTCAAGCGCAACCTTGATGAGTGGATGGGAAACCACAAATTTGTCCCAGGGTTCCACCGGTGTCCCTCATTGATAGGGGTGACAGGTGCAGACTAAGGATTCTTTTTTGAGATAAACTCCTGCCTAGGCTTGTAAGGGCCCCAGGACCATTAGCCTAGTAACCTCCTATGATCCTATGATCCTATGATCCTATGAAAATAGATACATGACTGCTGAATCATACACCAATGCACTGTACGAACACGTACATAAATGCATGGAACTAGCCATACCCAACAGAACCAAGACACTCTCTTCTAAAAATGGACACCAATCTGTTGGTCCCCTGCCATTAATAAACTCTACAACGGAAGGAAGAAACTGTTGCAGAAAAAGGTGGAAGTCCCAAGACTGGAAAAATTCCCTTATTACCCTCAACAAAAATGTGAGATCCCACCTCAAAACCTCCAAAGCCATCTATGAAGGCAGAATTGGGGCAGACACTAAAAAAAAACACAAAGCTTTCTATAGTTTTATCAAAAATCTCCATGACAATACCCAGATTTGCTCTGAGTTATTGCACAATGGTACCTCCTATACTGAGCCAACGGATATTGCCAACATACTGGCTAACAGATTCAGTGCCAACTTTACCCCTCTCCCCCTCAAAGGACCAATCTCAATACCAGAAGAATGCCAGGCATCCAGCATTACTGCAGCACAGGTTAAAGCTGCATTGTCCAAGGCCAATAATACAACTTCCATGGGACCCAACAATATCCCTGGTTGTGTTCTACATGAATTACCAAGTGAACTGGCACCACATCTGTGTGCCCTTCTTACTCACAGCCTCACCTCAGGCTTTGTCCTTACTGAATAGCACACTGCTACAGTCATCTCTCTCCATAAAGGAGGAGCAACTACAGAACCTGGAAATTATTGCCCCATTAGCAAGATGAGTCTGATATGTAAGGCTGTGAAAAGCATCATCATGGACCTAATTAACAAAAATATAGTGAATCTCCAAACTCTACATCCCACGTAATTTGGTTTTGTGAAAGGTAGCTCATGCCTGCTCAACCTGGTTGACTTCTTGAAGTCAGTCACCAGAGTTGTGGATGACAGTAAGGCAGTTCATACAGCCTATCTCAATCTGGCCAAGGTTCTTGATACCATTCCTCACTCAGGAATTATTGAAAAACTCACCAAACTAGGCATCAACCCCTATATCATTAGGTGGGTTGCAAACTGGCCCACAGATAGAACCCACAGTGTGAAAGTACAGACTCCAAGTCAGACTGCCGACGAGTCTCGAGTGGAGTCCCACAGGGATTGGTCCTGGGTCCTCTCCTGTTTGTCATCTATTTCTCAGAAGTCCAGGCCAACACGGAGGGACTCAGGCTGACCAAGTTCGCAGACAACTGCAAGCTGGGAGCCATTATTAACTCTCCAAGTGATGCAGACATCCTACAGAAAGGCCTCACTGAGACCAATGACTGGTGTCGAAACCATGGCCTTAAGCTTAATGCCAAAAAATGAGTCATCATCTCCTTTGGGAAAAACTCAGTTCCCACTAATAAACACATTGATGGGATCAATGAACAATGAAGGCATTATAAGAGATATGGGGACACAGGTTGATAGCAAACTCTCCTTCGACCACCACATTGCCACTGTGGCCAGAAGTCCTTCTATGTAGCACATCTCATTACCAAGGGTTTTGCATCCAGGAAGAAAGAGGTCATCATTTCTCTCTACTCTTCCCTCATTAGACCAATCATAGAGTATAATGCCCCAATTGGCTTGTACCTCACTAGACACCTGCAACAGCTAGAGAGGCCATAAAAGGACCTCATGAAGAGGATTCTAGGCCTTAAACACATGTCCTACATTGACAGACTCAAAAAACTCCAGCTTTTCTCTGTCTCATGTCATCTACTAAGAGGCAATCTCTGCTTGACATACAAAGCCATGTCTGACCCAGCTCTATTAGAAATTACCACAATCAACAGAATATGCTGGAGGGACAGTTTTATATCCCAGAGACTGCCCATGCTCTGGAATAGACTTCCCATACATGTAAAGCAGAGCACCTCACTGGCCCTCTTCAAGAGAAATATGGATGAGTGGATGAGAAATAGAAAGTTCACCTTGAGGATTACTCCTGTGGCTCTACTTGATAGAGGCACTGGGAAATAACGTCAGGTGGCACAATACCAGGGCACTTCTGTGGGCTAGGCTTGTAAAGGCTCCAGGGCCATTAGCCTTGTACACACCTATGAACCTATGAACCACTTTTGTAATGTATTATCTTTCCCACTGAAATATCAGGATGACTACACATTTTCAAGAGAAAAGCACTTGAAACACACTTTTGTTCTGGCAACACACAAATGGTAGGTGGCTCCCCCATCTCCAAAACAACAAAGAAATGAAGGTTTGTACAAACCAAGGAATATAAGATAATTAAATTGTATATATGCTTTCAACATAATTATCAGAATGTGTACACATTTACAACAGAAAACTCAATTTATGGTTGCCAGTCACTTCTCACTGTCCCCACTACTCCCTGGAGGTTCTGATGAAGTCTAGTTCTTGTAACAGGTGAAAGCGCTCAACTGAAATAAAACCTTTGTTCTGGAGCACCCTGGCCATCTTTCTGGTGGTTTAATGCACAATTTGTTTATTTGCTTGTTTGCCTGTGGTTACACACTTCCTAGAGGTAGCCCTGGGCCATCTCAAAAGTATAACACCTGTGTCACTGAATAGAAGATGGTAAAATAACAACTTTAATAATAACACTTGTGATGAAAGTTAATAACCTGTCAATCTGAGAAATGTAAATGCCTTCCAAAACTGCCTATGCCAACAGTGAACTATAAGAAGGTCATAAAGCTAAAAGTTCAATTTTCTATTGGGTATATAAAATGTTTTGTAACATCTAGAATATACTTGAAAATTACAAGCATACCTTAGCAAAATTAGAAGCCTTCTCTGCAGATAAATCAAAAGGAGTATCAATCTTCTATTTTGTCCAGATACACAGATCTCCTAATCGTCAAGTTCACTAGCTGCACTATTACCTTTTTATAGCTAGATTCAGGCCCCTGATCATGGTGAAGATGCAAATGAAGTGTGAACTTATTAGAACTGCTGAATACCAAATTTAAGATTTCATAGGTTTACCTTTATAATGGCGATCTCAAAAAGGTTCACCACTCTTCTGCCAACTCCAAAATGCGAACGTCCCAAATGACGAAAACCACATATGCGAATGGCTAAATCTCACCTCCTTTTGACCAACGGTAGCACTGATGTGGAGGTGTGGCACGGCCGGAAACATCGAAATTCGACATTGTTTTGACATTTAAGAATGGTCGCGGTTTCGAATTTGTGGAAAATGGGTTGACGAAGTGGTAGGTCGAACTTATGTGATCGACGATATAAAGGTAAACCGATTTCATATAGCAGATGTAAATATAGTGTAGGCTTTACAACACTATTAGCCAGTGATGTAGCTGGGGGGACAAGAGGAGCAGTTCGCCCTGGGCAGCACTTTTGCTGAGGGACTTTAATTAAAAAAAAGTACTGTGTTTTTAACGTTGTCACATAGATGAGCTTCCTTCACCCTCATGTGAAATTTAATGTTCGCACAAAGAAGTGTTTGATTCACAAGGATCGCAGGTGCCTCTGTTCCATGTGATTTGCAGTGCTTAATCTGTTCATTGCTGTCTCTACCTACTAAAGGTTGTGTGTGTGTGTGTGTGTGTGTGTGTGTGTGTGTGTGTGTGTGTGTGTGTGTGTGTGTGTGTGTGTGTGTAATGCCCCAGTTAGTGATACCTGGGGGTTAGTGTTACTCAGGCTCAAATCTTGTACCTTACAGTACAGGTAACAAGAACCTGAGTTCTCTATCCTTACCACCACTTGTGATTCAAGGAGTTGGGGCCATAGCCAATTTTTCACTCATGCTTTTGGACTGTTCCTCTTACAATTTCTGGTTTTCTAGTAAATCAGTGAGGAGTGAATTTACTAAATAACGGCAGCGATTTAAGTTTCAGTCTTCCTGTCTTTCAGAAAATGTATGGTAACACAAAACATTTAATTCTAGCAACTTTCTAAGATTATACAAGCAATGTTTAAAATGCATCCCTGGTTTTGGGCCTTTGCCCCACCTCCCATAAATTTTGGCTGTTTCCAGATTTCTTTCTTTCTTTTTTTTTTTTTTTTTGAAAATCTTTTTATTTTATTATCTTATAGACAAACAATACAAACTACAGAAGAACACTGTACAAACATCAACAAAAACTATATACAACTATACATTGCCCATATCATTCACAGTATATACAACAGATAATAAATTAAGGAGATATAATACAAAAATGAAAAGTGTTTCAGGTTAAAAGACAATCAAAGAATGCATTCCAAAAATTTTCCGAACAGAACTTGTGATTACCTTTATAAAAGAGATACTTTTGTGCCCTATGGCTGTTTCCAGATTTCTTGTGCTGCAAAGGTGAGAGATATAGTTGAGTGTCAAGTAAATTTTACGAGGAGCTGGGAGCTTCTAGGGGAAGAGAAGTGCTACTTATGCCAACCAAGTCTGTTTGCAATGTGCAACAGTTGTTTAGTAAATGATATCACTACTGTGCTAAAATATTTAAAAGCAGTGTTAGTAGTACAATGGGTAGTATAATTGCTTTAGCTGCAGAAGGCTGTGGGTTTTACTCCCACAGTATGTAGATGGATTGCTGCTAGTGTACTATGTTTTATTTTAAAGGCAGGGATGGTGGATGCTGCAGTCCTAAATATGCCCTCCTTTGCAGGAGATACCTAGTAACTATGAACCTGTTATCAGTGTGCTATCCATTTCCTATTACAATATTACCAGCTTATCATTTTTAATGTAACATAGGCAATTTATTCTTCAATGGCAACAGACACTTATATTTGTAGATGAAACACTGGAAATAAATAGTTGTTTGCTGGCAGCAACCTCTTCATTATTTACAGGTCTGTTTAATGTGGAATCATTTAGATGACTTTTACTTCTGCAGAGATCGTGCATATTTACTGACATTGGTGGACTGTAATGACGTAAGTTTGAGTAGGTAGACTTTTATGATGGAAATTTTCTGAACTGGGCAGTTATGTCATTATTAGTTCATACATTTTGTTTCACTGTTTACTGGGAAAAATGTTCACAGCAATACATTTAAAATATGGTCTAAGTGTGCTGTATTATATAAGGAATATAGTTTAATACAATCAGAAAGGTGAATCACAAAAACCTTGTACGTTTGCATGCCCTTAAATATATGTGCAAGGGGCCTATGATTTGAAAACAGCTCAAAGGTAAACTTTTTCCTCCAGTGGCCAGATACAGTTTATTTGAATGTGGGTTTCAATTCTGTTTCAAAGAATGTGAATTTCAATGGTGGAGAATTTTTAATGCTAAGTCTGTTTTCATTGTGAGCCTGTATTGTTTGTTCAGCACATCTATCAGTGTTTGTGATATAAAATTTAAAATAAAAGTTTTAAATTAAATCCAAATAATCATTGTATAAGTAAAGCATAAAACAGTATGCACATTACAGTGTTTTTGGCAAATGGGGAGAAATAGCCAAGTAATGGGACACTGGAATGGCTGCAGGGGGGGCTGTGTATGGGGGAGCCCATTTGACCATAATTTTGTGAGGCTGGAGGGCAACAAACTCAAAGGCAGCCACAAGTGGCACAAACTCTAGCTACACCATTGCTGTTAGCTGATAATGGATTGCAACTGTACGTGATTAGTGGGAGAGAGAAGGAAGACACACTAGCAATTCAGAATATCCTCCCTGCAGTGGTATACACTTGCAAAGTATAGAACTAACTTTTGCAAGCTTTTAAATGAAACTAAACAGCACACATTTATCATTTATGTTCCGTGGTAGACAAACTCTCCTGATTGTGCTGATAAATATTTTTCACTGTCATGGGGCTGGATTCAATAAAGCCTACATGGTATGCTAAGACTGTGTATGCATCATGGCATGACACACACATAATTGCACACAGATTTGTAGTCATTAAGTGACTCTACACGCCATGTAGAGCTGCACAAACATGGTAAACATTGAAGCATGCCAATTGCAGCATAAGCAGCTGAACTGTATGCTAATCAACCAATCCAAGATGGAGGAGCAATTCAACAAACTGTAAAGCAACCATGTAGACTTCATGTAGATTTTCCCTGTGAATTTCAAAACCTTTAGCATACAGCCATAGAAACTAGGGTACACAGAAATAGTGTTATGGGTTGCTGTTGCTCTTACATATGTATATGTGCAACCGTCCCAAGTCTATACTGCTGCTGTTGCTAATAGACCCTGGCCATGGATGAGAAGGGTGTTTAGACACCATTTACCATGTCATGGTCTGCATGATGTAGAAATTGTAAACCACTACAGGGTGGACAGAGACTCACTACAGGAACTCTGCAACCTCTGTTGTCCTCAACTGAGATCAAGGGCAAACTAAGGAGAACCAATATCTGTAGAGACTAAGGTATGTGTAGCTACAGAAAACATCCAGAGATCAACAGGGGACATGCTGCAGGTGTCTTCAGCATTCAGGATCTTAAATTAATTCCTGAATACTATGCTACAACATGTCAATGACTGCATACATTTTCCATGTACATCTGAGGAGAAAGCCAAACTGTGCAGGAGTTCTACTCTGTAGCACACTAACCTGAAGTCTTGGTTGCCATAAATTGCATGCACATTGAAATCAAAGAGCCACCCAGAGAACAGGGAAGGGGTACATAAACAGAAAGGACTTCCACTCTGTTAACTGCCAGGTCATGTGTAATTCTAAGAAAATCATTCTGAATGAGTGTGCTGGCAACCCGGTGATTGCCGTGATTTCCATATCTGGCACAACTCTATCAGAGGTTTTATAGGGGGAGATAGACCACAGGGTAATTTGCTGGGGGATGCAGGTTACTTTTGATGTGTCAACATGCACATAGTACTTGGCTCCCCCACCCACAAAACAACAGGAAAATGACAGTTTGTGTAATCCAAGGAATAACACAGAATTCAGTTGTTATAAATGTTTTCAACACAATTCTCACAAAATGTGCACATTTTGTAACATGTCAACAAATCTAGCATGTACTTGAAAAATTCAATAATATATCTTAGCAACATCAGAAGCCTTCAGCGGAGATAAATCAAAAGGAATATCGATCCTCTGTGTTTTCCAAATATACAAGTACATCTTCAAATTCCCTGGTCACATGGTTTCCTTCTTATGGTCTAGATACAGACCTCTGAGCATGGTGAGTATGAAAATGAGATGTGAACTCTTTAGAAGTGATGAATCCCAAATTTTTGACTTTGTGTAGTAGATATAAATGTAGTGTAGGCACTACCTCAGTGTTGTTAATGGATTGCAACTGTGAATGTTTACTGGTAGGGAGAAAGAAGATATAACAGCAATCCAGACTCAGTTACCTACAGTGGGTGTGTCACCCAGGATACAACTCTACTTCCTTTGATGAAAACTGTATATTACTGTCATGTAGTATTCTCATACATTTTAAGTATAATGTTGTAAAAATGCTCTACAGACTAAACGTCTGAGAGTACAGCACAAATAAGGGAAGAATGAACACAATACAAAGAGAAGACAGAACTACAATACTCATAAATGGTTGTGTGATCATTCATTGAATTAAATATGTAAGCAACTCACGTATAAACAACTGAGAGTGTACATGTGTTATACAGCTTTGTAATACTGTCACTGAAATGGGACTTGCTTGTATGCACTGTGATTTGAGCTCCTGCTGCAAAGCTGTCTCTGTGGCAAAGAGAAATAAAACACCCTTAATGTGTTTAGTAGGTTTACTAGTCTAACAGTTGAAGTCAAGAATTGTGTAAAAATCTATAAGGTGTGTTAAAATGTCATTTCTGTTTCCTTTTTAAAATATTTTTATTTTAAATAATATTTGTGCAATGAGTTGCTTAGCGCAAATACGATGAAATTGTGAAATAATTTAAATGTTATGGGAGTTGCTTCTATGATAAAGACAACATAAATTAAAGCTGTGAACCAAGTATGTGTGTAGCACATCTGTTAAACACGATAAATCACACAACACATAGTATATGTATAACAAGGTTCAAGTCCCACAATTATCTTTTATTTATGAAAACTAATAAACTCTTTTTACAATAATATTCCATGCTGAGCCTTGTTAATCTCATTTGCACATTACTCACCTTTGTGAAAACATGGTATAATGGCCTTCACAACAAGCAGACATTGTCAATTTCATAAAAGATACATTGTTGCATATTTTGCTGCCAATTGCACCAACACACTTAGTGGTGTTGCACAATGATTAGCAAGCTTCCACAACACCTGCAGGTCCAGAACACCTGTAGGCAATACGCAGACACTTGTCAATTTCAAAAAATGATACATTGTTGTTTCTTTTGCTGTCTATCACACAAATGTGCTATGTAGTATTGCATGGTGATCAGCAAGCTTCCACAAAACCTGCAGGTCTAGAACACCTGCAGATAAAAAGCAGACACTTGTCAATTTCAAAATGGATGCATTCTATCATGTATGGTTTTCCACTGCACAAACATGCTAAGCAGTGCTGCAGTGCTGTCAGCACACATACATAGCAGTTAATGTGAAAATATAGAGCTTCAGTCAAGTTGTTCCTGTGGCAGCAGGTATAGGTTATGGGCTACAATACAGGTCAGCCTGGGCTCTAAAACAGCAAAATCCAAAAGTTTTATTACTGCTGTTCCTGTTTACTTTATATAAAATTAACATTAGGAAAAATAATTTGCATATAGAAATAGCTATCTATAGCAGGTGCATTGAGCATACACAGGATATCAGATATATATTATATGTGTAACTGTGAGTATTATCAGAATTATGATTCTACAATTAAACATTTATTTTCTGAGCTTACATGTGACACACATACATGGTTAAATGCCCAACTCGTTAATGTATATTTATAACTAATCAGCAGGTTTGACAAACAAGGTCTCTGGCAGCTGGGATAAATTAATGATTACCAATACAGATTGGCTAGGGTACTAATCAACCACACTCCCAATTTTATTAATGCTTGTCCACTCAATGTTAAAAATAAAGAACAATCTAAACATAATTATAAATAGCAATAACCATGTATAGCACTAGAGCTCATATGCATTATATGTGTGACTGTAGGTATACTGACAATAATGTTTCTGTAATTAGTTTTTTTTTTTCTTTTCTGGCCTTGGATGGATTTCATACTTCAGTGATAGTCATATACACATGAATTTATAAACCAAGACCATGTCTGTACACACACATACATGGTTAACCCCTCACTCTGTCATGTGTATACATAACCAATCACCATGTCTGGAAAGCACTTCTTCTGTAGCAAGGGAAAAAAAACACCTATTTGTATGAATATGTTTTGTCTATTTTACATAGGTTTGAATCCCACATTGTACAAATAACTTTTATCAGTGTGTAAAGCCACACAAAAAATGTGTCAGGTCATAAAATGTATACACCCAACAGATGTCTACAAAGTTTAAGCAACTAACAGGTACAGCAGCAACCAAATGGCAAACTAATGGCAACTGTCACACTACCCTTCCTGTTTCATAAACTGTCTTCCTCTCTTTTTAGCACTGCTGATCTCCGCTTGACATTGTGCAAACATGGTTGACATGGTTGTTTGTGTTTGTGCACCAGCAATAACATGAATTGGCTGGAAAGTACTCTAACTGTTGCTCCTTGACCTTTATGGACATGGCAGGCACTAGAAGGGAAGGTGCCCAATTTACGGCTCAAAGATGGGATGTAGAGGAGCCCAGAATATTCATTGGACTCTTTGTAAAGTGCCACAAATGTAGGCTATTGCAAGGGGACTATAACAGGTATCAGTACAAATCAGAGGCTTGGAATAATCTGGCCAAATCTGTCTCCAGTGCAACTGGCATTCCACACACTGGAGAGTAATGCAGACACCACTATAATGACCTGAAAAGGTGCAAGGAGGAGCAACTCAACCAGAGGCTGGATGAGTGTAGGACTGCTGACTTCCCACAGTTGTGTAAGTATAGAGATAAAGATACTTTAACTTATATACAATGCTGTATATAGCCAAGACTGGTATGCATATTCCTCTTATTTTTTTCCTCCCCTTTTTCTTGTACAGCTGACCAGAAGATTGCAGCGAACAAAGATGTGCATGCTGAGCATTTGGAAAGACGAAACAAGGGGTATGTGTGCAGCGCAACATAATAGTATTTTATTTAATGCATTGCTCTTGTATACATTATTAGCAAATTAAGCATGCACAACTTAACTGTAAAATTAAGCATGCATGCTTTAGTCAGTAGATCAAGCCAATTGTAATAGTGTATTCAGATGGTGTGGGTTCAAATCCCACAAGTAACGAATCTATTGTAAAATAATTTACAAATATTACATAATAATTTCAATAAAATCAGCATACTTGCCATGCTGTTAACTTAATCTGTATTATTTGATGAAGCCAATGTGCAATATATGCATATTGTAAGGATTACTTGGACCAGTCATCAGTCATAGTTTGTAGTTGTTAAAAACTATATTTAATGTAAAAATAAAATTATCAGTTATATCTTAGTAATTTCTTGTATGACACATATGATGGTACTAATTATCTTCTTTTCTTGTCTCTTACCCCACCCCTTATCTTTTTTATTTTTATATATGTGGTCAGAATGTTCTGATGTTATCAATTTCTGTCAACTCAAAAAATGATTTGCAAAACAGTGAGGAAGGCCAACCAGTGTGACTCAGCCTGCCACCCCTCCAATGACTGCTGCAATGACACCCAGCACTTCTGAGACTCAAACTGGCAGTATTTCCTCTGTAGCCCCTCCACTACCTGGGCCATCCACATTAGGTAGCATTAGCCTGGCAACTGGTCCAGCGGTACCCATTGGGAGTATTGGCAGGGGTGATGATTTTGTCACCCACCAGGAGATGGCAGGTATGGTGCATGAGGTCATTGAAAGTACCATTGGTGCACACCTCAGCTGGATGGAGGAGAAGCCTACCAGAATGCTGGGCAAAAGAAAACATCAAGCACCCCAACAGCAAACTGAGGAGGGGGATGGTGATCTCAGTTCTTAGGATAAGGACTAGATTCTCACTGCCCCCATGTTTGACAGGCATGGGCATATGATGTTTCCTCGCTATCCCCAATCATGGTGTCTCCTGACTTATTGTGTCCCTCACCATGTCTGTATCTTGTTTTGTCTGTCCTGTCTGTCTGCATCTGCTTCCTCACCTACACTACTTACTTGACCCTGACATCCCTTACTCAACATTCCTCTCTTATTGAAGTAAAAACACAAAAATGAGCACCTAGCCCAAAATAAGAATATTATCCCATACATAGCTCTCCACATCATGCATGTGGCTTCTTGACACTTGATTCGATCTAATTGGCTAAACAACATTACTGGTTTGTTGTCACCCATCTTTGTTGAGGTGCAGTGGTGGCTGGTGACTTCAAATCAAAGGAGGGGGCTGTAGGAGACAACTGAATGGGTGGGGCCAATGGGAAGGGGTGTGGTGAACTAGAAAGGGGTGGAGCTATGCTCAAAACCACAAAAACTGGGACTTTAATTAAATATGCTGCCCTGGGTGCCAAACTATCATTATGAT